>NC_091741.1:12190480-12499243 GCF_043380555.1 Nothobranchius furzeri | reverse complement strand
GGTTTGTTTAAATGTACTCCAATCAACAGCCCCTACAACCACAAAAAGGAATGGAGTCATTAGCACTTATGGTTTGTAAATGGCACCCAGACTTATGTTGTACGAAGCACAATTTAACATCATTCTGGGAACATTTGTGTGAAAACAAGGTCCAATCAGGCTGAAACGCTACAAGAAGGTAGAATCTATTGAGTTGTAAGTGATCTGAACGTTTCAAGATGATCGCACATTCCTATAGGGGGTAAAACCATGTCCCAAAGGTCACCGGGCCTGGTGTCACTTTAAAGAAGTAGTCCAGTTACACCTTTGTGGGCTTATAACTTGGCTTCTGAATGTCCTAGAGAGGTTAGGTTTGTTTTAGTGTACTCCAATCAACAGCCCCTACAACCACAAAAAGGAATGGAGTCATTAGCACTTATGGTTTGTAAATGGCACCCAGAATTATGTTGCACGAAGCACAATTTCACATCATTCTGGGTTCATTTGTGTGAAAACAAGGTCCAATCAGGCTGAAACGTTACAGGAAGGTAGAATCTATTGAGTTGTAAGTGATTTGAACGTTTCATGATGATAGCACTTTCCTAAGGGGGTCAAACCATGTCCCAGAGGTCACCGGATCTGGTGTCAATTTAAAGAAGTAGTCCAGTTACACATTTGTGGGCTTATAACTTGGCTTCTGAATGTCCTAGAGAGATCAGGTTTGTTTTAGTGTACTCCAATCAACATCTCCTACAACCTCAAAAAGGAATGGAGTCATTAGCACTTATGGTTTTTAAATGGCACCCAGAATTATGCTGCACTAAGCACAATTTCACAACATTCTGGGTTCATTTGTGTGAAAACAAGGTCCAATCAGGCTGAAACGTTACAGGAAGGTAGAATCTATTGAGTTGTAAGTGATCTGAACGTTTCATGATGATAGCCTTTCCTAAGGGGGTCAAACCATGTCCCAAAGGTCACTGGATCTGGTGTCAATTTAAAGTAGTAGTCCAGTTACACATTTGTGGGCTTATAACTTGGCTTCTGAATGTCCTAGAGAGATCAGGTTTGTTTTAATGTACTCCAACCAACAGCCCCTACAACCACAAAAAGGAATGGAGTCATTAGCACTTATGGTTTGTAAATGGCACCCAGAATTATGTTGCACGAAGCACAATTTCACATCATTCTGGGTTCATTTGTGTGAAAACAAGGTCCAATCAGGCTGAAATGTTACAGGAAGGTAGAATCTATTGAGTTGTAAGTGATCTGAACGTTTCATGATGATAGCACTTTCCTAAGGGGGTCAAACGATGTCCCAAAGGTCACCGGATCTGGTGTCAATTTAAATAAGTAGTCCAGTTACACCTTTGTGGGCTTATAACTTGGCTTCTGAACGTCCTAGAGAGATCAGGTTTGTTTTAGTATACTCCAATCAACAGCCCTTACAACCACAAAAAGGAATGGAGTCATTAGCACTTATGGTTTTTAAATGGCACCCAGAATTATGTTGCACGAAGCACAATTTCACATCATTCTGGGTTCATTTGTGTGGAAAACAAGGTCCAATCAGGCTGAAACGTTACAAGAAGGTAGAATCTATTGAGTTGTAAGTGATCTGAACGTTTCAAGAGGATCACACATTCCTATAGGGGGTCAAACCATGTCCCAAAGGTCACCGGGCCTGGTGTCACTTTAAAGAAGTAGTCCAGTTACACCTTTGAGGGCTTATAACTTGGCTTCTGAATGTCCTAGAGAGATCAGGTTTGTTTTAGTATACTCCAATCAACAGCCGTTACAACCACAAAAAGGAATGGAGTCATTAGCACTTATGGTTTTTAAATGGCACCCAGAATTATGTTGCACGAAGCACAATTTCACATCATTCTGGGTTCATTTGTGTGAAAACAAGGTCCAATCAGGCTGAAAAGTTACAGGAAGGTAGAATCTATTGAGTTGTAAGTGATCTGAACGTTTCAAGATGATCGCACATTCCTATAGGGGGCCAAACCATGTCCCAAAGGTCACCGGGCCTGGTGTCACTTTAAAGAAGCAGTCCAGTTACACCTTTGTGGGCTTATAACTTGGCTTCTGAATGTCCTAGAGAGGTTAGGTTTGTTTTAGTGTACTCTAATCAACAGCCCCTAAAACCACAAAAAGGAATGGAGTCATTAGCACTTAAGGTTTGTAAATGGCACCCAGAATTATGTTGCACGAAGCACAATTTCACATCATTCTGGGTTCATTTGTGTGAAAACAAGGTCCAATCAGGCTGAAACGCTACAAGTAGGTAGAATCTATTGAGTTGTAAGTAATCTGAACGTTTCATGATGATAGCACTTTCCTAAGGGGGTCAAACCATGTCCCAAAGGTCACCGGATCTTGTGTCAATTTAAAGAAGTAGTCCAGTTACACCTTTGTGGGCTTATAACTTGGCTTCTGAATGTCCTAGAGAGATCAGGTTTGTTTTAGTATACTCCAATCAACAGCCCCTACAACCACAAAAAGGAATGGAGTCATTAGCACTTATGGTTTTTAAATGGCACCCAGAATTATGTTGCACGAAGCACAATTTCACATCATTCTGGGTTCATTTGTGTGAAAACAAGGTCCAATCAGGCTGAAATGTTACAGGAAGGTAGAATCTATTGAGTTGTAAGTGATCTGAACGTTTCATGATGACAGCACTTTCCTAAGGGGGTCAAACCATGTCCCAAAGGTCACCGGGCCTGGTGTCACTTTAAAGAAGCAGTCCAGTTACACCTTTGTGGGCTTATAACTTGGCTTCTGAATGTCCTAGAGAGGTTAGCTTTGTTTTAGTGTTCTCCAATCAACAGCCCCTATAACCACAAAAAGGAATGGAGTCATTAGCACTTATGGTTTGTAAATGGCGCCCAGAATTATGTTGCACGAAGCACAATTTCACATCATTCTGGGTTCATTTGTGTGAAAACAAGGTCCAATCAGGCTGAAACGCTACAAGAAGGTAGAATCTATTGAGTTGTAAGTGATCTGAACGTTTCATGATGATAGCACTTTCCTAAGGGGGTCAAACCATGTCCCAAAGGTCACCGGACCTGGTGTCACTTTAAAGAAGTAGTCCAGTTACACCTTTGTGGGCTTATAACTTGGCTTCTGAATGTCCTAGAGAGATCAGGTTTGTTTTAATGTACTCCAATCAACAGCCCCTACAACCACAAAAAGGAATGGAGTCATTAGCACTTATGGTTTGTAAATGGCACCCAGAATTATGTTGCACGAAGCACAATTTCACATCATTCTGGGTTCATTTGTGTGAAAACAAGGTCCAATCAGGCTGAAACGTTACAGGAAGGTAGAATCTATTGAGTTGTAAGTGATCTGAACGTTTCATGATGATAGCCTTTCCTAAGGGGGTCAAACCATGTCCCAAAGGTCACTGGATCTGGTGTCAATTTAAAGAAGTAGTCCAGTTACACATTTGTGGGCTTATAACTTGGCTTCTGAATGTCCTAGAGAGATCAGGTTTGTTTTAATGTACTCCAACCAACAGCCCCTACAACCACAAAAAGGAATGGTGTCATTAGCACTTATGGTTTGTAAATGGCACCCAGAATTATGTTGCACGAAGCACAATTTCACATCATTCTGGGTTCATTTGTGTGAAAACAAGGTCCAATCAGGCTGAAATGTTACAGGAAGGTAGAATCTATTGAGTTGTAAGTGATCTGAACGTTTCATGATGATAGCACTTTCCTAAGGGGGTCAAACCATGTCCCAAAGGTCACCGGATCTGGTGTCAATTTAAATAAGTAGTCCAGTTACACCTTTGTGGGCTTATAACTTGGCTTCTGAACGTCCTAGAGAGATCAGGTTTGTTTTAGTATACTCCAATCATTAGCCCTTACAATCACAAAAAGGAATGGAGTCATTAGCACTTATGGTTTTTAAATGGCACCCAGAATTATGTTGCACGAAGCACAATTTCACATCATTCTGGGTTCATTTGTGTGAAAACAAGGTCCAGTCAGGCTGAAACGTTATAGGAAGGTAGAATCTATTGAGTTGTAAGTGATCTGAACGTTTCAAGATGATCCCACATTCCTATAGGGGGTCAAACCATGTCCCAAATTTCACCGGGCCTGGTGTCACTTTAAAGAAGCAGTCCAGTTACACCTTTGTGGGCTTATAACTTGGCTTCTGAATGTCCTAGAGAGGTTAGGTTTGTTTTAGTGTACTCCAATCAACAGCCCCTACAACCACAAAAAGGAATGGAGTCATTAGCACTTAAGGTTTGTAAATGGCATCCAGAATTATGTTGCACGAAGCACAATTTCACATCATTCTGGGTCCATTTGTGTGAAAACAAGGTCCAATCAGGCTGAAACGCTACAACAAGGTAGAATCTATTGAGTTGTAAGTGATCTGAACGTTTCATGATGATAGCACTTTCCTAAGGGGTCAAACCATGTCCCAAAGGTCACCGGATCTGGTGTCAATTTAAAGAAGTAGTCCACTTACACCTTTGTGGGCTTATAACTTGGCTTCTGAATGTCCTAGAGAGATCAGGTTTGTTTTAGTATACTCCAATCAACAGCCCCTACAACCACAAAAAGGAATTGAGTTATTAGCACTTATGGTTTTTAAATGGCACCCAGAATTATGTTGCACGAAGCACAATTTCACATCATTCTGGGTTCATTTTTGTGAAAACAAGGTCCAATCAGGCTGAAACGTTACAGGAAGGTAGAATCTATTGAGTTGTAAGTGATCTGAACGTTTCATGATGATAGCACTTTCCTAAGGGGGTCAAACCATGTCCCAAAGGTCACCGGATCTGGTGTAAATTTAAAGAAGTAGTCCAGTTACACATTTGTGGGCTTATAACTTGGCTTCTGAATGTCCTAGAGAGATCAGGTTTGTTTTAGTGTACTCCAGTCAACATCCCCTACAACCTCAAAAAGGAATGGAGTCATTAGCACTTATGGTTTTTAAATGGCACCCAGAATTATGCTGCACTAAGCACAATTTCACATCATTCTGGGTTCATTTGTGTGAAAACAAGGTCCAATCAGGCTGAAACGTTACAGGAAGGTAGAATCTATTGAGTTGTAAGTGATCTGAACGTTTCATGATGATAGCCTTTCCTAAGGGGGTCAAACCATGTCCCAAAGGTCACTGGATCTGGTGTCAATTTAAAGAAGTAGTCCAGTTACACATTTGTGGGCTTATAACTTGGCTTCTGAATGTCCTAGAGAGATCAGGTTTGTTTTAATGTACTCCAACCAACAGCCCCTACAACCACAAAAAGGAATGGAGTCATTAGCACTTATGGTTTGTAAATGGCACCCAGAATTATGTTGCACGAAGCACAATTTCACATCATTCTGGGTTCATTTGTGTGAAAACAAGGTCCAATCAGGCTGAAATGTTACAGGAAGGTAGAATCTATTGAGTTGTAAGTGATCTGAACGTTTCATGATGATAGCACTTTCCTAAGGGGGTCAAACCATGTCCCAAAGGTCACCGGATCTGGTGTCAATTTAAATAAGTAGTCCAGTTACACCTTTGTGGGCTTATAACTTGGCTTCTGAATGTCCTAGAGAGATCAGGTTTGTTTTAGTATACTCCAATCAACAGCCCCTACAACCACAAAAAGGAATGGAGTCATTAGCACTTATGGTTTTTAAATGGCACCCAGAATTATGTTGCACAAAGCACAATTTCACATCATTCTGGGTCCATTTGTGTGAAAACAAGGTCCAATCAGGCTGAAACGCTACAACAAGGTAGAATCTATTGAGTTGTAAGTGATCTGAACGTTTCATGATGATAGCACTTTCCTAAGGGGGTCAAACCATGTTCCAAAGGTCACCGGGCCTGGTGTCACTTTAAAGAAGTAGTCCAGTAACACCTTTGTGGGCTTATAACTTGGCTTCTGAATGTCCTAGAGAGGTTAGGTTTGTTTTAGTGTACTCCAATCAACTGCCCCTACAACCACAAAAAGGAATGGAGTCATTAGCACTTAAGGTTTGTAAATGGCACCCAGAATTATGTTGCACGAAGCACAATTTCACATCATTCTGGGTCCATTTGTGTGAAAACAAGGTCCAATCAGGCTGAAACGCTACAAGAAGGTAGAATCTATTGAGTTGTAAGTGATCTGAACGTTTCAAGATGATCGCACATTCCTATAGGGGGTAAAACCATGTCCCAAAGGTCACCGGGCCTGGTGTCACTTTAAAGAAGTAGTCCAGTTACACCTTTGAGGGCTTATACCTTGGCTTCTGAATGTCCTAGAGAGATCAGGTTTGTTTTAGTGTACTCCAATCAACAGCCCCTACAACCTCAAAAAGGAATGGAGTCATTAGCACTTATGGTTTTTAAATGGCACCCAGAATTATGTTGCACGAAGCACAATTTCACATCATTCTGGGTTCATTTGT
The DNA here is from genome assembly GCF_043380555.1 of Nothobranchius furzeri. Classification (NCBI taxonomy): domain Eukaryota; kingdom Metazoa; phylum Chordata; class Actinopteri; order Cyprinodontiformes; family Nothobranchiidae; genus Nothobranchius; species Nothobranchius furzeri. Next base: position 12,492,839 of record NC_091741.1, on the reverse strand, counting down.
GTGAAAACAAGGTCCAATCAGGCTGAAATGTTACAGGAAGGTAGAATCTATTGAGTTGTAAGTGATCTGAACGTTTCATGATGACAGCACTTTCCTAAGGGGGTCAAACCATGTCCCAAAGGTCACCGGGCCTGGTGTCACTTTAAAGAAGCAGTCCAGTTACACCTTTGTGGGCTTATAACTTGGCTTCTGAATGTCCTAGAGAGGTTAGCTTTGTTTTAGTGTTCTCCAATCAACAGCCCCTATAACCACAAAAAGGAATGGAGTCATTAGCACTTATGGTTTGTAAATGGCGCCCAGAATTATGTTGCACGAAGCACAATTTCACATCATTCTGGGTTCATTTGTGTGAAAACAAGGTCCAATCAGGCTGAAACGCTACAAGAAGGTAGAATCTATTGAGTTGTAAGTGATCTGAACGTTTCATGATGATAGCACTTTCCTAAGGGGGTCAAACCATGTCCCAAAGGTCACCGGACCTGGTGTCACTTTAAAGAAGTAGTCCAGTTACACCTTTGTGGGCTTATAACTTGGCTTCTGAATGTCCTAGAGAGATCAGGTTTGTTTTAATGTACTCCAATCAACAGCCCCTACAACCACAAAAAGGAATGGAGTCATTAGCACTTATGGTTTGTAAATGGCACCCAGAATTATGTTGCACGAAGCACAATTTCACATCATTCTGGGTTCATTTGTGTGAAAACAAGGTCCAATCAGGCTGAAACGCTACAACAAGGTAGAATCTATTGAGTTGTAAGTGATCTGAACGTTTCATGATGATAGCACTTTCCTAAGGGGGTCAAACCATGTTCCAAAGGTCACCGGGCCTGGTGTCACTTTAAAGAAGTAGTCCAGTTACACCTTTGTGGGCTTATAACTTGGCTTCTGAATGTCCTAGAGAGGTTAGGTTTGTTTTAGTGTACTCCAATCAACAGCCCCTACAACCACAAAAAGGAATGGAGTCATTAGCACTTAAGGTTTGTAAATGGCACCCAGAATTATGTTGCACGAAGCACAATTTCACATCATTCTGGGTCCATTTGTGTGAAAACAAGGTCCAATCAGGCTGAAACGCTACAAGAAGGTAGAATCTATTGAGTTGTAAGTGATCTGAACGTTTCAAGATGATCGCACATTCCTATAGGGGGTAAAACCATGTCCCAAAGGTCACCGGGCCTGGTGTCACTTTAAAGAAGTAGTCCAGTTACACCTTTGAGGGCTTATACCTTGGCTTCTGAATGTCCTAGAGAGATCAGGTTTGTTTTAGTGTACTCCAATCAACAGCCCCTACAACCTCAAAAAGGAATGGAGTCATTAGCACTTATGGTTTTTAAATGGCACCCAGAATTATGTTGCACGAAGCACAATTTCACATCATTCTGGGTTCATTTGTGTGAAAACAAGGTCCAATCAGGCTGAAATGTTACAGGAAGGTAGAATCTCTTGAGTTGTAAGTGATCTGAACGTTTCATGATTATAGCACTTTCCTAAGGGGGTCAAACCATGTCCCAAATGTCACCGGATCTGGTGTCAATTTAAAGAAGTAGTCCAGTTACACCTTTGTGGGCTTATAACTTGGCTTCTGAATGTCCTAGAGAGGTTAGGTTTGTTTTAGTGTACTCCAATCAACAGCCCCTACAACCACAAAAAGGAATGGAGCCATTAGCACTTAAGGTTTTTAAATGGCACCCAGAATTATGTTGCACGAAGCACAATTTCACATCATTCTGGGTTCATTTGTGTGAAAACAAGGTCCAATCAGGCTGAAATGTTACAGGAAGGTAGAATCTATTGAGTTGTAAGATATCTGAACGTTTCATGATGATAGCACTTTCCTAAGGGGGTCAAACCATGTCCCAAAGGTCACCGGGCCTGGTGTCACTTTAAAGAAGTAGTCCAGTTACACCTTTGTGGGCTTATAACTTGGCTTCTGAATGTCCTAGAGAGGTTAGGTTTGTTTTAGTGTACTCCAATCAACAGCCCCTACAACCACAAAAAGGAATGGAGTCATTAGCACTTAAGGTTTGTAAATGGCACCCAGAATTATGTTGCACGAAGCACAATTTCACATCATTCTGGGTCCATTTGTGTGAAAACAAGGTCCAATCAGGCTGAAACGCTACAAGAAGGTAGAATCTATTGAGTTGTAAGTGATCTGAACGTTTCAAGATGATCGCACATTCCTATAGGGGGTAAAACCATTTCCCAAAGGTCACCGGGCCTGGTGTCACTTTAAAGAAGTAGTCCAGTTACACCTTTGAGGGCTTATAACTTGGCTTCTGAATGTCCTAGAGAGATCAGGTTTGTTTTAGTGTACTCCAATCAACAGCCCCTAACACCTCAAAAAGGAATGGAGTCATTAGCACTTATGGTTTTTTAAATGGCACCCAGAATTATGTTGCACGAAGCACAATTTCACATCATTCTGGATTCATTTGTGTGAAAACAAGGTCCAATCAGGCTGAAATGTTACAGGAAGGTAGAATCTATTGAGTTGTAAGTGATCTGAACGTTTCATGATGATAGCACTTTCCTAAGGGGGTCAAACCATGTCCCAAAGGTCACCGGATCTGGTGTCAATTTAAAGAAGTAGTCCAGTTACACCTTTGTGGGCTTATAACTTGGCTTCTGAATGTCCTAGAGAGATCAGGTTTGTTTTAGTATACTCCAATCAACAGCCGTTACAACCACAAAAAGGAATGGAGTCATTAGCACTTATGGTTTTTAAATGGCACCCAGAATTATGTTGCACGAAGCACAATTTCACATCATTCTGGGTTCATTTGTGTGAAAACAAGGTCCAATCAGGCTGAAAAGTTACAGGAAGGTAGAATCTATTGAGTTGTAAGTGATCTGAACGTTTCAAGATGATCGCACATTCCTATAGGGGGTCAAACCATGTCCCAAAGGTCACCGGGCCTGGTGTCACTTTAAAGAAGCAGTCCAGTTACACCTTTGTGGGCTTATAACTTGGCTTCTGAATGTCCTAGAGAGGTTAGGTTTGTTTTAGTGTACTCTAATCAACAGCCCCTAAAACCACAAAAAGGAATGGAGTCATTAGCACTTAAGGTTTGTAAATGGCACCCAGAATTATGTTGCACGAAGCACAATTTCACATCATTCTGGGTCCATTTGTGTGAAAACAAGGTCCAATCAGGCTGAAACGCTACAAGTAGGTAGAATCTATTGAGTTGTAAGTAATCTGAACGTTTCATGATGATAGCACTTTCCTAAGGGGGTCAAACCATGTCCCAAAGGTCACCGGATCTGGTGTCAATTTAAAGAAGTAGTCCAGTTACACCTTTGTGGGCTTATAACTTGGCTTCTGAATGTCCTAGAGAGATCAGGTTTGTTTTAGTATACTCCAATCAACAGCCCCTACAACCACAAAAAGGAATGGAGTCATTAGCACTTATGGTTTTTAAATGGCACCCAGAATTATGTTGCACGAAGCACAATTTCACATCATTCTGGGTTCATTTGTGTGAAAACAAGGTCCAATCAGGCTGAAATGTTACAGGAAGGTAGAATCTATTGAGTTGTAAGTGATCTGAACGTTTCATGATGACAGCACTTTCCTAAGGGGGTCAAACCATGTCCCAAAGGTCACCGGGCCTGGTGTCACTTTAAAGAAGCAGTCCAGTTACACCTTTGTGGGCTTATAACTTGGCTTCTGAATGTCCTAGAGAGGTTAGCTTTGTTTTAGTGTTCTCCAATCAACAGCCCCTATAACCACAAAAAGGAATGGAGTCATTAGCACTTATGGTTTGTAAATGGCGCCCAGAATTATGTTGCACGAAGCACAATTTCACATCATTCTGGGTTCATTTGTTTTAAAACAAGGTCCAATCAGGCTGAAACGCTACAAGAAGGTAGAATCTATTGAGTTGTAAGTGATCTGAACGTTTCATGATGATATCACTTTCATAAGGGGGTCAAACCATGTCCCAAAGGTCACCCGACCTGGTGTCACTTTAAAGAAGTAGTCCAGTTACACCTTTGTGGGCTTATAACTTGGCTTCTGAATGTCCTAGAGAGATCAGGTTTGTTTTAATGTACTCCAATCAACAGCCCCTACAACCACAAAAAGGAATGGAGTCATTAGCACTTATGGTTTGTAAATGGCACCCAGAATTATGTTGCACGAAGCACAATTTCACATCATTCTGGGTTCATTTGTGTGAAAACAAGGTCCAATCAGGCTGAAACGTTACAGGAAGGTAGAATCTATTGAGTTGTAAGTGATCTGAACGTTTCATGATGATAGCCTTTCCTAAGGGGGTCAAACCATGTCCCAAAGGTCACTGGATCTGGTGTCAATTTAAAGAAGTAGTCCAGTTACACATTTGTGGGCTTATAACTTGGCTTCTGAATGTCCTAGAGAGATCAGGTTTGTTTTAATGTACTCCAACCAACAGCCCCTACAACCACAAAAAGGAATGGAGTCATTAGCACTTATGGTTTGTAAATGGCACCCAGAATTATGTTGCACGAAGCACAATTTCACATCATTCTGGGTTCATTTGTGTGAAAACAAGGTCCAATCAGGCTGAAATGTTACAGGAAGGTAGAATCTATTGAGTTGTAAGTGATCTGAACGTTTCATGATGATAGCACTTTCCTAAGGGGGTCAAACCATGTCCCAAAGGTCACCGGATCTGGTGTCAATTTAAATAAGTAGTCCAGTTACACCTTTGTGGGCTTATAACTTGGCTTCTGAACGTCCTAGAGAGATCAGGTTTGTTTTAGTATACTCCAATCAACAGCCCTTACAACCACAAAAAGGAATGGAGTCATTAGCACTTATGGTTTTTAAATGGCACCCAGAATTATGTTGCACGAAGCACAATTTCACATCATTCTGGGTTCATTTGTGTGAAAACAAGGTCCAATCAGGCTGAAACGTTATAGGAAGGTAGAATCTATTGAGTTGTAAGTGATCTGAACGTTTCAAGATGATCCCACATTCCTATAGGGGGTCAAACCATGTCCCAAATTTCACCGGGCCTGGTGTCACTTTAAAGAAGCAGTCCAGTTACACCTTTGTGGGCTTATAACTTGGCTTCTGAATGTCCTAGAGAGGTTAGGTTTGTTTTAGTGTACTCCAATCAACAGCCCCTACAACCACAAAAAGGAATGGAGTCATTAGCACTTAAGGTTTGTAAATGGCATCCAGAATTATGTTGCACGAAGCACAATTTCACATCATTCTGGGTCCATTTGTGTGAAAACAAGGTCCAATCAGGCTGAAACGCTACAACAAGGTAGAATCTATTGAGTTGTAAGTGATCTGAACGTTTCATGATGATAGCACTTTCCTAAGGGGTCAAACCATGTCCCAAAGGTCACCGGATCTGGTGTCAATTTAAAGAAGTAGTCCACTTACACCTTTGTGGGCTTATAACTTGGCTTCTGAATGTCCTAGAGAGATCAGGTTTGTTTTAGTATACTCCAATCAACAGCCCCTACAACCACAAAAAGGAATTGAGTTATTAGCACTTATGGTTTTTAAATGGCACCCAGAATTATGTTGCACGAAGCACAATTTCACATCATTCTGGGTTCATTTTTGTGAAAACAAGGTCCAATCAGGCTGAAACGTTACAGGAAGGTAGAATCTATTGAGTTGTAAGTGATCTGAACGTTTCATGATGATAGCACTTTCCTAAGGGGGTCAAACCATGTCCCAAAGGTCACCGGATCTGGTGTAAATTTAAAGAAGTAGTCCAGTTACACATTTGTGGGCTTATAACTTGGCTTCTGAATGTCCTAGAGAGATCAGGTTTGTTTTAGTGTACTCCAGTCAACATCCCCTACAACCTCAAAAAGGAATGGAGTCATTAGCACTTATGGTTTTTAAATGGCACCCAGAATTATGCTGCACTAAGCACAATTTCACATCATTCTGGGTTCATTTGTGTGAAAACAAGGTCCAATCAGGCTGAAACGTTACAGGAAGGTAGAATCTATTGAGTTGTAAGTGATCTGAACGTTTCATGATGATAGCCTTTCCTAAGGGGGTCAAACCATGTCCCAAAGGTCACTGGATCTGGTGTCAATTTAAAGAAGTAGTCCAGTTACACATTTGTGGGCTTATAACTTGGCTTCTGAATGTCCTAGAGAGATCAGGTTTGTTTTAATGTACTCCAACCAACAGCCCCTACAACCACAAAAAGGAATGGAGTCATTAGCACTTATGGTTTGTAAATGGCACCCAGAATTATGTTGCACGAAGCACAATTTCACATCATTCTGGGTTCATTTGTGTGAAAACAAGGTCCAATCAGGCTGAAATGTTACAGGAAGGTAGAATCTCTTGAGTTGTAAGTGATCTGAACATTTCATGATTATAGCACTTTCCTAAGGGGGTCAAACCATGTCCCAAATGTCACCGGATCTGGTGTCAATTTAAAGAAGTAGTCCAGTTACACCTTTGTGGGCTTATAACTTGGCTTCTGAATGTCCTAGAGAGGTTAGGTTTGTTTTAGTGTACTCCAATCAACAGCCCCTACAACCACAAAAAGGAATGGAGCCATTAGCACTTAAGGTTTTTAAATGGCACCCAGAATTATGTTGCACGAAGCACAATTTCACATCATTCTGGGTTCATTTGTGTGAAAACAAGGTCCAATCAGGCTGAAATGTTACAGGAAGGTAGAATCTATTGAGTTGTAAGTGATCTGAACGTTTCATGATGATAGCACTTTCCTAAGGGGGTCAAACCATGTCCCAAAGGTCACCGGGCCTGGTGTCACTTTAAAGAAGTAGTCCAGTTACACCTTTGTGGGCTTATAACTTGGCTTCTGAATGTCCTAGAGAGGTTAGGTTTGTTTTAGTGTACTCCAATCAACAGCCCCTACAACCACAAAAAGGAATGGAGTCATTAGCACTTAAGGTTTGTAAATGGCACCCAGAATTATGTTGCACGAAGCACAATTTCACATCATTCTGGGTCCATTTGTGTGAAAACAAGGTCCAATCAGGCTGAAACGCTACAAGAAGGTAGAATCTATTGAGTTGTAAGTGATCTGAACGTTTCAAGATGATCGCACATTCCTATAGGGGGTAAAACCATGTCCCAAAGGTCACCGGGCCTGGTGTCACTTTAAAGAAGTAGTCCAGTTACACCTTTGAGGGCTTATACCTTGGCTTCTGAATGTCCTAGAGAGATCAGGTTTGTTTTAGTGTACTCCAATCAACAGCCCCTACAACCTCAAAAAGGAATGGAGTCATTAGCACTTATGGTTTTTAAATGGCACCCAGAATTATGTTGCACGAAGCACAATTTCACATCATTCTGGGTTCATTTGTGTGAAAACAAGGTCCAATCAGGCTGAAATGTTACAGGAAGGTAGAATCTCTTGAGTTGTAAGTGATCTGAACGTTTCATGATTATAGCACTTTCCTAAGGGGGTCAAACCATGTCCCAAATGTCACCGGATCTGGTGTCAATTTAAAGAAGTAGTCCAGTTACACCTTTGTGGGCTTATAACTTGGCTTCTGAATGTCCTAGAGAGGTTAGGTTTGTTTTAGTGTACTCCAATCAACAGCCCCTACAACCACAAAAAGGAATGGAGCCATTAGCACTTAAGGTTTTTAAATGGCACCCAGAATTATGTTGCACGAAGCACAATTTCACATCATTCTGGGTTCATTTGTGTGAAAACAAGGTCCAATCAGGCTGAAATGTTACAGGAAGGTAGAATCTATTGAGTTGTAAGTGATCTGAACGTTTCATGATGATAGCACTTTCCTAAGGGGGTCAAACGATGTCCCAAAGGTCACCGGGCCTGGTGTCACTTTAAAGAAGTAGTCCAGTTACACCTTTGTGGGCTTATAACTTGGCTTCTGAATGTCCTAGAGAGGTTAGGTTTGTTTTAGTGTACTCCAATCAACAGCCCCTACAACCACAAAAAGGAATGGAGTCATTAGCACTTAAGGTTTGTAAATGGCACCCAGAATTATGTTGCACGAAGCACAATTTCACATCATTCTGGGTCCATTTGTGTGAAAACAAGGTCCAATCAGGCTGAAACGCTACAAGAAGGTAGAATCTATTGAGTTGTAAGTGATCTGAACGTTTCAAGATGATCTCACATTCCTATAGGGGGTAAAACCATGTCCCAAAGGTCACCGGGCCTGGTGTCACTTTAAAGAAGTAGTCCAGTTACACCTTTGAGGGCTTATACCTTGGCTTCTGAATGTCCTAGAGAGATCAGGTTTGTTTTAGTGTACTCCAATCAACAGCCCCTACAACCTCAAAAAGGAATGGAGTCATTAGCACTTATGGTTTTTAAATGGCACCCAGAATTATGTTGCACGAAGCACAATTTCACATCATTCTGGGTTCATTTGTGTGAAAACAAGGTCCAATCAGGCTGAAATGTTACAGGAAGGTAGAATCTCTTGAGTTGTAAGTGATCTGAACGTTTCATGATTATAGCACTTTCCTAAGGGGGTCAAACCATGTCCCAAATGTCACCGGATCTGGTGTCAATTTAAAGAAGTAGTCCAGTTACACCTTTGTGGGCTTATAACTTGGCTTCTGAATGTCCTAGAGAGGTTAGGTTTGTTTTAGTGTACTCCAATCAACAGCCCCTACAACCACAAAAAGGAATGGAGCCATTAGCACTTAAGGTTTTTAAATGGCACCCAGAATTATGTTGCACGAAGCACAATTTCACATCATTCTGGGTTCATTTGTGTGAAAACAAGGTCCAATCAGGCTGAAATGTTACAGGAAGGTAGAATCTATTGAGTTGTAAGTGATCTGAACGTTTCATGATGATAGCACTTTCCTAAGGGGGTCAAACCATGTCCCAAAGGTCACCGGGCCTGGTGTCACTTTAAAGAAGTAGTCCAGTTACACCTTTGTGGGCTTATAACTTGGCTTCTGAATGTCCTAGAGAGGTTAGGTTTGTTTTAGTGTACTCCAATCAACAGCCCCTACAACCACAAAAAGGAATGGAGTCATTAGCACTTAAGGTTTGTAAATGGCACCCAGAATTATGTTGCACGAAGCACAATTTCACATCATTCTGGGTCCATTTGTGTGAAAACAAGGTCCAATCAGGCTGAAACGCTACAAGAAGGTAGAATCTATTGAGTTGTAAGTGATCTGAACGTTTCAAGATGATCGCACATTCCTATAGGGGGTAAAACCATTTCCCAAAGGTCACCGGGCCTGGTGTCACTTTAAAGAAGTAGTCCAGTTACACCTTTGAGGGCTTATAACTTGGCTTCTGAATGTCCTAGAGAGATCAGGTTTGTTTTAGTGTACTCCAATCAACAGCCCCTAACACCTCAAAAAGGAATGGAGTCATTAGCACTTATGGTTTTTAAATGGCACCCAGAATTATGTTGCACGAAGCACAATTTCACATCATTCTGGATTCATTTGTGTGAAAACAAGGTCCAATCAGGCTGAAATGTTACAGGAAGGTAGAATCTATTGAGTTGTAAGTGATCTGAACGTTTCATGATGATAGCACTTTCCTAAGGGGGTCAAACCATGTCCCAAAGGTCACCGGATCTGGTGTCAATTTAAAGAAGTAGTCCAGTTACACCTTTGTGGGCTTATAACTTGGCTTCTGAATGTCCTAGAGAGATCAGGTTTGTTTTAGTATACTCCAATCAACAGCCGTTACAACCACAAAAAGGAATGGAGTCATTAGCACTTATGGTTTTTAAATGGCACCCAGAATTATGTTGCACGAAGCACAATTTCACATCATTCTGGGTTCATTTGTGTGAAAACAAGGTCCAATCAGGCTGAAAAGTTACAGGAAGGTAGAATCTATTGAGTTGTAAGTGATCTGAACGTTTCAAGATGATCGCACATTCCTATAGGGGGCCAAACCATGTCCCAAAGGTCACCGGGCCTGGTGTCACTTTAAAGAAGCAGTCCAGTTACACCTTTGTGGGCTTATAACTTGGCTTCTGAATGTCCTAGAGAGGTTAGGTTTGTTTTAGTGTACTCTAATCAACAGCCCCTAAAACCACAAAAAGGATTGGAGTCATTAGCACTTAAGGTTTGTAAATGGCACCCAGAATTATGTTGCACGAAGCACAATTTCACATCATTCTGGGTCCATTTGTGTGAAAACAAGGTCCAATCAGGCTGAAACGCTACAAGTAGGTAGAATCTATTGAGTTGTAATTAATCTGAACGTTTCATGATGATAGCACTTTCCTAAGGGGGTCAAACCATGTCCCAAAGGTCACCGGATCTGGTGTCAATTTAAAGAAGTAGTCCAGTTACACCTTTGTGGGCTTATAACTTGGCTTCTGAATGTCCTAGAGAGATCAGGTTTGTTTTAGTATACTCCAATCAACAGCCCCTACAACCACAAAAAGGAATGGAGTCATTAGCACTTATGGTTTTTAAATGGCACCCAGAATTATGTTGCACGAAGCACAATTTCACATCATTCTGGGTTCATTTGTGTGAAAACAAGGTCCAATCAGGCTGAAATTTTACAGGAAGGTAGAATCTATTGAGTTGTAAGTGATCTGAACGTTTCATGATGACAGCACTTTCCTAAGGGGGTCAAACCATGTCCCAAAGGTCACCGGGCCTGGTGTCACTTTAAAGAAGCAGTCCAGTTACACCTTTGTGGGCTTATAACTTGGCTTCTGAATGTCCTAGAGAGGTTAGCTTTGTTTTAGTGTTCTCCAATCAACAGCCCCTATAACCACAAAAAGGAATGGAGTCATTAGCACTTATGGTTTGTAAATGGCGCCCAGAATTATGTTGCACGAAGCACAATTTCACATCATTCTGGGTTCATTTGTTTTAAAACAAGGTCCAATCAGGCTGAAACGCTACAAGAAGGTAGAATCTATTGAGTTGTAAGTGATCTGAACGTTTCATGATGATAGCACTTTCCTAAGGGGGTCAAACCATGTCCCAAAGGTCACCCGACCTGGTGTCACTTTAAAGAAGTAGTCCAGTTACACCTTTGTGGGCTTATAACTTGGCTTCTGAATGTCCTAGAGAGATCAGGTTTGTTTTAATGTACTCCAATCAACAGCCCCTACAACCACAAAAAGGAATGGAGTCATTAGCACTTATGGTTTGTAAATGGCACCCAGAATTATGCTGCACGAAGCACAATTTCACATCATTCTGGGTTCATTTGTGTGAAAACAAGGTCCAATCAGGCTGAAACGTTACAGGAAGGTAGAATCTATTGAGTTGTAAGTGATCTGAACGTTTCATGATGATAGCCTTTCCTAAGGGGGTCAAACCATGTCCCAAAGGTCACTGGATCTGGTGTCAATTTAAAGAAGTAGTCCAGTTACACATTTGTGGGCTTATAACTTGGCTTCTGAATGTCCTAGAGAGATCAGGTTTGTTTTAATGTACTCCAACCAACAGCCCCTACAACCACAAAAAGGAATGGAGTCATTAGCACTTATGGTTTGTAAATGGCACCCAGAATTATGTTGCACGAAGCACAATTTCACATCATTCTGGGTTCATTTGTGTGAAAACAAGGTCCAATCAGGCTGAAATGTTACAGGAAGGTAGAATCTATTGAGTTGTAAGTGATCTGAACGTTTCATGATGATAGCACTTTCCTAAGGGGGTCAAACCATGTCCCAAAGGTCACCGGATCTGGTGTCAATTTAAATAAGTAGTCCAGTTACACCTTTGTGGGCTTATAACTTGGCTTCTGAACGTCCTAGAGAGATCAGGTTTGTTTTAGTATACTCCAATCAACAGCCCTTACAACCACAAAAAGGAATGGAGTCATTAGCACTTATGGTTTTTAAATGGCACCCAGAATTATGTTGCACGAAGCACAATTTCACATCATTCTGGGTTCATTTGTGTGAAAACAAGGTCCAATCAGGCTGAAACGTTATAGGAAGGTAGAATCTATTGAGTTGTAAGTGATCTGAACGTTTCAAGATGATCCCACATTCCTATAGGGGGTCAAACCATGTCCCAAATTTCACCGGGCCTGGTGTCACTTTAAAGAAGCAGTCCAGTTACACCTTTGTGGGCTTATAACTTGGCTTCTGAATGTCCTAGAGAGGTTAGGTTTGTTTTAGTGTACTCCAATCAACAGCCCCTACAACCACAAAAAGGAATGGAGTCATTTGCACTTAAGGTTTGTAAATGGCATCCAGAATTATGTTGCACGAAGCACAATTTCACATCATTCTGGGTCCATTTGTGTGAAAACAAGGTCCAATCAGGCTGAAACGCTACAACAAGGTAGAATCTATTGAGTTGTAAGTGATCTGAACGTTTCATGATGACAGCACTTTCCTAAGGGGGTCAAACCATGTCCCAAAGGTCACCGGGCCTGGTGTCACTTTAAAGAAGCAGTCCAGTTACACCTTTGTGGGCTTATAACTTGGCTTCTGAATGTCCTAGAGAGGTTAGCTTTGTTTTAGTGTTCTCCAATCAACAGCCCCTATAACCACAAAAAGGAATGGAGTCATTAGCACTTATGGTTTGTAAATGGCGCCCAGAATTATGTTGCACGAAGCACAATTTCACATCATTCTGGGTTCATTTGTTTTAAAACAAGGTCCAATCAGGCTGAAACGCTACAAGAAGGTAGAATCTATTGAGTTGTAAGTGATCTGAACGTTTCATGATGATAGCACTTTCCTAAGGGGGTCAAACCATGTCCCAAAGGTCACCCGACCTGGTGTCACTTTAAAGAAGTAGTCCAGTTACACCTTTGTGGGCTTATAACTTGGCTTCTGAATGTCCTAGAGAGATCAGGTTTGTTTTAATGTACTCCAATCAACAGCCCCTACAACCACAAAAAGGAATGGAGTCATTAGCACTTATGGTTTGTAAATGGCACCCAGAATTATGCTGCACGAAGCACAATTTCACATCATTCTGGGTTCATTTGTGTGAAAACAAGGTCCAATCAGGCTGAAACGTTACAGGAAGGTAGAATCTATTGAGTTGTAAGTGATCTGAACGTTTCATGATGATAGCCTTTCCTAAGGGGGTCAAACCATGTCCCAAAGGTCACTGGATCTGGTGTCAATTTAAAGAAGTAGTCCAGTTACACATTTGTGGGCTTATAACTTGGCTTCTGAATGTCCTAGAGAGATCAGGTTTGTTTTAATGTACTCCAACCAACAGCCCCTACAACCACAAAAAGGAATGGAGTCATTAGCACTTATGGTTTGTAAATGGCACCCAGAATTATGTTGCACGAAGCACAATTTCACATCATTCTGGGTTCATTTGTGTGAAAACAAGGTCCAATCAGGCTGAAATGTTACAGGAAGGTAGAATCTATTGAGTTGTAAGTGATCTGAACGTTTCATGATGATAGCACTTTCCTAAGGGGGTCAAACCATGTCCCAAAGGTCACCGGATCTGGTGTCAATTTAAATAAGTAGTCCAGTTACACCTTTGTGGGCTTATAACTTGGCTTCTGAACGTCCTAGAGAGATCAGGTTTGTTTTAGTATACTCCAATCAACAGCCCTTACAACCACAAAAAGGAATGGAGTCATTAGCACTTATGGTTTTTAAATGGCACCCAGAATTATGTTGCACGAAGCACAATTTCACATCATTCTGGGTTCATTTGTGTGAAAACAAGGTCCAATCAGGCTGAAACGTTATAGGAAGGTAGAATCTATTGAGTTGTAAGTGATCTGAACGTTTCAAGATGATCCCACATTCCTATAGGGGGTCAAACCATGTCCCAAATTTCACCGGGCCTGGTGTCACTTTAAAGAAGCAGTCCAGTTACACCTTTGTGGGCTTATAACTTGGCTTCTGAATGTCCTAGAGAGGTTAGGTTTGTTTTAGTGTACTCCAATCAACAGCCCCTACAACCACAAAAAGGAATGGAGTCATTAGCACTTAAGGTTTGTAAATGGCACCCAGAATTATGTTGCACGAAGCACAATTTCACATCATTCTGGGTCCATTTGTGTGAAAACAAGGTCCAATCAGGCTGAAACGCTACAAGTAGGTAGAATCTATTGAGTTGTAATTAATCTGAACGTTTCATGATGATAGCACTTTCCTAAGGGGGTCAAACCATGTCCCAAAGGTCACCGGATCTGGTGTCAATTTAAAGAAGTAGTCCAGTTACACCTTTGTGGGCTTATAACTTGGCTTCTGAATGTCCTAGAGAGATCAGGTTTGTTTTAGTATACTCCAATCAACAGCCCCTACAACCACAAAAAGGAATGGAGTCATTAGCACTTATGGTTTTTAAATGGCACCCAGAATTATGTTGCACGAAGCACAATTTCACATCATTCTGGGTTCATTTGTGTGAAAACAAGGTCCAATCAGGCTGAAATTTTACAGGAAGGTAGAATCTATTGAGTTGTAAGTGATCTGAACGTTTCATGATGACAGCACTTTCCTAAGGGGGTCAAACCATGTCCCAAAGGTCACCGGGCCTGGTGTCACTTTAAAGAAGCAGTCCAGTTACACCTTTGTGGGCTTATAACTTGGCTTCTGAATGTCCTAGAGAGGTTAGCTTTGTTTTAGTGTTCTCCAATCAACAGCCCCTATAACCACAAAAAGGAATGGAGTCATTAGCACTTATGGTTTGTAAATGGCGCCCAGAATTATGTTGCACGAAGCACAATTTCACATCATTCTGGGTTCATTTGTTTTAAAACAAGGTCCAATCAGGCTGAAACGCTACAAGAAGGTAGAATCTATTGAGTTGTAAGTGATCTGAACGTTTCATGATGATAGCACTTTCCTAAGGGGGTCAAACCATGTCCCAAAGGTCACCCGACCTGGTGTCACTTTAAAGAAGTAGTCCAGTTACACCTTTGTGGGCTTATAACTTGGCTTCTGAATGTCCTAGAGAGATCAGGTTTGTTTTAATGTACTCCAATCAACAGCCCCTACAACCACAAAAAGGAATGGAGTCATTAGCACTTATGGTTTGTAAATGGCACCCAGAATTATGCTGCACGAAGCACAATTTCACATCATTCTGGGTTCATTTGTGTGAAAACAAGGTCCAATCAGGCTGAAACGTTACAGGAAGGTAGAATCTATTGAGTTGTAAGTGATCTGAACGTTTCATGATGATAGCCTTTCCTAAGGGGGTCAAACCATGTCCCAAAGGTCACTGGATCTGGTGTCAATTTAAAGAAGTAGTCCAGTTACACATTTGTGGGCTTATAACTTGGCTTCTGAATGTCCTAGAGAGATCAGGTTTGTTTTAATGTACTCCAACCAACAGCCCCTACAACCACAAAAAGGAATGGAGTCATTAGCACTTATGGTTTGTAAATGGCACCCAGAATTATGTTGCACGAAGCACAATTTCACATCATTCTGGGTTCATTTGTGTGAAAACAAGGTCCAATCAGGCTGAAATGTTACAGGAAGGTAGAATCTATTGAGTTGTAAGTGATCTGAACGTTTCATGATGATAGCACTTTCCTAAGGGGGTCAAACCATGTCCCAAAGGTCACCGGATCTGGTGTCAATTTAAATAAGTAGTCCAGTTACACCTTTGTGGGCTTATAACTTGGCTTCTGAACGTCCTAGAGAGATCAGGTTTGTTTTAGTATACTCCAATCAACAGCCCTTACAACCACAAAAAGGAATGGAGTCATTAGCACTTATGGTTTTTAAATGGCACCCAGAATTATGTTGCACGAAGCACAATTTCACATCATTCTGGGTTCATTTGTGTGAAAACAAGGTCCAATCAGGCTGAAACGTTATAGGAAGGTAGAATCTATTGAGTTGTAAGTGATCTGAACGTTTCAAGATGATCCCACATTCCTATAGGGGGTCAAACCATGTCCCAAATTTCACCGGGCCTGGTGTCACTTTAAAGAAGCAGTCCAGTTACACCTTTGTGGGCTTATAACTTGGCTTCTGAATGTCCTAGAGAGGTTAGGTTTGTTTTAGTGTACTCCAATCAACAGCCCCTACAACCACAAAAAGGAATGGAGTCATTTGCACTTAAGGTTTGTAAATGGCATCCAGAATTATGTTGCACGAAGCACAATTTCACATCATTCTGGGTCCATTTGTGTGAAAACAAGGTCCAATCAGGCTGAAACGCTACAACAAGGTAGAATCTATTGAGTTGTAAGTGATCTGAACGTTTCATGATGACAGCACTTTCCTAAGGGGGTCAAACCATGTCCCAAAGGTCACCGGGCCTGGTGTCACTTTAAAGAAGCAGTCCAGTTACACCTTTGTGGGCTTATAACTTGGCTTCTGAATGTCCTAGAGAGGTTAGCTTTGTTTTAGTGTTCTCCAATCAACAGCCCCTATAACCACAAAAAGGAATGGAGTCATTAGCACTTATGGTTTGTAAATGGCGCCCAGAATTATGTTGCACGAAGCACAATTTCACATCATTCTGGGTTCATTTGTTTTAAAACAAGGTCCAATCAGGCTGAAACGCTACAAGAAGGTAGAATCTATTGAGTTGTAAGTGATCTGAACGTTTCATGATGATAGCACTTTCCTAAGGGGGTCAAACCATGTCCCAAAGGTCACCCGACCTGGTGTCACTTTAAAGAAGTAGTCCAGTTACACCTTTGTGGGCTTATAACTTGGCTTCTGAATGTCCTAGAGAGATCAGGTTTGTTTTAATGTACTCCAATCAACAGCCCCTACAACCACAAAAAGGAATGGAGTCATTAGCACTTATGGTTTGTAAATGGCACCCAGAATTATGCTGCACGAAGCACAATTTCACATCATTCTGGGTTCATTTGTGTGAAAACAAGGTCCAATCAGGCTGAAACGTTACAGGAAGGTAGAATCTATTGAGTTGTAAGTGATCTGAACGTTTCATGATGATAGCCTTTCCTAAGGGGGTCAAACCATGTCCCAAAGGTCACTGGATCTGGTGTCAATTTAAAGAAGTAGTCCAGTTACACATTTGTGGGCTTATAACTTGGCTTCTGAATGTCCTAGAGAGATCAGGTTTGTTTTAATGTACTCCAACCAACAGCCCCTACAACCACAAAAAGGAATGGAGTCATTAGCACTTATGGTTTGTAAATGGCACCCAGAATTATGTTGCACGAAGCACAATTTCACATCATTCTGGGTTCATTTGTGTGAAAACAAGGTCCAATCAGGCTGAAATGTTACAGGAAGGTAGAATCTATTGAGTTGTAAGTGATCTGAACGTTTCATGATGATAGCACTTTCCTAAGGGGGTCAAACCATGTCCCAAAGGTCACCGGATCTGGTGTCAATTTAAATAAGTAGTCCAGTTACACCTTTGTGGGCTTATAACTTGGCTTCTGAACGTCCTAGAGAGATCAGGTTTGTTTTAGTATACTCCAATCAACAGCCCTTACAACCACAAAAAGGAATGGAGTCATTAGCACTTATGGTTTTTAAATGGCACCCAGAATTATGTTGCACGAAGCACAATTTCACATCATTCTGGGTTCATTTGTGTGAAAACAAGGTCCAATCAGGCTGAAACGTTATAGGAAGGTAGAATCTATTGAGTTGTAAGTGATCTGAACGTTTCAAGATGATCCCACATTCCTATAGGGGGTCAAACCATGTCCCAAATTTCACCGGGCCTGGTGTCACTTTAAAGAAGCAGTCCAGTTACACCTTTGTGGGCTTATAACTTGGCTTCTGAATGTCCTAGAGAGGTTAGGTTTGTTTTAGTGTACTCCAATCAACAGCCCCTACAACCACAAAAAGGAATGGAGTCATTAGCACTTAAGGTTTGTAAATGGCATCCAGAATTATGTTGCACGAAGCACAATTTCACATCATTCTGGGTCCATTTGTGTGAAAACAAGGTCCAATCAGGCTGAAACGCTACAACAAGGTAGAATCTATTGAGTTGTAAGTGATCTGAACGTTTCATGATGATAGCACTTTCCTAAGGGGTCAAACCATGTCCCAAAGGTCACCGGATCTGGTGTCAATTTAAAGAAGTAGTCCACTTACACCTTTGTGGGCTTATAACTTGGCTTCTGAATGTCCTAGAGAGATCAGGTTTGTTTTAGTATACTCCAATCAACAGCCCCTACAACCACAAAAGGAATTGAGTTATTAGCACTTATGGTTTTTAAATGGCACCCAGAATTATGTTGCACGAAGCACAATTTCACATCATTCTGGGTTCATTTTTGTGAAAACAAGGTCCAATCAGGCTGAAACGTTACAGGAAGGTAGAATCTATTGAGTTGTAAGTGATCTGAACGTTTCATGACGATAGCACTTTCCTAAGGGGGTCAAACCATGTCCCAAAGGTCACCGGATCTGGTGTAAATTTAAAGAAGTAGTCCAGTTACACATTTGTGGGCTTATAACTTGGCTTCTGAATGTCCTAGAGAGATCAGGTTTGTTTTAGTGTACTCCAGTCAACATCCCCTACAACCTCAAAAAGGAATGGAGTCATTAGCACTTATGGTTTTTAAATGGCACCCAGAATTATGTTGCACGAAGCACAATTTCACATCATTCTGGGTTCATTTGTGTGAAAACAAGGTCCAATCAGGCTGAAACGTTACAGGAAGGTAGAATCTATTGAGTTGTAAGTGATCTGAACGTTTCATGATGATAGCCTTTCCTAAGGGGGTCAAACCATGTCCCAAAGGTCACTGGATCTGGTGTCAATTTAAAGAAGTAGTCCAGTTACACATTTGTGGGCTTATAACTTGGCTTCTGAATGTCCTAGAGAGATCAGGTTTGTTTTAATGTACTCCAACCAACAGCCCCTACAACCACAAAAAGGAATGGAGTCATTAGCACTTATGGTTTGTAAATGGCACCCAGAATTATGTTGCACGAAGCACAATTTCACATCATTCTGGGTTCATTTGTGTGAAAACAAGGTCCAATCAGGCTGAAATGTTACAGGAAGGTAGAATCTATTGAGTTGTAAGTGATCTGAACGTTTCATGATGATAGCACTTTCCTAAGGGGGTCAAACCATGTCCCAAAGGTCACCGGATCTGGTGTCAATTTAAATAAGTAGTCCAGTTACACCTTTGTGGGCTTATAACTTGGCTTCTGAATGTCCTAGAGAGATCAGGTTTGTTTTAGTATACTCCAATCAACAGCCCCTACAACCACAAAAAGGAATGGAGTCATTAGCACTTATGGTTTTTAAATGGCACCCAGAATTATGTTGCACGATTCACAATTTCACATCATTCTGGGTCCATTTGTGTGAAAACAAGGTCCAATCAGGCTGAAACGTTACAGGAAGGTAGAATCTATTAAGTTGTAAGGGATCTGAACGTTTCATGATGATAGCACTTTCCTAAGGGGGTCAAACCATGTTCCAAAGGTCACCGGGCCTGGTGTCACTTTAAAGAAGTAGTCCAGTTACACCTTTGTGGGCTTATAACTTGGCTTCTGAATGTCCTAGAGAGGTTAGGTTTGTTTTAGTGTACTCCAATCAACAGCCCCTACAACCACAAAAAGGAATGGAGTCATTAGCACTTAAGGTTTGTAAATGGCACCCAGAATTATGTTGCACGAAGCACAATTTCACATCATTCTGGGTCCATTTGTGTGAAAACAAGGTCCAATCAGGCTGAAACGCTACAAGAAGGTAGAATCTATTGAGTTGTAAGTGATCTGAACGTTTCAAGATGATCGCACATTCCTATAGGGGGTAAAACCATGTCCCAAAGGTCACCGGGCCTGGTGTCACTTTAAAGAAGTAGTCCAGTTACACCTTTGAGGGCTTATACCTTGGCTTCTGAATGTCCTAGAGAGATCAGGTTTGTTTTAGTGTACTCAAATCAACAGCCCCTACAACCTCAAAAAGGAATGGAGTCATTAGCACTTATGGTTTTTAAATGGCACCCAGAATTATGTTGCACGAAGCACAATTTCACATCATTCTGGGTTCATTTGTGTGAAAACAAGGTCCAATCAGGCTGAAATGTTACAGGAAGGTAGAATCTCTTGAGTTGTAAGTGATCTGAACGTTTCATGATTATAGCACTTTCCTAAGGGGGTCAAACCATGTCCCAAATGTCACCGGATCTGGTGTCAATTTAAAGAAGTAGTCCAGTTACACCTTTGTGGGCTTATAACTTGGCTTCTGAATGTCCTAGAGAGGTTAGGTTTGTTTTAGTGTACTCCAATCAACAGCCCCTACAACCACAAAAAGGAATGGAGCCATTAGCACTTAAGGTTTTTAAATGGCACCCAGAATTATGTTGCACGAAGCACAATTTCACATCATTCTGGGTTCATTTGTGTGAAAACAAGGTCCAATCAGGCTGAAATGTTACAGGAAGGTAGAATCTATTGAGTTGTAAGTGATCTGAACGTTTCATGATGATAGCACTTTCCTAAGGGGGTCAAACCATGTCCCAAAGGTCACCGGGCCTGGTGACACTTTAAAGAAGTAGTCCAGTTACACCTTTGTGGGCTTATAACTTGGCTTCTGAATGTCCTAGAGAGGTTAGGTTTGTTTTAGTGTACTCCAATCAACAGCCCCTACAACCACAAAAAGGAATGGAGTCATTAGCACTTAAGGTTTGTAAATGGCACCCAGAATTATGTTGCACGAAGCACAATTTCACATCATTCTGGGTCCATTTGTGTGAAAACAAGGTCCAATCAGGCTGAAACGCTACAAGAAGGTAGAATCTATTGAGTTGTAAGTGATCTGAACGTTTCAAGATGATCGCACATTCCTATAGGGGGTAAAACCATGTCCCAAAGGTCACCGGGCCTGGTGTCACTTTAAAGAAGTAGTCCAGTTACACCTTTGAGGGCTTATACCTTGGCTTCTGAATGTCCTAGAGAGATCAGGTTTGTTTTAGTATACTCCAATCAACAGCCCCTACAACCTCAAAAAGGAATGGAGTCATTAGCACTTATGGTTTTTAAATGGCACCCAGAATTATGTTGCACGAAGCACAATTTCACATCATTCTGGGTTCATTTGTGTGAAAACAAGGTCCAATCAGGCTGAAATGTTACAGGAAGGTAGAATCTCTTGAGTTGTAAGTGATCTGAACGTTTCATGATGATAGCACTTTCCTAAGGGGGTCAAACCATGTCCCAAAGGTCACCGGGCCTGTTGTCACTTTAAAGAAGTAGTCCAGTTACACCTTTGTGGGCTTATAACTTGGCTTCTGAATGTCCTAGAGAGGTTAGGTTTGTTTTAGTGTACTCCAATCAACAGCCCCTACAACCACAAAAAGGAATGGAGTCATTAGCACTTAAGGTTTGTAAATGGCACCCAGAATTATGTTGCACGAAGCACAATTTCACATCATTCTGGGTCCATTTGTGTGAAAACAAGGTCCAATCAGGCTGAAACGCTACAAGAAGGTAGAATCTATTGAGTTGTAAGTGATCTGAACGTTTCAAGATGATCGCACATTCCTATAGGGGGTAAAACCATTTCCCAAAGGTCACCGGGCCTGGTGTCACTTTAAAGAAGTAGTCCAGTTACACCTTTGAGGGCTTATAACTTGGCTTCTGAATGTCCTAGAGAGATCAGGTTTGTTTTAGTGTACTCCAATCAACAGCCCCTAACACCTCAAAAAGGAATGGAGTCATTAGCACTTATGGTTTTTAAATGGCACCCAGAATTATGTTGCACGAAGCACAATTTCACATCATTCTGGATTCATTTGTGTGAAAACAAGGTCCAATCAGGCTGAAATGTTACAGGAAGGTAGAATCTATTGAGTTGTAAGTGATCTGAACGTTTCATGATGATAGCACTTTCCTAAGGGGGTCAAACCATGTCCCAAAGGTCACCGGATCTGGTGTCAATTTAAAGAAGTAGTCCAGTTACACCTTTGTGGGCTTATAACTTGGCTTCTGAATGTCCTAGAGAGATCAGGTTTGTTTTAGTATACTCCAATCAACAGCCGTTACAACCACAAAAAGGAATGGAGTCATTAGCACTTATGGTTTTTAAATGGCACCCAGAATTATGTTGCACGAAGCACAATTTCACATCATTCTGGGTTCATTTGTGTGAAAACAAGGTCCAATCAGGCTGAAAAGTTACAGGAAGGTAGAATCTATTGAGTTGTAAGTGATCTGAACGTTTCAAGATGATCGCACATTCCTATAGGGGGCCAAACCATGTCCCAAAGGTCACCGGGCCTGGTGTCACTTTAAAGAAGCTGTCCAGTTACACCTTTGTGGGCTTATAACTTGGCTTCTGAATGTCCTAGAGTGGTTAGGTTTGTTTTAGTGTACTCTAATCAACAGCCCCTAAAACCACAAAAAGGAATGGAGTCATTAGCACTTAAGGTTTGTAAATGGCACCCAGAATTATGTTGCACGAAGCACAATTTCACATCATTCTGGGTCCATTTGTGTGAAAACAAGGTCCAATCAGGCTGAAACGCTACAAGTAGGTAGAATCTATTGAGTTGTAAGTAATCTGAACGTTTCATGATGATAGCACTTTCCTAAGGGGGTCAAACCATGTCCCAAAGGTCACCGGGCCTGGTGTCACTTTAAAGAAGTAGTCCAGTTACACCTTTGTGGGCTTATAACTTGGCTTCTGAATGTCCTAGAGAGGTTAGGTTTGTTTTAGTGTACTCCAATCAACAGCCCCTACAACCACAAAAAGGAATGGAGTCATTAGCACTTAAGGTTTGTAAATGGCACCCAGAATTATGTTGCACGAAGCACAATTTCACATCATTCTGGGTCCATTTGTGTGAAAACAAGGTCCAATCAGGCTGAAACGCTACAAGAAGGTAGAATCTATTGAGTTGTAAGTGATCTGAACGTTTCAAGATGATCGCACATTCCTATAGGGGGTAAAACCATGTCCCAAAGGTCACCGGGCCTGGTGTCACTTTAAAGAAGTAGTCCAGTTACACCTTTGAGGGCTTATACCTTGGCTTCTGAATGTCCTAGAGAGATCAGGTTTGTTTTAGTGTACTCCAATCAACAGCCCCTACAACCTCAAAAAGGAATGGAGTCATTAGCACTTATGGTTTTTAAATGGCACCCAGAATTATGTTGCACGAAGCACAATTTCACATCATTCTGGGTTCATTTGTGTGAAAACAAGGTCCAATCAGGCTGAAATGTTACAGGAAGGTAGAATCTCTTGAGTTGTAAGTGATCTGAACGTTTCATGATTATAGCACTTTCCTAAGGGGGTCAAACCATGTCCCAAATGTCACCGGATCTGGTGTCAATTTAAAGAAGTAGTCCAGTTACACCTTTGTGGGCTTATAACTTGGCTTCTGAATGTCCTAGAGAGGTTAGGTTTGTTTTAGTGTACTCCAATCAACAGCCCCTACAACCACAAAAAGGAATGGAGCCATTAGCACTTAAGGTTTTTAAATGGCACCCAGAATTATGTTGCACGAAGCACAATTTCACATCATTCTGGGTTCATTTGTGTGAAAACAAGGTCCAATCAGGCTGAAATGTTACAGGAAGGTAGAATCTATTGAGTTGTAAGTGATCTGAACGTTTCATGATGATAGCACTTTCCTAAGGGGGTCAAACCATGTCCCAAAGGTCACCGGGCCTGGTGACACTTTAAAGAAGTAGTCCAGTTACACCTTTGTGGGCTTATAACTTGGCTTCTGAATGTCCTAGAGAGGTTAGGTTTGTTTTAGTGTACTCCAATCAACAGCCCCTACAACCACAAAAAGGAATGGAGTCATTAGCACTTAAGGTTTGTAAATGGCACCCAGAATTATGTTGCACGAAGCACACTTTCACATCATTCTGGGTCCATTTGTGTGAAAACAAGGTCCAATCAGGCTGAAACGCTACAAGAAGGTAGAATCTATTGAGTTGTAAGTGATCTGAACGTTTCAAGATGATCGCACATTCCTATAGGGGGTAAAACCATGTCCCAAAGGTCACCGGGCCTGGTGTCACTTTAAAGAAGTAGTCCAGTTACACCTTTGAGGGCTTATACCTTGGCTTCTGAATGTCCTAGAGAGATCAGGTTTGTTTTAGTGTACTCCAATCAACAGCCCCTACAACCTCAAAAAGGAATGGAGTCATTAGCACTTATGGTTTTTAAATGGCACCCAGAATTATGTTGCACGAAGCACAATTTCACATCATTCTGGGTTCATTTGTGTGAAAACAAGGTCCAATCAGGCTGAAATGTTACAGGAAGGTAGAATCTCTTGAGTTGTAAGTGATCTGAACGTTTCATGATTATAGCACTTTCCTAAGGGGGTCAAACCATGTCCCAAATGTCACCGGATCTGGTGTCAATTTAAAGAAGTAGTCCAGTTACACCTTTGTGGGCTTATAACTTGGCTTCTGAATATCCTAGAGAGGTTAGGTTTGTTTTAGTGTACTCCAATCAACAGCCCCTACAACCACAAAAAGGAATGGAGCCATTAGCACTTAAGGTTTTTAAATGGCACCCAGAATTATGTTGCACGAAGCACAATTTCACATCATTCTGGGTTCATTTGTGTGAAAACAAGGTCCAATCAGGCTGAAATGTTACAGGAAGGTAGAATCTATTGAGTTGTAAGTGATCTGAACGTTTCATGATGATAGCACTTTCCTAAGGGGGTCAAACCATGTCCCAAAGGTCACCGGGCCTGGTGTCACTTTAAAGAAGTAGTCCAGTTACACCTTTGTGGGCTTATAACTTGGCTTCTGAATGTCCTAGAGAGGTTAGGTTTGTTTTAGTGTACTCCAATCAACAGCCCCTACAACCACAAAAAGGAATGGAGTCATTAGCACTTAAGGTTTGTAAATGGCACCCAGAATTATGTTGCACGAAGCACAATTTCACATCATTCTGGGTCCATTTGTGTGAAAACAAGGTCCAATCAGGCTGAAACGCTACAAGAAGGTAGAATCTATTGAGTTGTAAGTGATCTG
Source organism: Nothobranchius furzeri (assembly GCF_043380555.1). Taxonomy (NCBI): domain Eukaryota; kingdom Metazoa; phylum Chordata; class Actinopteri; order Cyprinodontiformes; family Nothobranchiidae; genus Nothobranchius; species Nothobranchius furzeri. Next base: position 12,468,053 of record NC_091741.1, on the reverse strand, counting down.
AACGTTTCAAGATGATCGCACATTCCTATAGGGGGTAAAACCATGTCCCAAAGGTCACCGGGCCTGGTGTCACTTTAAAGAAGTAGTCCAGTTACACCTTTGAGGGCTTATACCTTGGCTTCTGAATGTCCTAGAGAGATCAGGTTTGTTTTAGTGTACTCCAATCAACAGCCCCTACAACCTCAAAAAGGAATGGAGTCATTAGCACTTATGGTTTTTAAATGGCACCCAGAATTATGTTGCACGAAGCACAATTTCACATCATTCTGGGTTCATTTGTGTGAAAACAAGGTCCAATCAGGCTGAAATGTTACAGGAAGGTAGAATCTCTTGAGTTGTAAGTGATCTGAACGTTTCATGATTATAGCACTTTCCTAAGGGGGTCAAACCATGTCCCAAATGTCACCGGATCTGGTGTCAATTTAAAGAAGTAGTCCAGTTACACCTTTGTGGGCTTATAACTTGGCTTCTGAATGTCCTAGAGAGGTTAGGTTTGTTTTAGTGTACTCCAATCAACAGCCCCTACAACCACAAAAAGGAATGGAGCCATTAGCACTTAAGGTTTTTAAATGGCACCCAGAATTATGTTGCACGAAGCAAAATTTCACATCATTCTGGGTTCATTTGTGTGAAAACAAGGTCCAATCAGGCTGAAATGTTACAGGAAGGTAGAATCTATTGAGTTGTAAGTGATCTGAACGTTTCATGATGATAGCACTTTCCTAAGGGGGTCAAACCATGTCCCAAAGGTCACCGGGCCTGGTGACACTTTAAAGAAGTAGTCCAGTTACACCTTTGTGGGCTTATAACTTGGCTTCTGAATGTCCTAGAGAGGTTAGGTTTGTTTTAGTGTACTCCAATCAACAGCCCCTACAACCACAAAAAGGAATGGAGTCATTAGCACTTAAGGTTTGTAAATGGCACCCAGAATTATGTTGCACGAAGCACAATTTCACATCATTCTGGGTCCATTTGTGTGAAAACAAGGTCCAATCAGGCTGAAACGCTACAAGAAGGTAGAATCTATTGAGTTGTAAGTGATCTGAACGTTTCAAGATGATCGCACATTCCTATAGGGGGTAAAACCATGTCCCAAAGGTCACCGGGCCTGGTGTCACTTTAAAGAAGTAGTCCAGTTACACCTTTGAGGGCTTATACCTTGGCTTCTGAATGTCCTAGAGAGATCAGGTTTGTTTTAGTGTACTCCAATCAACAGCCCCTACAACCTCAAAAAGGAATGGAGTCATTAGCACTTATGGTTTTTAAATGGCACCCAGAATTATGTTGCACGAAGCACAATTTCACATCATTCTGGGTTCATTTGTGTGAAAACAAGGTCCAATCAGGCTGAAATGTTACAGGAAGGTAGAATCTCTTGAGTTGTAAGTGATCTGAACGTTTCATGATTATAGCACTTTCCTAAGGGGGTCAAACCATGTCCCAAATGTCACCGGATCTGGTGTCAATTTAAAGAAGTAGTCCAGTTACACCTTTGTGGGCTTATAACTTGGCTTCTGAATATCCTAGAGAGGTTAGGTTTGTTTTAGTGTACTCCAATCAACAGCCCCTACAACCACAAAAAGGAATGGAGCCATTAGCACTTAAGGTTTTTAAATGGCACCCAGAATTATGTTGCACGAAGCACAATTTCACATCATTCTGGGTTCATTTGTGTGAAAACAAGGTCCAATCAGGCTGAAATGTTACAGGAAGGTAGAATCTATTGAGTTGTAAGTGATCTGAACGTTTCATGATGATAGCACTTTCCTAAGGGGGTCAAACCATGTCCCAAAGGTCACCGGGCCTGGTGTCACTTTAAAGAAGTAGTCCAGTTACACCTTTGTGGGCTTATAACTTGGCTTCTGAATGTCCTAGAGAGGTTAGGTTTGTTTTAGTGTACTCCAATCAACAGCCCCTACAACCACAAAAAGGAATGGAGTCATTAGCACTTAAGGTTTGTAAATGGCACCCAGAATTATGTTGCACGAAGCACAATTTCACATCATTCTGGGTCCATTTGTGTGAAAACAAGGTCCAATCAGGCTGAAACGCTACAAGAAGGTAGAATCTATTGAGTTGTAAGTGATCTGAACGTTTCAAGATGATCGCACATTCCTATAGGGGGTAAAACCATTTCCCAAAGGTCACCGGGCCTGGTGTCACTTTAAAGAAGTAGTCCAGTTACACCTTTGAGGGCTTATAACTTGGCTTCTGAATGTCCTAGAGAGATCAGGTTTGTTTTAGTGTACTCCAATCAACAGCCCCTAACACCTCAAAAAGGAATGGAGTCATTAGCACTTATGGTTTTTAAATGGCACCCAGAATTATGTTGCACGAAGCACAATTTCACATCATTCTGGATTCATTTGTGTGAAAACAAGGTCCAATCAGGCTGAAATGTTACAGGAAGGTAGAATCTATTGAGTTGTAAGTGATCTGAACGTTTCATGATGATAGCACTTTCCTAAGGGGGTCAAACCATGTCCCAAAGGTCACCGGATCTGGTGTCAATTTAAAGAAGTAGTCCAGTTACACCTTTGTGGGCTTATAACTTGGCTTCTGAATGTCCTAGAGAGATCAGGTTTGTTTTAGTATACTCCAATCAACAGCCGTTACAACCACAAAAAGGAATGGAGTCATTAGCACTTATGGTTTTTAAATGGCACCCAGAATTATGTTGCACGAAGCACAATTTCACATCATTCTGGGTTCATTTGTGTGAAAACAAGGTCCAATCAGGCTGAAAAGTTACAGGAAGGTAGAATCTATTGAGTTGTAAGTGATCTGAACGTTTCAAGATGATCGCACATTCCTATAGGGGGCCAAACCATGTCCCAAAGGTCACCGGGCCTGGTGTCACTTTAAAGAAGCAGTCCAGTTACACCTTTGTGGGCTTATAACTTGGCTTCTGAATGTCCTAGAGTGGTTAGGTTTGTTTTAGTGTACTCTAATCAACAGCCCCTAAAACCACAAAAAGGAATGGAGTCATTAGCACTTAAGGTTTGTAAATGGCACCCAGAATTATGTTGCACGAAGCACAATTTCACATCATTCTGGGTCCATTTGTGTGAAAACAAGGTCCAATCAGGCTGAAACGCTACAAGTAGGTAGAATCTATTGAGTTGTAAGTAATCTGAACGTTTCATGATGATAGCACTTTCCTAAGGGGGTCAAACCATGTCCCAAAGGTCACCGGATCTGGTGTCAATTTAAAGAAGTAGTCCAGTTACACCTTTGTGGGCTTATAACTTGGCTTCTGAATGTCCTAGAGAGATCAGGTTTGTTTTAGTATACTCCAATCAACAGCCCCTACAACCACAAAAAGGAATGGAGTCATTAGCACTTATGGTTTTTAAATGGCACCCAGAATTATGTTGCACGAAGCACAATTTCACATCATTCTGGGTTCATTTGTGTGAAAACAAGGTCCAATCAGGCTGAAATGTTACAGGAAGGTAGAATCTATTGAGTTGTAAGTGATCTGAACGTTTCATGATGACAGCACTTTCCTAAGGGGGTCAAACCATGTCCCAAAGGTCACCGGGCCTGGTGTCACTTTAAAGAAGCAGTCCAGTTACACCTTTGTGGGCTTATAACTTGGCTTCTGAATGTCCTAGAGAGGTTAGCTTTGTTTTAGTGTTCTCCAATCAACAGCCCCTATAACCACAAAAAGGAATGGAGTCATTAGCACTTATGGTTTGTAAATGGCGCCCAGAATTATGTTGCACGAAGCACAATTTCACATCATTCTGGGTTCATTTGTGTGAAAACAAGGTCCAATCAGGCTGAAACGCTACAAGAAGGTAGAATCTATTGAGTTGTAAGTGATCTGAACGTTTCATGATGATAGCACTTTCCTAAGGGGGTCAAACCATGTCCCAAAGGTCACCGGACCTGGTGTCACTTTAAAGAAGTAGTCCAGTTACACCTTTGTGGGCTTATAACTTGGCTTCTGAATGTCCTAGAGAGATCAGGTTTGTTTTAATGTACTCCAATCAACAGCCCCTACAACCACAAAAAGGAATGGAGTCATTAGCACTTATGGTTTGTAAATGGCACCCAGAATTATGTTGCACGAAGCACAATTTCACATCATTCTGGGTTCATTTGTGTGAAAACAAGGTCCAATCAGGCTGAAACGTTACAGGAAGGTAGAATCTATTGAGTTGTAAGTGATCTGAACGTTTCATGATGATAGCCTTTCCTAAGGGGGTCAAACCATGTCCCAAAGGTCACTGGATCTGGTGTCAATTTAAAGAAGTAGTCCAGTTACACATTTGTGGGCTTATAACTTGGCTTCTGAATGTCCTAGAGAGATCAGGTTTGTTTTAATGTACTCCAACCAACAGCCCCTACAACCACAAAAAGGAATGGAGTCATTAGCACTTATGGTTTGTAAATGGCACCCAGAATTATGTTGCACGAAGCACAATTTCACATCATTCTGGGTTCATTTGTGTGAAAACAAGGTCCAATCAGGCTGAAATGTTACAGGAAGGTAGAATCTATTGAGTTGTAAGTGATCTGAACGTTTCATGATGACAGCACTTTCCTAAGGGGGTCAAACCATGTCCCAAAGGTCACCGGATCTGGTGTCAATTTAAATATGTAGTCCAGTTACACCTTTGTGGGCTTATAACTTGGCTTCTGAACGTCCTAGAGAGATCAGGTTTGTTTTAGTATACTCCAATCAACAGCCCTTACAACCACAAAAAGGAATGGAGTCATTAGCACTTATGGTTTTTAAATGGCACCCAGAATTATGTTGCACGAAGCACAATTTCACATCATTCTGGGTTCATTTGTGTGAAAACAAGGTCCAATCAGGCTGAAATGTTACAGGAAGGTAGAATCTATTGAGTTGTAAGTGATCTGAACGTTTCATGATGATAGCACTTTCCTAAGGGGGTCAAACCATGTCCCAAAGGTCACCGGATCTGGTGTCAATTTAAATAAGTAGTCCAGTTACACCTTTGTGGGCTTATAACTTGGCTTCTGAACGTCCTAGAGAGATCAGGTTTGTTTTAGTATACTCCAATCAACAGCCCTTACAACCACAAAAAGGAATGGAGTCATTAGCACTTATGGTTTTTAAATGGCACCCAGAATTATGTTGCACGAAGCACAATTTCACATCATTCTGGGTTCATTTGTGTGAAAACAAGGTCCAATCAGGCTGAAACGTTATAGGAAGGTAGAATCTATTGAGTTGTAAGTGATCTGAACGTTTCAAGATGATCCCACATTCCTATAGGGGGTCAAACCATGTCCCAAATTTCACCGGGCCTGGTGTCACTTTAAAGAAGCAGTCCAGTTACACCTTTGTGGGCTTATAACTTGGTTTCTGAATGTCCTAGAGAGGTTAGGTTTGTTTTAGTGTACTCCAATCAACAGCCCCTACAACCACAAAAAGGAATGGAGTCATTAGCACTTAAGGTTTGTAAATGGCATCCAGAATTATGTTGCACGAAGCACAATTTCACATCATTCTGGGTCCATTTGTGTGAAAACAAGGTCCAATCAGGCTGAAACGCTACAACAAGGTAGAATCTATTGAGTTGTAAGTGATCTGAACGTTTCATGATGATAGCACTTTCCTAAGGGGTCAAACCATGCCCCAAAGGTCACCGGATCTGGTGTCAATTTAAAGAAGTAGTCCACTTACACCTTTGTGGGCTTATAACTTGGCTTCTGAATGTCCTAGAGAGATCAGGTTTGTTTTAGTATACTCCAATCAACAGCCCCTACAACCACAAAAAGGAATTGAGTTATTAGCACTTATGGTTTTTAAATGGCACCCAGAATTATGTTGCACGAAGCACAATTTCACATCATTCTGGGTTCATTTTTGTGAAAACAAGGTCCAATCAGGCTGAAACGTTACAGGAAGGTAGAATCTATTGAGTTGTAAGTGATCTGAACGTTTCATGATGATAGCACTTTCCTAAGGGGGTCAAACCATGTCCCAAAGGTCACCGGATCTGGTGTAAATTTAAAGAAGTAGTCCAGTTACACATTTGTGGGCTTATAACTTGGCTTCTGAATGTCCTAGAGAGATCAGGTTTGTTTTAGTGTACTCCAGTCAACATCCCCTACAACCTCAAAAAGGAATGGAGTCATTAGCACTTATGGTTTTTAAATGGCACCCAGAATTATGCTGCACTAAGCACAATTTCACATCATTCTGGGTTCATTTGTGTGAAAACAAGGTCCAATCAGGCTGAAACGTTACAGGAAGGTAGAATCTATTGAGTTGTAAGTGATCTGAACGTTTCATGATGATAGCCTTTCCTAAGGGGGTCAAACCATGTCCCAAAGGTCACTGGATCTTGTGTCAATTTAAAGAAGTAGTCCAGTTACACATTTGTGGGCTTATAACTTGGCTTCTGAATGTCCTAGAGAGATCAGGTTTGTTTTAATGTACTCCAACCAACAGCCCCTACAACCACAAAAAGGAATGGAGTCATTAGCACTTATGGTTTGTAAATGGCACCCAGAATTATGTTGCACGAAGCACAATTTCACATCATTCTGGGTTCATTTGTGTGAAAACAAGGTCCAATCAGGCTGAAATGTTACAGGAAGGTAGAATCTATTGAGTTGTAAGTGATCTGAACGTTTCATGATGATAGCACTTTCCTAAGGGGGTCAAACCATGTCCCAAAGGTCACCGGATCTGGTGTCAATTTAAATAAGTAGTCCAGTTACACCTTTGTGGGCTTATAACTTGGCTTCTGAATGTCCTAGAGAGATCAGGTTTGTTTTAGTATACTCCAATCAACAGCCCCTACAACCACAAAAAGGAATGGAGTCATTAGCACTTATGGTTTTTAAATGGCACCCAGAATTATGTTGCACGAAGCACAATTTCACATCATTCTGGGTCCATTTGTGTGAAAACAAGGTCCAATCAGGCTGAAACGCTACAACAAGGTAGAATCTATTGAGTTGTAAGTGATCTGAACGTTTCATGATGATAGCACTTTCCTAAGGGGGTCAAACCATGTTCCAAAGGTCACCGGGCCTGGTGTCACTTTAAAGAAGTAGTCCAGTTACACCTTTGTGGGCTTATAACTTGGCTTCTGAATGTCCTAGAGAGATCAGGTTTGTTTTAATGTACTCCAACCAACAGCCCCTACAACCACAAAAATGAATGGATTCATTGGCACTTATGGTTTGTAAATGGCACCCAGAATTATGTTGCACGAAGCACAATTTCACATCATTCTGGGTCCATTTGTGTGAAAACAAGGTCCAATCAGGCTGAAACGTTACAAGAAGGTAGAATCTATTGAGTTGTAAGTGATCTGAACGTTTCATGATGATCGCACATTCCTATAGGGGGTCAAACCATGTCCCAAAGGTCACTGGATCTGGTGTCAATTTAAAGAAGTAGTCCAGTTACACATTTGTGGGCTTATAACTTGGCTTCTGAATGTCCTAGAGAGATCAGGTTTGTTTTAATGTACTCCAACCAACAGCCCCTACAACCACAAAAAGGAATGGAGTCATTAGCACTTATGGTTTGTAAATGGCACCCAGAATTATGTTGCACGAAGCACAATTTCACATCATTCTGGGTCCATTTGTGTGAAAACAAGGTCCAATCAGGCTGAAACGTTACAAGAAGGTAGAATCTATTGAGTTGTAAGTGATCTGAACATTTTATGATGATTGCAGATTCCTATAGGGGGTCAAACAGTGTCCCAAAGGTCACCGGGCCTGGTGTCACTTTAAAGAAGTAGTCCAGTTACACCTTTGTGGGCTTATAACTTGGCTTCTGAATGTCCTAGAGAGGTTAGGTTTGTTTTAGTGTACTCCAATCAACAGCCCCTACAACCACAAAAAGGAATGGAGTCATTAGCACTTATGGTTTGTAAATGGCACCCAGAATTATGTTGCACGAAGCACAATTTCACATCATTCTGGGTTCATTTGTGTGAAAACAAGGTCCAATCAGGCTGAAACGTTACAGGAAGGTAGAATCTATTGAGTTGTAAGTGATTTGAACGTTTCATGATGATAGCACTTTCCTAAGGGGGTCAAACCATGTCCCAGAGGTCACCGGATCTGGTGTCAATTTAAAGAAGTAGTCCAGTTACACATTTGTGGGCTTATAACTTGGCTTCTGAATGTCCTAGAGAGATCAGGTTTGTTTTAGTGTACTCCAATCAACATCTCCTACAACCTCAAAAAGGAATGGAGTCATTAGCACTTATGGTTTTTAAATGGCACCCAGAATTATGCTGCACTAAGCACAATTTCACAACATTCTGGGTTCATTTGTGTGAAAACAAGGTCCAATCAGGCTGAAACGTTACAGGAAGGTAGAATCTATTGAGTTGTAAGTGATCTGAACGTTTCATGATGATAGCACTTTCCTAAGGGCGTCAAACCATGTCCCAAAGGTCACTGGATCTGGTGTCAATTTAAAGAAGTAGTCCAGTTACACATTTGTGGGCTTATAACTTGGCTTCTGAATGTCCTAGAGAGATCAGGTTTGTTTTAATGTACTCCAACCAACAGCCCCTACAACCACAAAAATGAATGGATTCATTGGCACTTATGGTTTGTAAATGGCACCCAGAATTATGTTGCACGAAGCACAATTTCACATCATTCTGGGTCCATTTGTGTGAAAACAAGGTCCAATCAGGCTGAAACGTTACAAGAAGGTAGAATCTATTGAGTTGTAAGTGATCTGAACGTTTCATGATGATCGCAGATTCCTATAGGGGGTCAAACAGTGTCCCAAGGGTCACCGGGCCTGGTGTCACTTTAAAGAAGTAGTCCAGTTACATCTTTGAGGGCTTATAACTAGGCTTCTGAATGTCCCAGATAGATCAGGTTTGTTTTAGTGTTCTCCAATCAACAGCCCCTACAACCTCAAAAAGGAATGGAGTCATTAGCACTTATGGTTTGTAAATGGCACCCAGAATTATGTTGCACGAAGCACAATTTCACATCATTTTGGGTTCATTTGTGTGAAAACAAGGTCCAATCAGGCTGAAACGTTACAGGAAGGTAGAATCTATTGAGTTGTAAGTGATCTGAACGTTTCATGATGATAGCACTTTCCTAAGGGCGTCAAACCATGTCCCAAAGGTCACTGGATCTGGTGTCAATTTAAAGAAGTAGTCCAGTTACACATTTGTGGGCTTATAACTTGGCTTCTGAATGTCCTAGAGAGATCAGGTTTGTTTTAATGTACTCCAACCAACAGCCCCTACAACCACAAAAATGAATGGATTCATTGGCACTTATGGTTTGTAAATGTCACCCAGAATTATGTTGCACGAAGCACAATTTCACATCATTCTGGGTCCATTTGTGTGAAAACAAGGTCCAATCAGGCTGAAACGTTACAAGAAGGTAGAATCTATTGAGTTGTAAGTGATCTGAACGTTTCATGATGATCGCACATTCCTATAGGGGGTCAAACCATGTCCCAAAGGTCACTGGATCTGGTGTCAATTTAAAGAAGTAGTCCAGTTACACATTTGTGGGCTTATAACTTGGCTTCTGAATGTCCTAGAGAGATCAGGTTTGTTTTAATGTACTCCAACCAACAGCCCCTACAACCACAAAAAGGAATGGAGTCATTAGCACTTATGGTTTGTAAATGGCACCCAGAATTATGTTGCACGAAGCACAATTTCACATCATTCTGGGTCCATTTGTGTGAAAACAAGGTCCAATCAGGCTGAAACGTTACAAGAAGGTAGAATCTATTGAGTTGTAAGTGATCTGAACATTTTATGATGATCGCAGATTCCTATAGGGGGTCAAACAGTGTCCCAAAGGTCACCGGGCCTGGTGTCACTTTAAAGAAGTAGTCCAGTTACATCTTTGAGGGCTTATAACTAGGCTTCTGAATGTCCTAGATAGATCAGGTTTGTTTTAGTGTTCTCCAATCAACAGCCCCTACAACCTCAAAAAGGAATGGAGTCATTAGCACTTATGGTTTGTAAATGGCACCCAGAATTATGTTGCACGAAGCACAATTTCACATCATTTTGGGTTCATTTGTGTGAAAACAAGGTCCAATCAGGCTGAAACGTTACAGGAAGGTAGAATCTATTGAGTTGTAAGTGATCTGAACGTTTCATGATGATAGCACTTTCCTAAGGGGGTCAAACCATGTCCCAAAGGTCACCGGATCTGGTGTCACTTTAAAGAAGTAGTCCAGTTACACATTTGTGGGCTTATAACTTGGCTTCTGAATGTCCTAGAGAGATCAGGTTTGTTTTAATGTACTCCAATCAACAGCCCCTACAACCACAAAAAGGAATGGAGTCATTAGCACTTATGGTTTGTAAATGGCACCCAGAATTATGTTGCACGAAAAACATTTTCACATCATTCTGGGTCCATTTGTGTGAAAACAAGGTCCAATCAGGATGAAACGCTACAGGAAGGTAGAATCTATTGAGTTGTAAGTGATCTGAACGTTTCATGATGATAGCTCTTTCCTAAGGGGGTCAAACCATGTCCCAAAGGTCACCGGATCTGGTGTCAATTTAAAGAAGTAGTCCAGTTACACATTTGTGGGCTTATAACTTGGCTTCTGAATGTCCTAGAGAGATAAGGTTTGTTTTAGTGTACTTGAATCAACAGCCCCTACAACCACAAAAAGGAATGGAGTCATTAGCACTTATGGTTTGTAAATGGCACCCAGAATTATGTTGCACGAAGCACAATTTCACATCGTTCTGGGTCCATTTGTGTGAAGACAAGGTCCAATCAGGCTGAAACGTTACAGGAAGGTAGAATCTATTGAGTTGTAAGTGATCTGAACGTTTCATGATGATAGCACTTTCCTAAGGGGGTCAAACCATGTCCCAAAGGTCACCGGATCTGGTGTCAATTTAAAGAAGTAGTTCAGTTACACATTTGTGGGCTTATAACTTGGCTTCTGAATGTCCTAGAGAGATCAGGTTTGTTTTAGTGTACTCCAATCAACAGCCCCTACAACCACAAAAAGGAATGGAGTCATTAGCATTTATGGTTTGTAAATGGCACCCAGAATTATGTTGCACGAAGCACAATTTCACATCATTCTGGGTCCATTTGTGTGAAAACAAGGTCCAATCAGGCTGAAACGTTACAGGAAGGTAGAATCTATTGAGTTGTAAGTGATCTGAACGTTTCATGATGATAGCACTTTCCTAAGAGGTCAAACCATGTCCAAAAAGGTCACCGGATCTGGTGTCAATTTAAAGAAGTAGTTCAGTTACACATTTGTGGGCTTATAACTTGGCTTCTGAATGTCCTAGAGAGATCAGGTTTGTTTTAGTGTACTCCAATCAACAGCCCCTACAACCACAAAAAGGAATGGAGTCATTAGCACTTAAGGTTTGTAAATGGCACCCAGAATTATGTTGCACGAAGCACAATTTCACATCATTCTGGGTTCATTTGTGTGAAAACAAGGTCCAATCAGGCTGAAACGTTACAAGAAGGTAGAATCTATTGAGTTGTAAGTGATCTGAACGTTTCAAGATGATCACACATTCCTATAGGGGGTCAAACCATGTCCCAAAGGTCACCGGGCCTGGTGTCACTTTAAAGAAGTAGTCCAGTTACACATTTGAGTGCTTATAACTTGGCTTCTGAATGTCCTAGAGAGATCAGGTTTGTTTTAGTATACTCCAATAAACAGCCCTTACAACCACAAAAAGGAATGGAGTCATTAGCACTTATGGTTTTTAAATGGCACCCAGAATTATGTTGCACGAAGCACAATTTCACATCATTCTGGGTTCATTTGTGTGAAAACAAGGTCCAATCAGGCTGAAACGTTACAAGAAGGTAGAATCTATTGAGTTGAAAGTGATCTGAACGTTTCAAGATGATCGCACATTCCTATAGGGGGCCAAACCATGTCCCAAAGGTCACCGGATCTGGTGTCAATTTAAAGAAGTAGTTCAGTTACACATTTGTGGGCTTATAACTTGGCTTCTGAATGTCCTAGAGAGGTTAGGTTTGTTTTAGTGTACTCCAATCAACAGCCCCTAAAACCACAAAAAGGTATGGAGTCATTAGCACTTAAGGTTTGTAAATGGCACCCAGAATTATGTTGCACGAAGCACAATTTCACATCATTCTGGGTCCATTTGTGTGAAAACAAGGTCCAATCAGGCTGAAACGCTACAAGTAGATAGAATCTATTGAGTTGTAAGTAATCTGAACGTTTCATGATGATAGCACTTTCCTAAGGGGGTCAAACCATGTCCCAAAGGTCACCGGATCTGGTGTCAATTTAAAGAAGTAGTCCAGTTACACCTTTGTGGGCTTATAACTTGGCTTCTGAATGTCCTAGAGAGATCAGGTTTGTTTTAGTATACTCCAATCAACAGCCCCTACAACCACAAAAAGGAATGGAGTCATTAGCACTTATGGTTTTTAAATGGCACCCAGAATTATGTTGCACGAAGCACAATTTCACATCATTCTGGGTTCATTTGTGTGAAAACAAGGTCCAATCAGGCTGAAATGTTACAGGAAGGTAGAATCTATTGAGTTGTAAGTGATCTGAACGTTTCATGATGACAGCACTTTCCTAAGGGGGTCAAACCATGTCCCAAAGGTCACCGGGCCTGGTGTCACTTTAAAGAAGCAGTCCAGTTACACCTTTGTGGGCTTATAACTTGGCTTCTGAATGTCCTAGAGAGGTTAGCTTTGTTTTAGTGTTCTACAATCAACAGCCCCTACAACCACAAAAAGGAATGGAGTCATTAGCACTTATGGTTTGTAAATGGCACCCAGAATTATGTTGCACGAAGCACAATTTCACATCATTCTGGGTTCATTTGTGTGAAAACAAGGTCCAATCAGGCTGAAACTTTACAGGAAGGTAGAATCTATTGAGTTGTAAGTGATCTGAAGGTTTCATGATGATAGCACTTTCCTAAGGGGGTCAAACCATGTCCCAAAGGTCACCGGATCTGGTGTAAATTTAAAGAAGTAGTCCAGTTACACATTTGTGGGCTTATAACTTGGCTTCTGAATGTCCTAGAGAGATCAGGTTTGTTTTAGTGTACTCCAATCAACATCCCCTACAACCTCTAAAACGAATGGAGTCATTAGCACTTATGGTTTTTAAATGGCACCCAGAATTATGCTGCACTAAGCACAATTTCACATCATTCTGGGTTCATTTGTGTGAAAACAAGGTCCAATCAGGCTGAAACTTTACAGGAAGGTAGAATCTATTGAGTTGTAAGTGATCTGAAGGTTTCATGATGATAGCACTTTCCTAAGGGGGTCAAACCATGTCCCAAAGGTCACCGGATCTGGTGTAAATTTAAAGAAGTAGTCCAGTTACACATTTGTGGGCTTATAACTTGGCTTCTGAATGTCCTAGAGAGATCAGGTTTGTTTTAGTGTACTCCAATCAACATCCCCTACAACCTCTAAAACGAATGGAGTCATTAGCACTTATGGTTTTTAAATGGCACCCAGAATTATGCTGCACTAAGCACAATTTCACATCATTCTGGGTTCATTTGTGTGAAAACAAGGTCCAATCAGGCTGAAACGTTACAGGAAGGTAGAATCTATTGAGTTGTAAGTGATCTGAACGTTTCATGATGATAGCACTTTCCTAAGGGGGTCAAACCATGTCCCAAAGGTCACCGGATCTGGTGTCAATTTAAATAAGTAGTCCAGTTACACCTTTGTGGGCTTATAACTTGGCTTCTGAACGTCCTAGAGAGATCAGGTTTGTTTTAGTATACTCCAATCAACAGCCCTTACAACCACAAAAAGGAATGGAGTCATTAGCACTTATGGTTTGTAAATGGCACCCAGAATTATGTTGCACAAAGCAAAATTTCACATCATTCTGGGTTCATTTGTGTGAAAACAAGGTCCAATCAGGCTGAAACGCTACAACAAGGTAGAATCTATTGAGTTGTAAGTGATCTGAACGTTTCATGATGATAGCACTTTCCTAAGGGGTCAAACCATGTCCCAAAGGTCACCGGATCTGGTGTCAATTTAAAGAAGTAGTCCACTTACACCTTTGTGGGCTTATAACTTGGCTTCTGAATGTCCTAGAGAGATCAGGTTTGTTTTAGTATACTCCAATCAACAGCCCCTACAACCACAAAAAGGAATGGAGTTATTAGCACTTATGGTTTTTAAATGGCACCCAGAATTATGTTGCACGAAGCACAATTTCACATCATTCTGGGTTCATTTGTGTGAAAACAAGGTCCAATCAGGCTGAAACGTTACAGGAAGGTAGAATCTATTGAGTTGTAAGTGATCTGAACGTTTCATGATGATAGCACTTTCCTAAGGGGGTCAAACCATGTCCCAAAGGTCACCGGATCTGGTGTAAATTTAAAGAAGTAGTCCAGTTACACATTTGTGGGCTTATAACTTGGCTTCTGAATGTCCTAGAGAGATCAGGTTTGTTTTAGTGTACTCCAGTCAACATCCCCTACAACCTCAAAAAGGAATGGAGTCATTAGCACTTATGGTTTTTAAATGGCACCCAGAATTATGCTGCACTAAGCACAATTTCACATCATTCTGGGTTCATTTGTGTGAAAACAAGGTCCAATCAGGCTGAAACGTTACAGGAAGGTAGAATCTATTGAGTTGTAAGTGATCTGAACGTTTCATGATGATAGCCTTTCCTAAGGGGGTCAAACCATGTCCCAAAGTTCACTGGATCTGGTGTCAATTTAAAGAAGTAGTCCAGTTACACATTTGTGGGCTTATAACTTGGCTTCTGAATGTCCTAGAGAGATCAGGTTTGTTTTAATGTACTCCAACCAACAGCCCCTACAACCACAAAAAGGAATGGAGTCATTAGCACTTATGGTTTGTAAATGGCACCCAGAATTATGTTGCACGAAGCACAATTTCACATCATTCTGGGTTCATTTGTGTGAAAACAAGGTCCAATCAGGCTGAAATGTTACAGGAAGGTAGAATCTATTGAGTTGTAAGTGATCTGAACGTTTCATGATGATAGCACTTTCCTAAGGGGGTCAAACCATGTCCCAAAGGTCACCGGATCTGGTGTCAATTTAAAGAAGTAGTCCACTTACACCTTTGTGGGCTTATAACTTGGCTTCTGAATGTCCTAGAGAGATCAGATTTGTTTTAGTATACTCCAATCAACAGCCCCTACATCCACAAAAAGGAATGGAGTCATTAGCACTAATGGTTTTTAAATGGCACCCAGAATTATGTTGCACGAAGCACAATTTCACATCATTCTGGGTTCATTTGTGTGAAAACAAGGTCCAATCAGGCTGAAATGTTACAGGAAGGTAGAATCTATTGAGTTGTAAGTGATCTGAACGTTTCATGATGATAGCACTTTCCTAAGGGGGTCAAACCATGTCGCAAAGGTCACCGGGCCTGGTGTCACTTTAAAGAAGCAATCCAGTTACACCTTTGTGGGCTTATAACTTGGCTTCTGAATGTCCTAGAGAGGTTAGGTTTGTTTTAGTGTTCTCCAATCAACAGCCCCTACAACCACAAAAAGGAATGGAGTCATTAGCACTTATGGTTTGTAAATGGCACCCAGAATTATGTTGCACGAAGCACAATTTCACATCATTCTGGGTTCATTTGTGTGAAAACAAGGTCCAATCAGTCTGAAAGAATCTATTGAGTTGTAAGGTATCTGAACGTTTCATGATGATAGCACTTTCCTAAGGGGGTCAAACCATGTTCCAAAGGTCACCGGGCCTGGTGTCACTTTAAAGAAGTAGTCCAGTTACACCTTTGTGGGCTTATAACTTGGCTTCTGAATGTCCTAGAGAGGTTAGGTTTGTTTTAGTGTACTCCAATCAACCGCCCCTACAACCACAAAAAGGAATGGAGTCATTAGCACTTAAGGTTTGTAAATGGCACCCAGAATTATGTTGCACGAAGCACAATTTCACATCATTCTGGGTCCATTTGTGTGAAAACAAGGTCCAATCAGGCTGAAACGCTACAAGAAGGTAGAATCTATTGAGTTGTAAGTGATCTGAACGTTTCAAGATGATCGCACATTCCTATAGGGGGTAAAACCATGTCCCAAAGGTCACCGGGCCTGGTGTCACTTTAAAGAAGTAGTCCAGTTACACCTTTGAGGGCTTATACCTTGGCTTCTGAATGTCTTAGAGAGATCAGGTTTGTTTTAGTGTACTCCAATCAACAGCCCCTACAACCTCAAAAAGGAATGGAGTCATTAGCACTTATGGTTTTTAAATGGCACCCAGAATTATGTTGCACGAAGCACAATTTCACATCATTCTGGGTTAATTTGTGTGAAAACAAGGTCCAATCAGGCTGAAATGTTACAGGAAGGTAGAATCTATTGAGTTGTAAGTGATCTGAACGTTTCATGATGATAGCACTTTCCTAAGGGGGTCAAACCATGTCCCAAAGGTCACCGGGCCTGGTGTCACTTTAAAGAAGTAGTCCAGTTACACCTTTGTGGGCTTATAACTTGGCTTCTGAATGTCCTAGAGAGGTTAGGTTTGTTTAGGTGTACTACAATCAACAGCCCCTACAACCACAAAAAGGAATGGAGTCATTAGCACTTAAGGTTTGTAAATGGCACCCAGAATTATGTTGCACGAAGCACAATTTCACATCATTCTGGGTCCATTTGTGTGAAAACAAGGTCCAATCAGGCTGAAACGCTACAAGAAGGTAGAATCTATTGAGTTGTAAGTGATCTGAACGTTTCAAGATGATCGCACATTCCTATAGGGGGTAAAACCATGTCCCAAAGGTCACCGGGCCTGGTGTCACTTTAAAGAAGTAGTCCAGTTACACCTTTGAGGGCTTATAACTTGGCTTCTGAATGTCCTAGAGAGATCAGGTTTGTTTTAGTGTACTCCAATCAACAGCCCCTAACACCTCAAAAAGGAATGGAGTCATTAGCACTTATGGTTTTTAAATGGCACCCAGAATTATGTTGCACGAAGCACAATTTCACATCATTCTGGGTTCATTTGTGTGAAAACAAGGTCCAATCAGGCTGAAATGTTACAGGAAGGTAGAATCTATTGAGTTGTAAGTGATCTGAACGTTTCATGATGATAGCACTTTCCTAAGGGGGTCAAACCATGTCCCAAAGGACACCGGATCTGGTGTCAATTTAAAGAAGTAGTCCAGTTACACCTTTGTGGGCTTATAACTTGGCTTCTGAATGTCCTAGAGAGATCAGGTTTATTTTAGTATACTCCAATCAACAGCCCCTACAACCACAAAAAGGAATGGAGTCATTAGCACCTATGGTGTTTAAGTGGCACCCAGAATTATGTTGCACGAAGCACAATTTCACATTATTCTGGGTTCATTTGTGTGAAAACAAGGTCCAATCAGGCTGAAATGTTACAGGAAGGTAGAATCTATTGAGTTGTAAGTGATCTGAACGTTTCATGATGATAGCACTTTCCTAAGGGGGTCAAACCATGTCCCAAAGGTCACCGGGCCTGGTGTCACTTTAAAGAAGTAGTCCAGTTACACCTTTGTGGGCTTATAACTTGGCTTCTGAATGTCCTAGAGAGGTTAGGTTTGTTTAGGTGTACTACAATCAACAGCCCCTACAACCACAAAAAGGAATGGAGTCATTAGCACTTAAGGTTTGTAAATGGCACCCAGAATTATGTTGCACGAAGCACAATTTCACATCATTCTGGGTCCATTTGTGTGAAAACAAGGTCCAATCAGGCTGAAACGCTACAAGAAGGTAGAATCTATTGAGTTGTAAGTGATCTGAACGTTTCAAGATGATCGCACATTCCTATAGGGGGTAAAACCATGTCCCAAAGGTCACCGGGCCTGGTGTCACTTTAAAGAAGTAGTCCAGTTACACCTTTGAGGGCTTATAACTTGGCTTCTGAATTTCCTAGAGAGATCAGGTTTGTTTTAGTGTACTCCAATCAACAGCCCCTAACACCTCAAAAAGGAATGGAGTCATTAGCACTTATGGTTTTTAAATGGCACCCAGAATTATGTTGCACGAAGCACAATTTCACATCATTCTGGGTTCATTTGTGTGAAAACAAGGTCCAATCAGGCTGAAATGTTACAGGAAGGTAGAATCTATTGAGTTGTAAGTGATCTGAACGTTTCATGATGATAGCACTTTCCTAAGGGGGTCAAACCATGTCCCAAAGGACACCGGATCTGGTGTCAATTTAAAGAAGTAGTCCAGTTACACCTTTGTGGGCTTATAACTTGGCTTCTGAATGTCCTAGAGAGATCAGGTTTATTTTAGTATACTCCAATCAACAGCCCCTACAACCACAAAAAGGAATGGAGTCATTAGCACCTATGGTGTTTAAATGGCACCCAGAATTATGTTGCACGAAGCACAATTTCACATTATTCTGGGTTCATTTGTGTGAAAACAAGGTCCAATCAGGCTGAACCGCTACAAGAAGGTAGAATCTATTGAGTTGTAAGTGATCTGAACGTTTCATGATGATAGCACTTTCCTAAGGGGGTCAAACCATGTCCCAAAGGTCACCGGGCCTGGTGTCACTTTAAAGAAGTAGTCCAGTTACACCTTTGTGGGCTTATAACTTGGCTTCTGAATGTCCTAGAGAGGTTAGGTTTGTTTTAGTGTACTACAATCAACAGCCCCTACAACCACAAAAAGGAATGGAGTCATTAGCACTTAAGGTTTGTAAATGGCACCCAGAATTATGTTGCACGAAGCACAATTTCACATCATTCTGGGTCCATTTGTGTGAAAACAAGGTCCAATCAGGCTGAAACGCTACAAGAAGGTAGAATCTATTGAGTTGTAAGTGATCTGAACGTTTCAAGATGATCGCACATTCCTATAGGGGGTAAAACCATGTCCCAAAGGTCACCGGGCCTGGTGTCACTTTAAAGAAGTAGTCCAGTTACACCTTTGAGGGCTTATAACTTGGCTTCTGAATGTCCTAGAGAGATCAGGTTTGTTTTAGTGTACTCCAATCAACAGCCCCTAACACCTCAAAAAGGAATGGAGTCATTAGCACTTATGGTTTTTAAATGGCACCCAGAATTATGTTGCACGAAGCACAATTTCACATCATTCTGGGTTCATTTGTGTGAAAACAAGGTCCAATCAGGCTGAACCGCTACAAGAAGGTAGAATCTATTGAGTTGTAAGTGATCTGAACGTTTCATGATGATAGCACTTTCCTAAGGGGGTCAAACCATGTCCCAAAGGTCACCGGGCCTGGTGTCACTTTAAAGAAGTAGTCCAGTTACACCTTTGTGGGCTTATAACTTGGCTTCTGAATGTCCTAGAGAGATCAGGTTTGTTTAAATGTACTCCAATCAACAGCCCCTACAACCACAAAAAGGAATGGAGTCATTAGCACTTATGGTTTGTAAATGGCACCCAGACTTATGTTGCACGAAGCGCAATTTCACATCATTCTGGGAACATTTGTGTGAAAACAAGGTCCAATTAGGCTGAAACGCTACAAGAAGGTAGAATCTATTGAGTTGTAAGTGATCTGAACGTTTCAAGATGATCGCACATTCCTATAGGGGGTAAAACCATGTCCCAAAGGTCACCGGGCCTGGTGTCACTTTAAAGAAGTAGTCCAGTTACACCTTTGTGGGCTTATAACTTGGCTTCTGAATGTCCTAGAGAGGTTAGGTTTGTTTTAGTGTACTCCAATCAACAGCCCCTACAACCACAAAAAGGAATGGAGTCATTAGCACTTATGGTTTGTAAATGGCACCCAGAATTATGTTGCACGAAGCACAATTTCACATCATTCTGGGTTCATTTGTGTGAAAACAAGGTCCAATCAGGCTGAAACATTACATGAAGGTAGAATCTATTGAGTTGTAAGTGGTCTGAACGTTTCATGATGATAGCACTTTCCTAATGGGGTCAAACCATGTCCCAAAGGTCACCGGATCTGGTGTCAATTTAAAGAAGTAGTCCAGTTACACCTTTGTGGGCTTTTAATTTGGCTTCTGAATGTCCTAGAGAGATCAGGTTTGTTTTAGTATACTCCAATCAACAGCCCCTACAACCACAAAAAGGAATGGAGTCATTAGCACTTATGGTGTTTAAATGGCACCCAGAATTTTGTTGCACGAAGCACAATTTCACATCATTCTGGGTTCATTTGTGTGAAAACAAGGTCCAATCAGGCTGAAACGCTACAAGAAGGTAGAATCTATTGAGTTGTAAGTGATCTGAACGTTTCATGATGATAGCACTTTCCTAAGGGGGTCAAACCATGTCCCAAAGGTCACCGGGCCTGGTGTCAATTTAAAGAAGTAGTCCAGTTACACCTTTGTGGGCTTATAACTTGGCTTCTGAATGTCCTAGAGAGATCAGGTTTATTTTAGTATACTCCAATCAACAGCCCCTACAACCACAAAAAGGAATGGAGTCATTAGCACCTATGGTGTTTAAATGGCACCCAGAATTATGTTGCACGAAGCACAATTTCACATTATTCTGGGTTCATTTGTGTGAAAACAAGGTCCAATCAGGCTGAACCGCTACAAGAAGGTAGAATCTATTGAGTTGTAAGTGATCTGAACGTTTCATGATTATAGCACTTTCCTAAGGGGGTCAAACCATGTCCCAAAGGTCACCGGGCCTGGTGTCACTTTAAAGAAGTAGTCCAGTTACACCTTTGTGGGCTTATAACTTGGCTTCTGAATGTCCTAGAGAGGTTAGGTTTGTTTTAGTGTACTACAATCAACAGCCCCTACAACCACAAAAAGGAATGGAGTCATTAGCACTTAAGGTTTGTAAATGGCACCCAGAATTATGTTGCACGAAGCACAATTTCACATCATTCTGGGTCCATTTGTGTGAAAACAAGGTCCAATCAGGCTGAAACGCTACAAGAAGGTAGAATCTATTGAGTTGTAAGTGATCTGAACGTTTCAAGATGATCGCACATTCCTATAGGGGGTAAAACCATGTCCCAAAGGTCACCGGGCCTGGTGTCACTTTAAAGAAGTAGTCCAGTTACACCTTTGAGGGCTTATAACTTGGCTTCTGAATGTCCTAGAGAGATCAGGTTTGTTTTAGTGTACTCCAATCAACAGCCCCTAACACCTCAAAAAGGAATGGAGTCATTTAGCACTTATGGTTTTTAAATGGCAGCCAGAATTATGTTGCACGAAGCACAATTTCACATCATTCTGGGTTCATTTGTGTGAAAACAAGGTCCAATCAGGCTGAACCGCTACAAGAAGGTAGAATCTATTGAGTTGTAAGTGATCTGAACGTTTCATGATGATAGCACTTTCCTAAGGGGGTCAAACCATGTCCCAAAGGTCACCGGGCCTGGTGTCACTTTAAAGAAGTAGTCCAGTTACACCTTTGTGGGCTTATAACTTGGCTTCTGAATGTCCTAGAGGGATCAGGTTTGTTTAAATGTACTCCAATCAACAGCCCCTACAACCACAAAAAGGAATGGAGTCATTAGCACTTATGGTTTGTAAATGGCACCCAGACTTATGTTGCACGAAGCGCAATTTCACATCATTCTGGGAACATTTGTGTGAAAACAAGGTCCAATTAGGCTGAAACGCTACAAGAAGGTAGAATCTATTGAGTTGTAAGTGATCTGAACGTTTCAAGATGATCGCACATTCCTATAGGGGGTAAAACCATGTCCCAAAGGTCACCGGGCCTGGTGTCACTTTAAAGAAGTAGTCCAGTTACACCTTTGTGGGCTTATAACTTGGCTTCTGAATGTCCTAGAGAGGTTAGGTTTGTTTTAGTGTACTCCAATCAACAGCCCCTACAACCACAAAAAGGAATGGAGTCATTAGCACTTATGGTTTGTAAATGGCACCCAGAATTATGTTGCACGAAGCACAATTTCACATCATTCTGGGTTCATTTGTGTGAAAACAAGGTCCAATCAGGCTGAAACATTACATGAAGGTAGAATCTATTGAGTTGTAAGTGGTCTGAACGTTTCATGATGATAGCACTTTCCTAATGGGGTCAAACCATGTCCCAAAGGTCACCGGATCTGGTGTCAATTTAAAGAAGTAGTCCAGTTACACCTTTGTGGGCTTTTAATTTGGCTTCTGAATGTCCTAGAGAGATCAGGTTTGTTTTAGTATACTCCAATCAACAGCCCCTACAACCACAAAAAGGAATGGAGTCATTAGCACTTATGGTGTTTAAATGGCACCCAGAATTTTGTTGCACGAAGCACAATTTCACATCATTCTGGGTTCATTTGTGTGAAAACAAGGTCCAATCAGGCTGAAACGCTACAAGAAGGTAGAATCTATTGAGTTGTAAGTGATCTGAACGTTTCATGATGATAGCACTTTCCTAAGGGGGTCAAACCATGTCCCAAAGGTCACCGGGCCTGGTGTCACTTCAAAGAAGTAGTCCAGTTACACCTTTGTGGGCTTATAACTTGGCTTCTGAATGTCCTAGAGAGATCAGGTTTCTTTAAATGTACTCCAATCAACAGCCCCTACAACCACAAAAAGGAATGGAGTCATTAGCACTTATGGTTTGTAAATGGCACCCAGACTTATGTTGTACGAAGCACAATTTCACATCATTCTGGGAACATTTGTGTGAAAACAAGGTCCAATCAGGCTGAAACGCTACAAGAAGGTAGAATCTATTGAGTTGTAAGTGATCTGAACGTTTCAAGATGATCGCACATTCCTATAGGGGGTAAAACCATGTCCCAAAGGTCACCGGGCCTGGTGTCACTTTAAAGAAGTAGTCCAGTTACACCTCTGTGGGCTTATAACTTGGCTTCTGAATGTCCTAGAGAGGTTAGGTTTGTTTTAGTGTACTCCAATCAACAGCCCCTACAACCACAAAAAGGAATGGAGTCATTAGCACTTATGGTTTGTAAATGGCACCCAGAATTATGTTGCACGAAGCACAATTTCACATCATTCTGGGTTCATTTGTGTGAAAACAAGGTCCAATCAGGCTGAAACGTTACAGGAAGTTAGAATCTTTTGAGTTGTAAGTGATTTGAACATTTCATGATGATAGCACTTTCCTAAGGGGGTCAAACCATGTCCCAGAGGTCACCGGATCTGGTGTCAATTTAAAGAAGTAGTCCAGTTACACATTTGTGGGCTTATAACTTGGCTTCTGAATGTCCTAGAGAGATCAGGTTTGTTTTAGTGTACTCCAATCAACATCTCCTACAACCTCAAAAAGGAATGGAGTCATTAGCACTTATGGTTTTTAAATGGCACCCAGAATTATGCTGCACTAAGCACAATTTCACAACATTCTGGGTTCATTTGTGTGAAAACAAGGTCCAATCAGGCTGAAACGTTACAGGAAGGTAGAATCTATTGAGTTGTAAGTGATCTGAACGTTTCATGATGATAGTACTTTCCTAAGGGCGTCAAACCATGTCCCAAAGGTCACCGGATCTGGTGTCAATTTAAAGAAGTAGTCCAGTTACAAATTTGTGGGCTTATAACTTGGCTTCTGAATGTCCTAGAGAGATCAGGTTTGTTTTAATGTACTCCAACCAACAGCCCCTACAACCACAAAAAGGAATGGAGTCATTGGCACTTATGGTTTGTAAATGGCACCCAGAATTATGTTGCACGAAGCACAATTTCACATCATTCTGGGTCCATTTGTGTGAAAACAAGGTCCAATAAGGCTGAAACGTTACAAGAAGGTAGAATCTATTGAGTTGTAATTGATCTGAACGTTTCATGATGATCGCACATTCCTATAGGGGGTCAAACCATGTCCCAAAGGTCACCGGGCCTGGTGTCCCTTTAAAGAGGTAGTCCAGTTACACCTTTGAGGGCTTATAACGTGGCTTCTGAATATCCTAGAGAGATCAGATTTGTTTTAGTGTACTCCAATCAACAGTTCCTACAACCTCAAAAAGGAATGGAGTCATTAGCACTTATGGTTTTTAAATGGCACCCAGAATTATGTTGTACGAAGCACAATTTCACATCATTCTGGGTTCATTTGTGTGAAAACAAGGTCCAATCAGGCTGAAATGTTACAGGAAGGTAGAATCTATTGAGTTGTAAGTGATCTGAACGTTTCATGATGATAGCACTTTCCTAAGGGGGTCAAACCATGTCCCAAAGGTCACTGGATCTGGTGTCAATTTAAAGAAGTAGTCCAGTTACACCTTTGTGGGCTTACAACTTGGCTTCTGAATGTCCAAGAGAGATCAGATTTTTTTTAGTATACTCCAATCAACAGCCACTACAACCACAAAAAGGAATGGAGTCATTAGCACTTATGGTTTTTAAATGGCACCCAGAATTATGTTGCACGAAGCACAATTTCACATCATTCTGGGTTCATTTGTGTGAAAACAAGGTCCAATCAGGCTGAAACGTTACAGTAAGGTAAAATCTAATGAGTTGTAAGTGATATGAACGTTTCAAGATGGTCGCACATTCCTATAGGGGGTCAAACCATGTCCCAAAGGTCACCGGGCCTGGTGTCACTTTAAAGAAGCAGTCCAGTTACACCTTTGTGGGCTTATAACTTGGCTTCTGAATGTCCTAGAGAGGTTAGGTTTGTTTTAGTGTTCTCCAATCAACAGCCCCTACAACCACAAAAAGGAATGGAGTCATTAGCACTTATGGTTTGTAAATGGCACCCAGAATTATGTTGTACGAAGCACAATTTCACATCATTCTGGGTTCATTTGTGTGAAAACAAGGTCCAATCAGGCTGAAATGTTACAGGAAGGTAGAATCTATTGAGTTGTAAGTGATCTGAACGTTTCATGATGATAGCACTTTCCTAAGGGGGTCAAACCATGTCCCAAAGGTCACCGGATCTGGTGTCAATTTAAAGAAGTAGTCCAGTTACACATTTGTGGGCTTATAACTTGGCTTCTGAATGTCCTAGAGAGATCAGGTTTGTTTTAATGTACTCCAACCAACAGCCCCTACAACCACAAAAAGGAATGGAGTCATTAGCACTTATGGTTTGTAAATGGTACCCAGAATTATGCTGCACTAAGCACAATTTCACATCATTCTGGGTTCATTTGTGTGAAAACAAGGTCCAATCAGGCTGAAACGTTACAAGAAGGTAGAATCTATTGAGTTGTAAGTGATCTGAACTTTTCATGATGATCGCACATTCCTGTAGGGGGTCAAACCATGTCCCAAAGGTCACCGGGCCTGGTGTCACTTTAAAGAAGTAGTCCATTTACACCTTTGAGGGCTTATAACTTGGCTTCTGAATGTCCTAGAGAGATCAGGTTTGTTTTAGTGTACTCCAATCAACAGCCCCTACAACCCCAAAAAGGAATGGAGTCATTAGCACTTATGGTTTTTAAATGGCACCCAGAATTATGTTGCACGAAGCACAATTTCACATCATTCTGGGTTCATTTGTGTGAAAACAAGGTCCAATCAGGCTGAAATGTTACAGGAAGGTAGAATCTATTGAGTTGTAAGTGATCTGAACGTTTCATGAAGATAGCACTTTCCTAAGGGGGTCAAACCATGTCCCAAAGGTCACCGGGCCTGGTGTCACTTTAAAGAAGTAGTCCAGTTACATCTTTGAGGGCTTATAACTTGGCTTCTGAATATCCTAGAGAGATCAGGTTTGTTTTAGTGTACTCCAATCAACAGCTCCTACAACCACAAAAAGGAATTCAGTCATTAGCACTTATGGTTTTTAAATGGCACCCAGAATTATGTTGCACGAAGCACAATTTCACATGATTCTGGGTTCATTTGTGTGAAAACAAGGTCCAATCAGGCTGAAACGTTACAGGAAGGTAGAATCTATTGAGTTGTAAGTGATCTGAACGTTTCATGAAGATAGCACTTTCCTAAGGGGGTCAAACCATGTCCCAAAGGTCACCGGGCCTGGTGTCACTTTAAAGAAGTAGTCCAGTTACATCTTTGAGGGCTTATAACTTGGCTTCTGAATATCCTAGAGAGATCAGGTTTGTTTTAGTGTTCTCCAATCAACAGCCCCTACAACCACAAAAAGGAATGGAGTCATTAGCACTTATGGTTTGTAAATGGCACCCAGAATTATGTTGCACGAAGCACAATTTCACATCATTCTGGGTTCATTTGTGTGAAAACAAGGTCCAATCAGGCTGAAACGTTACAGGAAGGTAGAATCTATTGAGTTGTAAGTGATCTGAACGTTTCATGATGATAGCACTTTCCTAAGGTGGTCAAACCATGTCCCAAAGGTCACCAGATCTGGTGTCAATTTAAAGTAGTCCAGTTACACATTTGTGGGCTTATAACTTGGCTTCTGAATGTCCTAGAGAGATCAGGTTTGTTTTAGTATACTACAATCAACAGCCCCTACAACCACAAAAAGGAATGGAGTCATTAGCACTTATGGTTTTTAAATGGCACCCAGAATTATGCTGCACTAAGCACAATTTCACATCATTCTGGGTTCATTTGTGTGAAAACAAGGTCCAGTCAGGCTGAAACGTTACAGGAAGGTAGAATCTATTGAGTTGTAAGTGATCTGAACGTTTCATGATGATAGCACTTTCCTAAGGGGGTCAAACCATGTCCCAAAGGTCACCGGGCCTGGTGTCACTTTAAAGAAGCAGTCCAGTTACACCTTTGTGGGCTTATAACTTGGCTTCTGAATGTCCTAAAGAGGTTAGGTTTGTTTTAGTGTTCTCCAATCAACAGCCCCTACAACCACAAAAAGGAATGGAGTCATTAGCACTTATGGTTTGTAAATGGCACCCAGAATTATGTTGCACAAAGCACAATTTCACATCATTCTGGGTTCATTTGTGTGAAAACAAGGTCCAATCAGGCTGAAAGAATCTATTGAGTTGTAAGTGATCTGAACGTTTCATGATGATAGCACTTTCCTAAGGGGGTCAAACCATGTCCCAAAGGTCACCGGGCCTGGTGTCACTTTAAAGAAGCAGTCCAGTTACACCTTTGTGGGCTTATAACTTGGCTTCTGAATGTCCTAGAGAGGTTAGGTTTGTTTTAGTGTACTCCAATCAACAGCCCCTACAACCACAAAAAGGAATGGAGTCATTAGCACTTAAGGTTTGTAAATGGCACCCAGAATTATGTTGCACGAAGCACAATTTCACATCATTCTGGGTCCATTTGTGTGAAAACAAGGTCCAATCAGGCTGAAACGCTACAAGAAGGTAGAATCTATTGAGTTGTAAGTGATATGAACGTTTCAAGATGATCGCACATTCCTATAGGGGGTAAAACCATGTCCCAAAGGTCACTGGGCCTGGTGTCACTTTAAAGAAGTAGTCCAGTTACACCTTTGAGGGCTTATAACTTGGCTTCTGAATGTCCTAAAGAGATCAGGTTTGTTTTAGTGTACTCCAATCAACAGCCCCTAACACCTCAAAAAGGAATGGAGTCATTAGCACTTATGGTTTTTAAATGGCACCCAGAATTATGTTGCACGAAGCACAATTTCACATCATTCTGGGTTCATTTGTGTGAAAACAAGGTCCAATCAGGCTGAAATGTTACAGGAAGGTAGAATCTATTGAGTTGTAAGTGATCTGAACGTTTCATGATGATAGCACTTTCCTAAGGGGGTCAAACCATGTCCCAAAGGTCACCGGGCCTGGTGTCACTTTAAAGAAGTAGTCCAGTTACACCTTTGTGGGCTTATAACTTGGCTTCTGAATGTCCTAGAGAGGTTAGGTTTGTTTTAGTGTACTCCAATCAACAGCCCCTACAACCCCAAAAAGGAATGGAGTCATTAGCACTTATGGTTTTTAAATGGCACCCAGAATTATGTTGAACGAAGCACAATTTCACATCATTCTGGGTTCATTTGTGTGAAAACAAGGTCCAATCAGGCTGAAATGTTACAGGAAGGTAGAATCTATTGAGTTGAAAGTGATCTGAACGTTTCATGAAGATAGCACTTTCCTAAGGGGGTCAAACCATGTCCCAGAGGTCACCGGATCTTGTGTCAATTTAAAGAAGTAGTCCAGTTACACATTTGTGGGCTTATAACTTGGCTTCTGAATGTCCTAGAGAGATCAGGTTTGTTTTAATGTACTCCAAACAACAGCCCCTACAACCACAAAAAGGAATGGAGTCATTAGCACTTATGGTTTGTAAATGGCACCCAGAATTATGTTGCACGAAGCACAATTTCACATCATTCTGGGTCCATTTGTGTGAAAACAAGGTCCAATCAGGCTGAAACGCTACAAGAAGGTAGAATCTATTGAGTTGTAAGTGATCTGAACGTTTCAAGATGATCGCACATTCCTATAGGGGGTCAAACCATGTCCTAAAGGTCACCGGGCCTGGTGTCCCTTTAAAGAGGTAGTCCAGTTACACCTTTGAGGGCTTATAACTTGGCTTCTGAATATCCTAGAGAGATCAGGTTTGTTTTAGTGTACTCCAATCAACAGTTCCTACAACCTCAAAAAGGAATGGAGTCATTAGCACTTATGGTTTTTAAATGGCACCCAGAATTATGTTGCACGAAGCACAATTTCACATCATTCTGGGTTCATTTGTGTGAAAACAAGGTCCAATCAGGCTGAAATGTTACAGGAAGGTAGAATCTATTGAGTTGTAAGTGATCTGAACGTTTCATGATGATAGCACTTTCCTAAGGGGGTCAAACCATGTCCCAAAGGTCACCGGATCTGGTGTCAATTTAAAGAAGTAGTCCAGTTACACCTTTGTGGGCTTATAACTTGGCTTCTGAATGTCCAAGAGAGATCAGGTTTTTTTTAGTATACTCCAATCAACAGCCCCTACAACCACAAAAATGAATGGAGTCATTAGCACTTATGGTTTTTAAATGGCACCCAGAATTATGTTGCACGAAGCACAATTTCACATCATTCTGGGTTCATTTGTGTGAAAACAAGGTCCAATCAGGCTGAAACGTTACAGGAAGGTAAAATCTAATGAGTTGTAAGTGATATGAAAGTTTCAAGATGATTGCACATTCCTATAGGGGGTCAAACCATGTCCCAAAGGTCACCAGGCCTGGTGTCACTTTAAAGAAGCAGTCCAGTTACACCTTTGTGGGCTTATAACTTGGCTTCTGAATGTCCTAGAGAGGTTAGGTTTGTTTTAGTGTTCTCCAATCAACAGCCCCTACAACCTCATAAAGGAATGGAGTCATTAGCACTTATGGTTTGTAAATGGCACCCAGAATTATGTTGCACGAAGCACAATTTCACATCATTCTGGGTTCATTTGTGTGAAAACAAGGTCCAATCAGGCTGAAACGTTACAGGAAGGTAGAATCTATTGAGTTGTAAGCGATCTGAACGTTTCATGATGATAGCACTTTCCTAAGGGGGTCAAACCATGTCCCAAAGGTCACCGGATCTGGTGTCAATTTAAAGAAGTAGTTCAGTTACACATTTGTCGGCTTATAACTTGGCTTCTGAATGTCCTAGAGAGATCAGGTTTGTTTTAATGTACTCCAACCAACAGCCCCTACAACCACAAAAAGGAATGGAGTCATAAGCACTTATGGCTTGTAAATGGCACCCAGAATTATGCTGCACTAAGCACAATTTCACATCATTCTGGGTTCATTTGTGTGAAAACAAGGTCCAATCAGGCTGAAACGTTACAAGAAGGTAGAATCTATTGAGTTGTAAGTGATCTGAACTTTTCATGATGATCGCACATTCCTATAGGGGGTCAAACCATGTCCCAAAGGTCACCGGGCCTGGTGTCACTTTAAAGAAGTAGTCCATTTATACCTTTGAGGGCTTATAACTTGGCTTCTGAATGTCCTAGAGAGATCGGGTTTGTTTTAGTGTACTCCAATCAACAGCCCCTACAACCCCAAAAAGGAATGGAGTCATTAGCACTTATGGTTTTTAAATGGCACCCAGAATTATGTTGCACGAAGCACAATTTCACATCATTCTGGGTTCATTTGTGTGAAAACAAGGTCCAATCAGGCTGAAATGTTACAGGAAGGTAGAATCTATTGAGTTGTAAGTGATCTGAACGTTTCATGAAGATAGCACTTTCCTAAGGGGGTCAAACCATGTCCCAAAGGTCACCGGGCCTGGTGTCACTTTAAAGAAGTAGTCCAGTTACACCTTTGTGGGCTTATAACTTGGCTTCTGAATGTCCAAGAGAGATCAGGTTTTTTTAGTATACTCCAATCAACAGCCCCTACAACCACAAAAAGGAATGGAGTCATTAGCACTTATGGTTTGTAAATGGCACCCAGAATTATGCTGCACTAAGCACAATTTCACATCATTCTGGGTTCATTTGTGTGAAAACAAGGTCCAATCAGGCTGAAACGTTACAAGAAGGTAGAATCTATTGAGTTGTAAGTGATCTGAACTTTTCATGATGATCGCACATTCCTATAGGGGGTCAAACCATGTCCCAAAGGTCACCGGGCCTGGTGTCACTTTAAAGAAGTAGTCCATTTACAACTTTGAGGGCTTATAACTTCGCTTCTGAATGTCCTAGAGAGATCAGGTTTGTTTTAGTGTACTCCAATCAACAGCCCCTACAACCCCAAAAAGGAATGGAGTCATTAGCACTTATGGTTTTTAAATGGCACCCAGAATTATGTTGCACGAAGCACAATTTCACATCATTCTGGGTTCATTTGTGTGAAAACAAGGTCCAATCAGGCTGAAATGTTACAGGAAGGTAGAATCTATTGAGTTGTAAGTGATCTGAACGTTTCATGAAGATATCACTTTCCTAAGGGGGTCAAACCATGTCCCAAAGGTCACCGGGCCTGGTGTCACTTTAAAGAAGTAGTCCAGTTACATCTTTGAGGGCTTATAACTTGGCTTCTGAATGTCCTAGAGAGATCAGGTTTGTTTTAGTGTACTCCAATCAACAGCCCCTACAACCCCAAAAAGGAATGGAGTCATTAGCACTTATGGTTTTTAAATGGCACCCAGAATTATGTTGAACGAAGCACAATTTCACATCATTCTGGGTTCATTTGTGTGAAAACAAGGTCCAATCAGGCTGAAATGTTACAGGAAGGTAGAATCTATTGAGTTGAAAGTGATCTGAACGTTTCATGAAGATAGCACTTTCCTAAGGGGGTCAAACCATGTCCCAGAGGTCACCGGATCTGGTGTCAATTTAAAGAAGTAGTCCAGTTACACATTTGTGGGCTTATAACTTGGCTTCTGAATGTCCTAGAGAGATCAGGTTTGTTTTAATGTACTCCAAACAACAGCCCCTACAACCACAAAAAGGAATGGAGTCATTAGCACTTATGGTTTGTAAATGGCACCCAGAATTATGTTGCACGAAGCACAATTTCACATCATTCTGGGTTCATTTGTGTGAAAACAAGGTCCAATCAGGCTGAAACGTTACAGGAAACTACAATCTATTGAGTTGTAAGTGATCTGAACGTTTCAAGATGATCGCACATTCCTATAGGGTTTCAAACCATGTCCCAAAGGTCACCGGGCCTGGTGTCACTTTAAAGAAGCAGTCCAGTTACACTTTTGTGGGCTTATAACTTGGCTTCGGAATGTCCTAGAGAGGTTAGGCTTGTTTTAGTGTTCTCCAATCAACAGCCCCTACAACCACAAAAAGGAATGGAGTCATTAGCACTTATGGTTTGTAAATGGCACCCAGAATTATGTTGCACGAAGCACAATTTCACATCATTCTGGGTTCATTTGTGTGAAAACATGGTCCAATCAGGCTGAAACGTTACAGGAAGGTAGAATCTATTGAGTTGTAAGTGATCTGAACGTTTCATGATGATAGCACTTTCCTAAGGGGGTCAAACCATGTCCCAAAGGTCACCGGATCTGGTGTCAATTTAACGTAGTCCAGTTACACATTTGTGGGCTTATAACTTGGCTTCTGAATGTCCTAGAGAGATCAGGTTTGTTTTAATGTACTCCAACCAACAGCCCCTACAACCACAAAAAGGAATGGAGTCATTAGCACTTATGGTTTGTAAATGGCACCCAGAATTATGTTGCACGAAGCACAATTTCACATCATTCTGGGTCCATTTGTGTGAAAACAAGGTCCATTCAGGCTGAAACATTACAAGAAGGTAGAATCTATTGAGTTGTAAGTGATCTGAACGTTTCAAGATGATCGCACATTCCTATAGGGGGTAAAACCATGTCCCAAAGGTCACCGGGCCTGGTGTCACTTTAAAGAAGTAGTCCAGTTACACATTTGAGGGCTTATACCTTGGCTTCTTAATGTCGTAGAGAGATCAGGTTTGTTTTAGTGTACTCCAATCAACAGCCCCTACAACCTCAAAAAGGAATGGAGTCATTAGCACTTATGGTTTTTAAATGGCACCCAGAATTATGTTGCATGAAGCACAATTTCACATCATTCTGGGTTCATTTGTGTGAAAACAAGGTCCAATCAGGCTGAAATGTTACAGGAAGGTAGAATCTATTGAGTTGTAAGTGATCTGAACGTTTCATGATTATAGCACTTTCCTAAGGGGGTCAAACCATGTCCCAAAGGTCACCGGATCTGGTGTCAATTTAAAGAAGTAGTCCACTTACACCTTTGTGGGCTTATAACTTGGCTTCTGAATGTCCTAGAGAGATCAGGTTTGTTTTAGTATACTCCAATCAACAGCCCCTACAACCACAAAAAGGAATGGAGTCATTAGCACTTACGGTGTTTAAATGGCACCCAGAATTATGTTGCACGAAGCACAATTTCACATCATTCTGGGTTCATTTGTGTGAAAACAAGGTCCAATCAGGCTGAAACGTTACAGGAAGGTAGAATTTATTGAGTTGTAAGTGATCTGAACGTTTCATGATGATAGCACTTTCCTAAGGGGGTCAAACCATGTCCCAAAGGTCACCGGGCCTGGTGTCACTTTAAAGAAGTAGTCCAGTTACACCTTTGTGGGCTTATAACTTGGCTTCTGAATGTCCTAGAGAGGTTAGGTTTGTTTTAGTGTACTCCAATCAACAGCCCCTACAACCACAAAAAGGAATGGAGTCATTAGCACTTAAGGTTTGTAAATGGCACCCAGAATTATGTTGCACGAAGCACAATTTCACATCATTCTGGGTCCATTTGTGTGAAAACAAGGTCCAATCAGGCTGAAACGCTACAAAAAGGTAGAATCTATTGAGTTGTAAGTGATCTGAACGTTTCAAGATGATCGCACATTCCTATAGGGGGTAAAACCATGTCCCAAAGGTCACCGGGCCTGGTGTCACTTTAAAGAAGTAGTCCAGTTACACCTTTGAGGGCTTATAACTTGGCTTCTGAATGTCCTAGAGAGATCAGGTTTGTTTTAGTGTACTCCAATCAACAGCCCCTACAACCTCAAAAAGGAATGGAGTCATTAGCACTTATGGTTTTTAAATGGCACCCAGAATTATGTTGCACGAAGCACAATTTCACATCATTCTGGGTTCATTTGTGTGAAAACAAGGTCCAATCAGGCTGAAATGTTACAGGAAGGTAGAATCTATTGAGTTGTAAGTGATCTGAACGTTTCATGATGATAGCACTTTCCTAAGGGGGTCAAACCATGTCCCAAAGGTCACCGGATCTGGTGTCAATTTAAAGAATTAGTCCAGTTACACCTTTGTGGGCTTATAACTTGGCTTCTGAATGTCCTAGAGAGATCAGGTTTGTTTTAGTATACTCCAATCAACAGCCCCTACAACCACAAAAAGGAATGGAGTCATTTGCACTTATGGTGTTTAAATGGCACCCAGAATTATTTTGCACGAAGCACAATTTCACATCATTCTGGGTTCATTTGTGTGAAAACAAGGTCCAATCAGGCTGAAACGCTACAAGAAGGTAGAATCTATTGAGTTGTAAGTGATCTGAACGTTTCATGATGATAGCACTTTCCTAAGGGGGTCAAATCATGTCCCAAAGGTCACCGGGCCTGGTGTCACTTTAAAGAAGTAGTCCAGTTACACCTTTGTGGGCTTATAACTTGGCTTCTGAATGTCCTAGAGAGATCAGGTTTGTTTAAATGTACTCCAATCAACAGCCCCTACAACCACAAAAAGGAATGGAGTCCTTAGCACTTATGGTTTGTAAATGGCACCCAGACTGATGTTGCACGAAGCACAATTTCACATCATTCTGGGAACATTTGTGTGAAAACAAGGTCCAATTAGGCTGAAACGCTACAAGAAGGTAGAATCTATTGAGTTGTAAGTCATCTGAACGTTTCAAGATGATCGCACATTCCTATAGGGGGTAAAACCATGTCCCAAAGGTCACCGGGCCTGGTGTCACTTTAAAGAAGTAGTCCATTTACACCTTTGAGGGCTTATAACTTGGCTTCTGAATGTCCTAGAGAGATCGGGTTTGTTTTAGTGTACTCCAATCAACAGCCCCTACAACCCCAAAAAGGAATGGAGTCATTAGCACTTATGGTTTTTAAATGGCACCCAGAATTATGTTGCACGAAGCACAATTTCACATCATTCTGGGTTCATTTGTGTGAAAACAAGGTCCAATCAGGCTGAAATGTTACAGGAAGGTAGAATCTATTGAGTTGTAAGTGATCTGAACGTTTCATGAAGATAGCACTTTCCTAAGGGGGTCAAACCATGTCCCAAAGGTCACCGGGCCTGGTGTCACTTTAAAGAAGTAGTCCAGTTACACCTTTGTGGGCTTATAACTTGGCTTCTGAATGTCCAAGAGAGATCAGGTTTTTTTAGTATACTCCAATCAACAGCCCCTACAACCACAAAAAGGAATGGAGTCATTAGCACTTATGGTTTGTAAATGGCACCCAGAATTATGCTGCACTAAGCACAATTTCACATCATTCTGGGTTCATTTGTGTGAAAACAAGGTCCAATCAGGCTGAAACGTTACAAGAAGGTAGAATCTATTGAGTTGTAAGTGATCTGAACTTTTCATGATGATCGCACATTCCTATAGGGGGTCAAACCATGTCCCAAAGGTCACCGGGCCTGGTGTCACTTTAAAGAAGTAGTCCATTTACACCTTTGAGGGCTTATAACTTGGCTTCTGAATGTCCTAGAGAGATCAGGTTTGTTTTAGTGTACTCCAATCAACAGCCCCTACAACCCCAAAAAGGAATGGAGTCATTAGCACTTATGGTTTTTAAATGGCACCCAGAATTATGTTGCACGAAGCACAATTTCACATCATTCTGGGTTCATTTGTGTGAAAACAAGGTCCAATCAGGCTGAAATGTTACAGGAAGGTAGAATCTATTGAGTTGTAAGTGATCTGAACGTTTCATGAAGATATCACTTTCCTAAGGGGGTCAAACCATGTCCCAAAGGTCACCGGGCCTGGTGTCACTTTAAAGAAGTAGTCCAGTTACATCTTTGAGGGCTTATAACTTGGCTTCTGAATATCCTAGAGAGATCAGGTTTGTTTTAGTGTACTCCAATCAACAGCCCCTACAACCACAAAAAGGAATTGAGTCATTAGCACTTATGGTTTTTAAATGGCACCCAGAATTATGTTGCACGAAGCACAATTTCACATCATTCTGGGTTCATTTGTGTGAAAACAAGGTCCAATCAGGCTGAAACGTTACAGGAAACTACAATCTATTGAGTTGTAAGTGATCTGAACGTTTCAAGATGATCGCACATTCCTATAGGGTTTCAAACCATGTCCCAAAGGTCACCGGGCCTGGTGTCACTTTAAAGAAGCAGTCCAGTTACACTTTTGTGGGCTTATAACTTGGCTTCGGAATGTCCTAGAGAGGTTAGGCTTGTTTTAGTGTTCTCCAATCAACAGCCCCTACAACCACAAAAAGGAATGGAGTCATTAGCACTTATGGTTTGTAAATGGCACCCAGAATTATGTTGCACGAAGCACAATTTCACATCATTCTGGGTTCATTTGTGTGAAAACATGGTCCAATCAGGCTGAAACGTTACAGGAAGGTAGAATCTATTGAGTTGTAAGTGATCTGAACGTTTCATGATGATAGCACTTTCCTAAGGGGGTCAAACCATGTCCCAAAGGTCACCAGATCTGGTGTCAATTTAACGTAGTCCAGTTACACATTTGTGGGCTTGTAACTTGGCTTCTGAATGTCCTAGAGAGATCAGGTTTGTTTTAATGTACTCCAACCAACAGCCCCTACAACCACAAAAAGGAATGGAGTCATTAGCACTTATGGTTTGTAAATGGCACCCAGAATTATGTTGCACGAAGCACAATTTCACATCATTCTGGGTCCATTTGTGTGAAAACAAGGTCCATTCAGGCTGAAACATTACAAGAAGGTAGAATCTATTGAGTTGTAAGTGATCTGAACGTTTCAAGATGATCGCACATTCCTATAGGGCGTAAAACCATGTCCCAAAGGTCACCGGGCCTGGTGTCACTTTAAAGAAGTAGTCCAGTTACACATTTGAGGGCTTATACCTTGGCTTCTTAATGTCGTAGAGAGATCAGGTTTGTTTTAGTGTACTCCAATCAACAGCCCCTACAACCTCAAAAAGGAATGGAGTCATTAGCACTTATGGTTTTTAAATGGCACCCAGAATTATGTTGCATGAAGCACAATTTCACATCATTCTGGGTTCATTTGTGTGAAAACAAGGTCCAATCAGGCTGAAATGTTACAGGAGGGTAGAATCTATTGAGTTGTAAGTGATCTGAACGTTTCATGATTATAGCACTTTCCTAAGGGGGTCAAACCATGTCCCAAAGGTCACCGGATCTGGTGTCAATTTAAAGAAGTAGTCCACTTACACCTTTGTTGGCTTATAACTTGGCTTCTGAATGTCCTAGAGAGATCAGGTTTGTTTTAGTATACTCCAATCAACAGCCCCTACAACCACAAAAAGGAATGGAGTCATTAGCACTTATGGTGTTTAAATGGCACCCAGAATTATGTTGCACGAAGCACAATTTCACATCATTCTGGGTTCATTTGTGTGAAAACAAGGTCCAATCAGGCTGAAACGTTACAGGAAGGTAGAATCTATTGAGTTGTAAGTGATCTGAACGTTTCATGATGATAGCACTTTCCTAAGGGGGTCAAACCATGTCCCAAAGGTCACCGGGCCTGGTGTCACTTTAAAGAAGTAGTCCAGTTACACCTTTGTGGGCTTATAACTTGGCTTCTGAATGTCCTAGAGAGGTTAGGTTTGTTTTAGTGTACTCCAATCAACAGCCCCTACAACCACAAAAAGGAATGGAGTCATTAGCACTTAAGGTTTGTAAATGGCACCCAGAATTATGTTGCACGAAGCACAATTTCACATCATTCTGGGTCCATTTGTGTGAAAACAAGGTCCAATCAGGCTGAAACGCTACAAAAAGGTAGAATCTATTGAGTTGTAAGTGATCTGAACGTTTCAAGATGATCGCACATTCCTATAGGGGGTAAAACCATGTCCCAAAGGTCACCGGGCCTGGTGTCACTTTAAAGAAGTAGTCCAGTTACACCTTTGAGGGCTTATAACTTGGCTTCTGAATGTCCTAGAGAGATCAGGTTTGTTTTAGTGTACTCCAATCAACAGCCCCTACAACCTCAAAAAGGAATGGAGTCATTAGCACTTATGGTTTTTAAATGGCACCCAGAATTATGTTGCACGAAGCACAATTTCACATCATTCTGGGTACATTTGTGTGAAAACAAGGTCCAATCAGGCTGAAATGTTACAGGAAGGTAGAATCTATTGAGTTGTAAGTGATCTGAACGTTTCATGATGATAGCACTTTCCTAAGGGGGTCAAACCATGTCCCAAAGGTCACCGGATCTGGTGTCAATTTAAAGAAGTAGTCCAGTTACACCTTTGTGGGCTTATAACTTGGCTTCTGAATGTCCTAGAGAGATCAGGTTTGTTTAAATGTACTCCAATCAACAGCCCCTACAACCACAAAAGGGAATGGAGTCCTTAGCACTTATGGTTTGTAAATGGCACCCAGACTGATGTTGCACGAAGCACAATTTCACATCATTCTGGGAACATTTGTGTGAAAACAAGGTCCAATTAGGCTGAAACGCTACAAGAAGGTAGAATCTATTGAGTTGTAAGTCATCTGAACGTTTCAAGATGATCGCACATTCCTATAGGGGGTAAAACCATGTCCCAAAGGTCACCGGGCCTGGTGTCACTTTAAAGAAGTAGTCCATTTACACCTTTGTGGGCTTATAACTTGGCTTCTGAATGTCCTAGAGAGGTTAGGTTTGTTTTAGTGTACTCCAATCAACAGCCCCTACAACCACAAAAAGGAATGGAGTCATTAGCACTTATGGTTTGTAAATGGCACCCAGAATTATGTTGCACGAAGCACAATTTCACATCATTCTGGGTTCATTTGTGTGAAAACAAGGTCCAATCAGGCTGAAACATTACAGGAAGGTAGAATCTATTGAGTTGTAAGTGATCTGAACGTTTCATGATGATAGCACTTTCCTAAGAGGGTCAAACCATGTCCCAAAGGTCACCGGATCTGGTGTCAATTTAAAGAAGTAGTCCAGTTACACCTTTGTGGGCTTTTAATTTGGCTTCTGAATGTCCTAGAGAGATCAGGGTTGTTTTAGTATACTCCAATCAACAGCCCCTACAACCACAAAAAGGAATGGAGTCATTAGCGAATTTTGTTGCACGAAGCACAATTTTACATCATTCTGGGTTCATTTGTGTGAAAACATGGGCCAATCAGGCTGAAACGCTACAAGAAGGTAGAATCTATTGAGTTGTAAGTGATCTGAACGTTTCATGATGATAGCACTTTCCTAAGGGGGTCAAACCATGTCCCAAAGGTCACCGGATCTGGTGTCAATTTAAAGAAGTAGTCCAGTTACACCTTTGTGGGCTTATAACTTGGCTTCTGAATGTCCTAGAGAGGTTAGGTTTGTTTTAGTGTACTCCAATCAACAGCCCCTACAACCACAAAAAGGAATGGAGTCATTAGCACTTATGGTTTGTAAATGTCACCCAGAATTATGTTGCACGAAGCACAATTTCACATCATTCTGGGTTCATTTGTGTGAAAACAAGGTCCAATCAGGCTGAAACGTTACAGAATGATAGAATCTATTGAGTTGTAAGTGATCTGAACGTTTCATGATGATAGCACTTTCCTAAGGGGGTCAAACCATGTCCCAAAGGTCACGGGATCTGGTGTCAATTTAAAGAAGTAGTCCAGTTACACCTTTGTGGGCTTATAATTTGGCTTCTGAATGTCCAAGAGAGATCAGGTTTGTTTTAGTATACTCCAATCAACAGCCCCTACAACCACAAAAAGGAATGGAGTCATTAGCACTTATGGTGTTTAAATGGCACCCAGAATTTTGTTGCACGAAGCACAATTTCACATCATTCTGGGTTCATTTGTGTGAAAACAAGGTCATATCAGGCTGAAACGCTACAAGAAGGTAGAATCTATTGAGTTGTAAGTGATCTGAACGTTTCATGATGATAGCACTTTCCTAAGGGGGTCAAACAATGTCCCAAAGGTCACCGGGCCTGGTGTCACTTTAAAGAAGTAGTCCAGTTACACCTTTGTGGGCTTATAACTTGGCTTCTGAATGTCCTAGAGAGATCAGGTTTGTTTAAATGTACTCCAATCAACAGCCCCTACAACCACAAAAAGGAATGGAGTCATTAGCACTTATGGTTTGTAAATGGCACCCAGAATTATGTTGCACGAAGCACAATTTCACATCATTCTGGGTCCATTTGTGTGAAAACAAGGTCCATTCAGGCTGAAACATTACAAGAAGGTAGAATCTATTGAGTTGTAAGTGATCTGAACGTTTCAAGATGATCGCACATTCCTATAGGGCGTAAAACCATGTCCCAAAGGTCACCGGGCCTGGTGTCACTTTAAAGAAGTAGTCCAGTTACACATTTGAGGGCTTATACCTTGGCTTCTTAATGTCGTAGAGAGATCAGGTTTGTTTTAGTGTACTCCAATCAACAGCCCCTACAACCTCAAAAAGGAATGGAGTCATTAGCACTTATGGTTTTTAAATGGCACCCAGAATTATGTTGCATGAAGCACAATTTCACATCATTCTGGGTTCATTTGTGTGAAAACAAGGTCCAATCAGGCTGAAATGTTACAGGAAGGTAGAATCTATTGAGTTGTAAGTGATCTGAACGTTTCATGATTATAGCACTTTCCTAAGGGGGTCAAACCATGTCCCAAAGGTCACCGGATCTGGTGTCAATTTAAAGAAGTAGTCCACTTACACCTTTGTTGGCTTATAACTTGGCTTCTGAATGTCCTAGAGAGATCAGGTTTGTTTTAGTATACTCCAATCAACAGCCCCTACAACCACAAAAAGGAATGGAGTCATTAGCACTTATGGTGTTTAAATGGCACCCAAAATTATGTTGCACGAAGCACAATTTCACATCATTCTGGGTTCATTTGTGTGAAAACAAGGTCCAATCAGGCTGAAACGTTACAGGAAGGTAGAATCTATTGAGTTGTAAGTGATCTGAACGTTTCATGATGATAGCACTTTCCTAAGGGGGTCAAACCATGTCCCAAAGGTCACCAGATCTGGTGTCAATTTAACGTAGTCCAGTTACACATTTGTGGGCTTATAACTTGGCTTCTGAATGTCCTAGAGAGATCAGGTTTGTTTTAATGTACTCCAACCAACAGCCCCTACAACCACAAAAAGGAATGGAGTCATTAGCACTTATGGTTTGTAAATGGCACCCAGAATTATGTTGCACGAAGCACAATTTCACATCATTCTGGGTCCATTTGTGTGAAAACAAGGTCCATTCAGGCTGAAACATTACAAGAAGGTAGAATCTATTGAGTTGTAAGTGATCTGAACGTTTCAAGATGATCGCACATTCCTATAGGGCGTAAAACCATGTCCCAAAGGTCACCGGGCCTGGTGTCACTTTAAAGAAGTAGTCCAGTTACACATTTGAGGGCTTATACCTTGGCTTCTTAATGTCGTAGAGAGATCAGGTTTGTTTTAGTGTACTCCAATCAACAGCCCCTACAACCTCAAAAAGGAATGGAGTCATTAGCACTTATGGTTTTTAAATGGCACCCAGAATTATGTTGCATGAAGCACAATTTCACATCATTCTGGGTTCATTTGTGTGAAAACAAGGTCCAATCAGGCTGAAATGTTACAGGAAGGTAGAATCTATTGAGTTGTAAGTGATCTGAACGTTTCATGATTATAGCACTTTCCTAAGGGGGTCAAACCATGTCCCAAAGGTCACCGGATCTGGTGTCAATTTAAAGAAGTAGTCCACTTACACCTTTGTTGGCTTATAACTTGGCTTCTGAATGTCCTAGAGAGATCAGGTTTGTTTTAGTATACTCCAATCAACAGCCCCTACAACCACAAAAAGGAATGGAGTCATTAGCACTTATGGTGTTTAAATGGCACCCAGAATTATGTTGCACGAAGCACAATTTCACATCATTCTGGGTTCATTTGTGTGAAAACAAGGTCCAATCAGGCTGAAACGTTACAGGAAGGTAGAATCTATTGAGTTGTAAGTGATCTGAACGTTTCATGATGATAGCACTTTCCTAAGGGGGTCAAACCATGTCCCAAAGGTCACCGGGCCTGGTGTCACTTTAAAGAAGTAGTCCAGTTACACCTTTGTGGGCTTATAACTTGGCTTCTGAATGTCCTAGAGAGGTTAGGTTTGTTTTAGTGTACTCCAATCAACAGCCCCTACAACCACAAAAAGGAATGGAGT
This sequence comes from Nothobranchius furzeri, assembly GCF_043380555.1. Lineage (NCBI taxonomy): Eukaryota > Metazoa > Chordata > Actinopteri > Cyprinodontiformes > Nothobranchiidae > Nothobranchius > Nothobranchius furzeri. The sequence goes on along the minus strand of NC_091741.1, from coordinate 12,426,477 downwards.
CATTAGCACTTAAGGTTTGTAAATGGCACCCAGAATTATGTTGCACGAAGCACAATTTCACATCATTCTGGGTCCATTTGTGTGAAAACAAGGTCCAATCAGGCTGAAACGCTACAAAAAGGTAGAATCTATTGAGTTGTAAGTGATCTGAACGTTTCAAGATGATCGCACATTCCTATAGGGGGTAAAACCATGTCCCAAAGGTCACCGGGCCTGGTGTCACTTTAAAGAAGTAGTCCAGTTACACCTTTGAGGGCTTATAACTTGGCTTCTGAATGTCCTAGAGAGATCAGGTTTGTTTTAGTGTACTCCAATCAACAGCCCCTACAACCTCAAAAAGGAATGGAGTCATTAGCACTTATGGTTTTTAAATGGCACCCAGAATTATGTTGCACGAAGCACAATTTCACATCATTCTGGGTACATTTGTGTGAAAACAAGGTCCAATCAGGCTGAAATGTTACAGGAAGGTAGAATCTATTGAGTTGTAAGTGATCTGAACGTTTCATGATGATAGCACTTTCCTAAGGGGGTCAAACCATGTCCCAAAGGTCACCGGATCTGGTGTCAATTTAAAGAAGTAGTCCAGTTTGACCTTTGTGGGCTTATAACTTGGCTTCTGAATGTCCTAGAGAGATCAGGTTTGTTTAAATGTACTCCAATCAACAGCCCCTACAACCACAAAAAGGAATGGAGTCCTTAGCACTTATGGTTTGTAAATGGCACCCAGACTGATGTTGCACGAAGCACAATTTCACATCATTCTGGGAACATTTGTGTGAAAACAAGGTCCAATTAGGCTGAAACGCTACAAGAAGGTAGAATCTATTGAGTTGTAAGTCATCTGAACGTTTCAAGATGATCGCACATTCCTATAGGGGGTAAAACCATGTCCCAAAGGTCACCGGGCCTGGTGTCACTTTAAAGAAGTAGTCCATTTACACCTTTGTGGGCTTATAACTTGGCTTCTGAATGTCCTAGAGAGGTTAGGTTTGTTTTAGTGTACTCCAATCAACAGCCCCTACAACCACAAAAAGGAATGGAGTCATTAGCACTTATGGTTTGTAAATGGCACCCAGAATTATGTTGCACGAAGCACAATTTCACATCATTCTGGGTTCATTTGTGTGAAAACAAGGTCCAATCAGGCTGAAACATTACAGGAAGGTAGAATCTATTGAGTTGTAAGTGATCTGAACGTTTCATGATGATAGCACTTTCCTAAGAGGGTCAAACCATGTCCCAAAGGTCACCGGATCTGGTGTCAATTTAAAGAAGTAGTCCAGTTACACCTTTGTGGGCTTTTAATTTGGCTTCTGAATGTCCTAGAGAGATCAGGGTTGTTTTAGTATACTCCAATCAACAGCCCCTACAACCACAAAAAGGAATGGAGTCATTAGCGAATTTTGTTGCACGAAGCACAATTTTACATCATTCTGGGTTCATTTGTGTGAAAACAAGGGCCAATCAGGCTGAAACGCTACAAGAAGGTAGAATCTATTGAGTTGTAAGTGATCTGAACGTTTCATGATGATAGCACTTTCCTAAGGGGGTCAAACCATGTCCCAAAGGTCACCGGATCTGGTGTCAATTTAAAGAAGTAGTCCAGTTACACCTTTGTGGGCTTATAACTTGGCTTCTGAATGTCCTAGAGAGGTTAGGTTTGTTTTAGTGTACTCCAATCAACAGCCCCTACAACCACAAAAAGGAATGGAGTCATTAGCACTTATGGTTTGTAAATGTCACCCAGAATTATGTTGCACGAAGCACAATTTCACATCATTCTGGGTTCATTTGTGTGAAAACAAGGTCCAATCAGGCTGAAACGTTACAGAAAGATAGAATCTATTGAGTTGTAAGTGATCTGAACGTTTCATGATGATAGCACTTTCCTAAGGGGGTCAAACCATGTCCCAAAGGTCACGGGATCTGGTGTCAATTTAAAGAAGTAGTCCAGTTACACCTTTGTGGGCTTATAATTTGGCTTCTGAATGTCCAAGAGAGATCAGGTTTGTTTTAGTATACTCCAATCAACAGCCCCTACAACCACAAAAAGGAATGGAGTCATTAGCACTTATGGTGTTTAAATGGCACCCAGAATTTTGTTGCACGAAGCACAATTTCACATCATTCTGGGTTCATTTGTGTGAAAACAAGGTCATATCAGGCTGAAACGCTACAAGAAGGTAGAATCTATTGAGTTGTAAGTGATCTGAACGTTTCATGATGATAGCACTTTCCTAAGGGGGTCAAACCATGTCCCAAAGGTCACCGGGCCTGGTGTCACTTTAAAGAAGTAGTCCAGTTACACCTTTGTGGGCTTATAACTTGGCTTCTGAATGTCCTAGAGAGATCAGGTTTGTTTAAATGTACTCCAATCAACAGCCCCTACAACCACAAAAAGGAATGGAGTCATTAGCACTTATGGTTTGTAAATGGCACCCAGACTTATGTTGCACGAAGCACAATTTCACATCATTCTGGGAACATTTGTGTGAAAACAAGGTCCAATCAGGCTGAAACGCTACAAGAAGGTAGAATCTATTGAGTTGTAAGTGATCTGAACGTTTCAAGATGATCGCACATTCCTATAGGGGGTAAAACCATGTCCCAAAGGTCACCGGGCCTGGTGTCACTTTAAAGAAGTAGTCCAGTTAAACCTTTGTGGGCTTATAACTTGGCTTCTGAATGTCCTAGAGAGGTTAGGTTTGTTTTAGTGTACTCCAATCAACAGCCCCTACAACCACAAAAAGGAATGGAGTCATTAGCACTTATGGTTTGTAAATGGCACCCAGAATTATGTTGCACGAAGCACAATTTCACATCATTCTGGGTTCATTTGTGTGAAAACAAGGTCCAATCAGGCTGAAACGTTACAAGAAGGTAGAATCTATTGAGTTGTAAGTGATCTGAACGTTTCAAGATGATCGCACATTCCTATAGGGCGTAAAACCATGTCCCAAAGGTCACCGGGCCTGGTGTCACTTTAAAGAAGTAGTCCAGTTACACATTTGAGGGCTTATACCTTGGCTTCTTAATGTCGTAGAGAGATCAGGTTTGTTTTAGTGTACTCCAATCAACAGCTCCTACAACCTCAAAAAGGAATGGAGTCATTAGCACTTATGGTTTTTAAATGGCACCCAGAATTATGTTGCATGAAGCACAATTTCACATCATTCTGGGTTCATTTGTGTGAAAACAAGGTCCAATCAGGCTGAAATGTTACAGGAAGGTAGAATCTATTGAGTTGTAAGTGATCTGAACGTTTCATGATTATAGCACTTTCCTAAGGGGGTCAAACCATGTCCCAAAGGTCACCGGATCTGGTGTCAATTTAAAGAAGTAGTCCACTTACACCTTTGTTGGCTTATAACTTGGCTTCTGAATGTCCTAGAGAGATCAGGTTTGTTTTAGTATACTCCAATCAACAGCCCCTACAACCACAAAAAGGAATGGAGTCATTAGCACTTATGGTGTTTAAATGGCACCCAGAATTATGTTGCACGAAGCACAATTTCACATCATTCTGGGTTCATTTGTGTGAAAACAAGGTCCAATCAGGCTGAAACGTTACAGGAAGGTAGAATCTATTGAGTTGTAAGTGATCTGAACGTTTCATGATGATAGCACTTTCCTAAGGGGGTCAAACCATGTCCCAAAGGTCACCAGATCTGGTGTCAATTTAACGTAGTCCAGTTACACATTTGTGGGCTTATAACTTGGCTTCTGAATGTCCTAGAGAGATCAGGTTTGTTTTAATGTACTCCAACCAACAGCCCCTACAACCACAAAAAGGAATGGAGTCATTAGCACTTATGGTTTGTAAATGGCACCCAGAATTATGTTGCACGAAGCACAATTTCACATCATTCTGGGTCCATTTGTGTGAAAACAAGGTCCATTCAGGCTGAAACATTACAAGAAGGTAGAATCTATTGAGTTGTAAGTGATCTGAACGTTTCAAGATGATCGCACATTCCTATAGGGCGTAAAACCATGTCCCAAAGGTCACCGGGCCTGGTGTCACTTTAAAGAAGTAGTCCAGTTACACATTTGAGGGCTTATACCTTGGCTTCTTAATGTCGTAGAGAGATCAGGTTTGTTTTAGTGTACTCCAATCAACAGCCCCTACAACCTCAAAAAGGAATGGAGTCATTAGCACTTATGGTTTTTAAATGGCACCCAGAATTATGTTGCATGAAGCACAATTTCACATCATTCTGGGTTCATTTGTGTGAAAACAAGGTCCAATCAGGCTGAAATGTTACAGGAAGGTAGAATCTATTGAGTTGTAAGTGATCTGAACGTTTCATGATTATAGCACTTTCCTAAGGGGGTCAAACCATGTCCCAAAGGTCACCGGATCTGGTGTCAATTTAAAGAAGTAGTCCACTTACACCTTTGTTGGCTTATAACTTGGCTTCTGAATGTCCTAGAGAGATCAGGTTTGTTTTAGTATACTCCAATCAACAGCCCCTACAACCACAAAAAGGAATGGAGTCATTAGCACTTATGGTGTTTAAATGGCACCCAGAATTATGTTGCACGAAGCACAATTTCACATCATTCTGGGTTCATTTGTGTGAAAACAAGGTCCAATCAGGCTGAAACGTTACAGGAAGGTAGAATCTATTGAGTTGTAAGTGATCTGAACGTTTCATGATGATAGCACTTTCCTAAGGGGGTCAAACCATGTCCCAAAGGTCACCGGGCCTGGTGTCACTTTAAAGAAGTAGTCCAGTTACACCTTTGTGGGCTTATAACTTGGCTTCTGAATGTCCTAGAGAGGTTAGGTTTGTTTTAGTGTACTCCAATCAACAGCCCCTACAACCACAAAAAGGAATGGAGTCATTAGCACTTAAGGTTTGTAAATGGCACCCAGAATTATGTTGCACGAAGCACAATTTCACATCATTCTGGGTCCATTTGTGTGAAAACAAGGTCCAATCAGGCTGAAACGCTACAAAAAGGTAGAATCTATTGAGTTGTAAGTGATCTGAACGTTTCAAGATGATCGCACATTCCTATAGGGGGTAAAACCATGTCCCAAAGGTCACCGGGCCTGGTGTCACTTTAAAGAAGTAGTCCAGTTACACCTTTGAGGGCTTATAACTTGGCTTCTGAATGTCCTAGAGAGATCAGGTTTGTTTTAGTGTACTCCAATCAACAGCCCCTACAACCTCAAAAAGGAATGGAGTCATTAGCACTTATGGTTTTTAAATGGCACCCAGAATTATGTTGCACGAAGCACAATTTCACATCATTCTGGGTACATTTGTGTGAAAACAAGGTCCAATCAGGCTGAAATGTTACAGGAAGGTAGAATCTATTGAGTTGTAAGTGATCTGAACGTTTCATGATGATAGCACTTTCCTAAGGGGGTCAAACCATGTCCCAAAGGTCACCGGATCTGGTGTCAATTTAAAGAAGTAGTCCAGTTTGACCTTTGTGGGCTTATAACTTGGCTTCTGAATATCCTAGAGAGATCAGGTTTGTTTAAATGTACTCCAATCAACAGCCCCTACAACCACAAAAAGGAATGGAGTCCTTAGCACTTATGGTTTGTAAATGGCACCCAGACTGATGTTGCACGAAGCACAATTTCACATCATTCTGGGAACATTTGTGTGAAAACAAGGTCCAATTAGGCTGAAACGCTACAAGAAGGTAGAATCTATTGAGTTGTAAGTCATCTGAACGTTTCAAGATGATCGCACATTCCTATAGGGGGAAAAACCATGTCCCAAAGGTCACCGGGCCTGGTGTCACTTTAAAGAAGTAGTCCATTTACACCTTTGTGGGCTTATAACTTGGCTTCTGAATGTCCTAGAGAGGTTAGGTTTGTTTTATTGTACTCCAATCAACAGCCCCTACAACCACAAAAAGGAATGGAGTCATTAGCACTTATGGTTTGTAAATGGCACCCAGAATTATGTTGCACGAAGCACAATTTCACATCATTCTGGGTTCATTTGTGTGAAAACAAGGTCCAATCAGGCTGAAACATTACAGGAAGGTAGAATCTATTGAGTTGTAAGTGATCTGAACGTTTCATGATGATAGCACTTTCCTAAGAGGGTCAAACCATGTCCCAAAGGTCACCGGATCTGGTGTCAATTTAAAGAAGTAGTCCAGTTACACCTTTGTGGGCTTTTAATTTGGCTTCTGAATGTCCTAGAGAGATCAGGGTTGTTTTAGTATACTCCAATCAACAGCCCCTACAACCACAAAAAGGAATGGAGTCATTAGCGAATTTTGTTGCACGAAGCACAATTTTACATCATTCTGGGTTCATTTGTGTGAAAACAAGGGCCAATCAGGCTGAAACGCTACAAGAAGGTAGAATCTATTGAGTTGTAAGTGATCTGAACGTTTCATGATGATAGCACTTTCCTAAGGGGGTCAAACCAAGTCCTAAAGGTCACCGGATCTGGTGTCAATTTAAAGAAGTAGTCTAGTTACACCTTTGTGGGCTTATAACTTGGCTTCTGAATGTCCTAGAGAGGTTAGGTTTGTTTTAGTGTACTCCAATCAACAGCCCCTACAACCACAAAAAGGAATGGAGTCATTAGCACTTATGGTTTGAAAATGTCACCCAGAATTATGTTGCACGAAGCACAATTTCACATCATTCTGGGTTCATTTGTGTGAAAACAAGGTCCAATCAGGCTGAAACGTTACAGAAAGATAGAATCTATTGAGTTGTAAGTGATCTGAACGTTTCATGATGATAGCACTTTCCTAAGGGGGTCAAACCATGTCCCAAAGGTCACGGGATCTGGTGTCAATTTAAAGAAGTAGTCCAGTTACACCTTTGTGGGCTTATAATTTGGCTTCTGAATGTCCAAGAGAGATCATGTTTGTTTTAGTATACTCCAATCAACAGCCCCTACAACCACAAAAAGGAATGGAGTCATTAGCACTTATGGTGTTTAAATGGCACCCAGAATTTTGTTGCACGAAGCACAATTTCACATCATTCTGGGTTCATTTGTATGAAAACAAGGTCATATCAGGCTGAAACGCTACAAGAAGGTAGAATCTATTGAGTTGTAAGTGATCTGAACGTTTCATGATGATAGCACTTTCCTAAGGGGGTCAAACCATGTCCCAAAGGTCACCGGGCCTGGTGTCACTTTAAAGAAGTAGTCCAGTTACACCTTTGTGGGCTTATAACTTGGCTTCTGAATGTCCTAGAGAGATCAGGTTTGTTTAAATGTACTCCAATCAACAGCCCCTACAACCACAAAAAGGAATGGAGTCATTAGCACTTATGGTTTGTAAATGGCACCCAGACTTATGTTGCACGAAGCACAATTTCACATCATTCTGGGAACATTTGTGTGAAAACAAGGTCCAATCAGGCTGAAACGCTACAAGAAGGTAGAATCTATTGAGTTGTAAGTGATCTGAACGTTTCAAGATGATCGCACATTCCTATAGGGGGTAAAACCATGTCCCAAAGGTCACCGGGCCTGGTGTCACTTTAAAGAAGTAGTCCAGTTAAACCTTTGTGGGCTTATAACTTGGCTTCTGAATGTCCTAGAGAGGTTAGGTTTGTTTTAGTGTACTCCAATCAACAGCCCCTACAACCACAAAAAGGAATGGAGTCATTAGCACTTATGGTTTGTAAATGGCACCCAGAATTATGTTGCACGAAGCACAATTTCACATCATTCTGGGTTCATTTGTGTGAAAACAAGGTCCAATCAGGCTGAAACGTTACAGGAAGGTAGAATCTATTGAGTTGTAAGTGATTTGAACGTTTCATGATGATAGCACTTTCCTAAGGGGGTCAAACCATGTCCCAGAGGTCACCGGATCTGGTGTCAATTTAAAGAAGTAGTCCAGTTACACATTTGTGGGCTTATAACTTGGCTTCTGAATGTCCTAGAGAGATCAGGTTTGTTTTAGTGTACTCCAATCAACATCTCCTACAACCTCAAAAAGGAATGGAGTCATTAGCACTTATGGTTTTTAAATGGCACCCAGAATTATGCTGCACTAAGCACAATTTCACAACATTCTGGGTTCATTTGTGTGAAAACAAGGTCCAATCAGGCTGAAACGTTACAGGAAGGTAGAATCTATTGAGTTGTAAGTGATCTGAACGTTTCATGATGATAGCACTTTCCTAAGGGGGTCAAACCATGTCCCAAAGGTCACCGGATCTGGTGTCAATTTAAAGAAGTAGTCCAGTTACACATTTGTGGGCTTATAACTTGGCTTCTGAATGTCCTAGAGAGATCAGGTTTGTTTTAATGTACTCCAAACAACAGCCCCTACAACCACAAAAAGGAATGGAGTCATTAGCACTTATGGTTTGTAAATGGCACCCAGAATTATGTTGCACGAAGCACAATTTCACATCATGCTGGGTCCATTTGTGTGAAAACAAGGTCCAATCAGGCTGAAACGTTACAAGAAGGTAGAATCTATTGAGTTGTAAGTGATCTGAACGTTTCATGATGATCGCACATTCCTATAGGGGGTCAAACCATGTCCCAAAGGTCACCGGGCCTGGTGTCCCTTTAAAGTGGTAGTCCAGTTACACCTTTGAGGGCTTATAACTTGGCTTCTGAATATCCTAGAGAGATCAGGTTTGTTTTAGTGTACTCCAATCAACAGTTCCTACAACCTCAAAAAGGAATGGAGTCATTAGCACTTATGGTTTTTAAATCGCACCCAGAATTATGTTGCACGAAGCACAATTTCACATCATTCTGGGTTCATTTGTGTGAAAACAAGGTCCAATCAGGCTGAAATGTTACAGGAAGGTAGAATCTATTGAGTTGTAAGTGATCTGAACGTTTCATGATGATAGCACTTTCCTAAGGGGGTCAAACCATGTCCCAAAGGTCACCGGATCTGGTGTCAATTTAAAGAAGTAGTCCAGTTACACCTTTGTGGGCTTATAACTTGGCTTCTGAATGTCCAAGAGAGATCAGGTTTGTTTTAGTATACTCCAATCAACAGCCCCTACAACCACAAAAAGGAATGGAGTCATTAGCACTTATGGTTTTTAAATGGCACCCAGAATTATGTTGTACGAAGCACAATTTCACATCATTCTGGGTTCATTTGTGTGAAAACAAGGTCCAATCAGGCTGAAACGTTACAGGAAGGTAAAATCTAATGAGTTGTAAGTGATCTGAACATTTCAAGATGATCGCACATTCCTATAGGGGGTCAAACCATGTCCCAAAGGTCACCGGGCCTGGTGTCACTTTAAAGAAGCAGTCCAGTTAAACCTTTGTGGGCTTATAACTTGGCTTCTGAATGTCCTACAGAGGTTAGGTTTGTTTTAGTGTTCTCCAATCAACAGCCCCTACAACCACAAAAAGGAATGGAGTCATTAGCACTTATGGTTTGTAAATGGCACCCAGAATTATGTTGCACGAAGCACAATTTCACATCATTCTGGGTTCATTTGTGTGAAAACAAGGTCCAATCAGGCTGAAACGTTGCAGGAAGGTAGAATCTATTGAGTTGTAAGCGATCTGAACGTTTCATGATGATAGCACTTTCCTAAGGGGGTCAAACCATGTCCCAAAGGTCACCGGATCTGGTGTCAATTTAAAGAAGTAGTCCAGTTACACATTTGTGGGCTTATAACTTGGCTTCTGAATGTCCTAGAGAGATCAGGTTTGTTTTAATGTACTCCAACCAACAGCCCCTACAACCACAAAAAGGAATGGAGTCATTAGCACTTATGTTTTGTAAATGGCACCCAGAATTATGCTGCACTAAGCACAATTTCACATCATTCTGGGTTCATTTGTGTGAAAACAAGGTCCAATCAGGCTGAAACGTTACAAGAAGGTAGAATCTATTGAGTTGTAAGTGATCTGAACTTTTCATGATGATCGCACATTCCTATAGGGGGTCAAACCATGTCCCAAAGGTCACCGGGCCTGGTGTCACTTTAAAGAAGTAGTCCATTTACACCTTTGAGGGCTTATAACTTGGCTTCTGAATGTCCTAGAGAGATCAGGTTTGTTTTAGTGTACTCCAATCAACAGCCCCTACAACCCCAAAAAGGAATGGAGTCATTAGCACTTATGGTTTTTAAATGGCACCCAGAATTATGTTGCACGAAGCACAATTTCACATCATTCTGGGTTCATTTGTGTGAAAACAAGGTCCAATCAGGCTGAAATGTTACAGGAAGGTAGAATCTATTGAGTTGTAAGTGATCTGAACGTTTCATGATGATAGCACTTTCCTAAGGGGGTCAAACCATGTCCCAAAGGTCACCGGGCCTGGTGTCACTTTAAAGAAGTAGTCCAGTTACATCTTTGAGGGCTTATAACTTGGCTTCTGAATATCCTAGAGAGATCAGGTTTGTTTTAGTGTACTCCAATCAACAGCCCCTACAACCAAAAAAAAGGAATGGAGTCATTAGCACTTATGGTTTTTAAATGGCACCCAGAATTATGTTGCACGAAGCACAATTTCACATCATTCTGGGTTCATTTGTGTGAAAACAAGGTCCAATCAGGCTGAAACGTTACAGGAAACTACAATCTATTGAGTTGTAAGTGATCTGAACGTTTCAAGATGATCACAATTTCCTATAGGGGGTCAAACCATGTCCCAAAGGTCACCGGGCCTGGTGTCACTTTAAAGAAGCAGTCCAGTTACACCTTTGTGGGCTTATAACTTGGCTTCGGAATGTCCTAGAGAGGTTAGGCTTGTTTTAGTGTTCTCCAATCAACAGCCCCTACAACCACAAAAAGGAATGGAGTCATTAGCACTTATGGTTTGTAAATGGCACCCAGAATTATGTTGCACGAAGCACAATTTCACATCATTCTGGGTTCATTTGTGTGAAAACAAGGTCCAATCAGGCTGAAACGTTACAGGAAGGTAGAATCTATTGAGTTGTAAGCGATCTGAACGTTTCATGATGATAGCACTTTCCTAAGGGGGTCAAACCATGTCCCAAAGGTCACCGGATCTGGTGTCAATTTAAAGAAGTAGTCCAGTTACACATTTGTGGGCTTATAACTTGGCTTCTGAATGTCCTAGAGAGATCAGGTTTGTTTTAATGTACTCCAACCAACAGCCCCTACAACCACAAAAAGGAATGGAGTCATTAGCACTTATGGTTTGTAAATGGCACCCAGAATTATGCTGCACTAAGCACAATTTCACATCATTCTGGGTTCATTTGTGTGAAAACAAGGTCAAATCAGGCTGAAACGTTACAAGAAGGTAGAATCTATTGAGTTGTAAGCGATCTGAACGTTTCATGATGATAGCACTTTCCTAAGGGGGTCAAACCATGTCCCAAAGGTCACCGGATCTGGTGTCAATTTAAAGAAGTAGTCCAGTTACACATTTGTGGGCTTATAACTTGGCTTCTGAATGTCCAAGAGAGATCAGGTTTGTTTTAATGTACTCCAACCAACAGCCCCTACAACCAAAAAAAGGAATGGAGTCATTAGCACTTATGGTTTTTAAATGGCACCCAGAATTATGTTGCACGAAGCACAATTTCACATCATTCTGGGTTCATTTGTGTGAAAACAAGGTCCAATCAGGCTGAAACGTTACAGGAAACTACAATCTATTGAGTTGTAAGTGATCTGAACGTTTCAAGATGATCACAATTTCCTATAGGGGGTCAAACCATGTCCCAAAGGTCACCGGGCCTGGTGTCACTTTAAAGAAGCAGTCCAGTTACACCTTTGTGGGCTTATAACTTGGCTTCGGAATGTCCTAGAGAGGTTAGGCTTGTTTTAGTGTTCTCCAATCAACAGCCCCTACAACCACAAAAAGGAATGGAGTCATTAGCACTTATGGTTTGTAAATGGCACCCAGAATTATGTTGCACGAAGCACAATTTCACATCATTCTGGGTTCATTTGTGTGAAAACAAGGTCCAATCAGGCTGAAACGTTACAGGAAGGTAGAATCTATTGAGTTGTAAGTGATCTGAACGTTTCATGATGATAGCACTTTCTTAAGGGGGTCAAACCCTGTCCCAAAGGTCACCAGATCTGGTGTCAATTTAAAGTAGTCCAGTTACACATTTGTGGGCTTATAACTTGGCTTCTGAATGTCCTAGAGAGATCAGGTTTGTTTTAATGTACTCCAATCAACAGCCCCTACAACCACAAAAAGGAATGGAGTCATTAGCACTTATGGTTTGTAAATGGCACCAAGAATTATGTTGCACGAAGCACAATTTCACATCATTCTGGGTTCATTTGTGTGCAAACAAGGTCCAATCAGGCTGAAACGTTACAGGAAGGTAGAATCTATTGAGTTGTAAGCGATCTGAACGTTTCATGATGATAGCACTTTCCTAAGGGGGTCAAACCATGTCCCAAAGGTCACCGGATCTGGTGTCAATTTAAAGAAGTAGTCCAGTTACACATTTGTGGGCTTATAACTTGGCTTCTGAATGTCCTAGAGAGATCAGGTTTGTTTTAATGTACTCCAACCAACAGCCCCTACAACCACAAAAAGGAATGGAGTCATTAGCACTTATGGTTTGTAAATGGCACCCAGAATTATGCTGCACTAAGCACAATTTCACATCATTCTGGGTTCATTTGTGTGAAAACAAGGTCAAATCAGGCTGAAACGTTACAAGAAGGTAGAATCTATTGAGTTGTAAGTGATCTGAACTTTTCATGATGATCGCACATTCCTATAGGGGGTCAAACCATGTCCCAAAGGTCACCGGGCCTGGTGTCACTTTAAAGAAGTAGTCCATTTACACCTTTGAGGGCTTATAACTTGGCTTCTGAATGTCCTAGAGAGATCAGGTTTGTTTTAGTGTACTCCAATCAACAGCCCCTACAACCCCAAAAAGGAATGGAGTCATTAGCACTTATGGTTTGTAAATGGCACCCAGAATTATGTTGCACGAAGCACAATTTCACATCATTCTGGGTTCATTAGTGTGAAAACAAGGTCCAATCAGGCTGAAATGTTACAGGAAGGTAGAATCTATTGAGTTGTAAGTGATCTGAACGTTTCATGATGATAGCACTTTCCTAAGGGGGTCAAAACATGTCCCAAAGGTCACTGGGCCTGGTGTCACTTTAAAGAAGTAGTCCAGTTACATCTTTGAGGGCTTATAACTTGGCTTCTGAATATCCTAGAGAGATCAGGTTTGTTTTAGTGTACTCCAATCAACAGCCCCTACAACCACAAAAAGGAATGGAGTCATTAGCACTTATGGTTTTTAAATGGCACCCAGAATTATGTTGCACGAAGCACAATTTCACATCATTCTGGGTTCATTTGTGTGAAAACAAGGTCCAATCAGGCTTAAACATTACAGGAAGGTAGAATCTATTGAGTTGTAAGTGATCTGAACGTTTCATGATGATAGCACTTTCCTAAGGGGGTCAAACCATGTCCCAAAGGTCACCAGATCTGGTGTCAATTTTAAGTAGTCCAGTTACACATTTGTGGGCTTATAACTTGGCTTCTGAATGTCCTAGAGAGATCAGGTTTGTTTTAATGTACTCCAACCAACAGCCCCTACAATCACAAAAAGGAATGGAGTCATTAGCACTTATGGTTTTTAAATGGCACCCAGAATTATGCTGCACTAAGCACAATTTCACATCATTCTGGGTTCATTTGTGTGAAAACATGGTCCAATCAGGCTGAAACGTTACAGGAAGGTAGAATCTATTGAGTTGTAAGTGATCTGAACGTTTCATGATGATCGCACATTCCTATAGGGGGTAAAACCATGTCCCAAAGGTCACCGGGCCTGGTGTCACTTTAAAGAAGTAGTCCAGTTACACCTTTGTGGGCTTATAACTTGGCTTCTGAATGTCCTAGAGAGATCAGGTTTGTTTTAGTATACTCCAATCAACAGCCCCTACAACCACAAAAAGGAATGGAGTCATTAGCACTTAAGGTTTGTAAATGGCACCCAGAATTATGTTGCACGAAGCACAATTTCACATCATTCTGGGTCCATTTGTGTGAAAACAAGGTCCAATCAGGCTGAAACGCTACAAGAAGGTAGAATCTATTGAGTTGTAAGTGATCTGAACGTTTCAAGATGATCGCACATTCCTATAGGGGGTAAAACCATGTCCCAAAGGTCACCAGGCCTGGTGTCACTTTAAAGAAGTAGTCCAGTTACATCTTTGAGGGCTTATAACTTGGCTTCTGAATGTCCTAGAGAGATCAGGTTTGTTTTCTTGTACTCCAATCAACAGCCCCTACAACCTCAAAAAGGAATTGAGTCATTAGCACTTATGGTTTTTAAATGGCACCCAGAATTATGTTGCACGAAGCACAATTTCACATCATTCTGGGTTCATTTGTGTGAAAACAAGGTCCAATAGGGCTGAAATGTTACAGGAAGGTAGAATCTATTGAGTTGTAAGTGATCTGAACGTTTCATGATGATAGCACTTTCCTAAGGGGGTCAAACCATTTCCCAAATGTCACCGGATCTGGTGTCAATTTAAAGAAGTAGTCCAGTTACACCTTTGTGGGCTTATAACTTGGCTTCTGAATGTCCTAGAGAGATCAGGTTTGTTTTAGTATACTCCAATCAACAGCCCCTACAACCACAAAAAGGAATGGAGTCATTAGCACTTATGGTGTTTAAATGGCACCCAGAATTATGTTGCACGAAGCACAATTTCACATCATTCTGGGTTCATTTGTGTGAAAACAAGGTCCAATCAGGCTGAAACGCTACAAGAAGGTAGAATCTATTGAGTTGTAAGTGATCTGAACGTTTCATGATGATAGCACTTTCCTAAGGGGGTCAAACCATGTCCCAAAGGTCACCGGGCCTGGTGTCACTTTAAAGAAGCAGTCCAGTTACACCTTTGTGGGCTTATAACTTGGCTTCGGAATGTCCTAGAGAGGTTAGGCTTGTTTTAGTGTTCTCCAATCAACAGCCCCTACAACCACAAAAAGGAATGGAGTCATTAGCACTTATGGTTTGTAAATGGCACCCAGAATTATGTTGCACGAAGCACAATTTCACATCATTCTGGGTTCATTTGTGTGAAAACAAGGTCCAATCAGGCTGAAACGTTACAGGAAGGTAGAATCTATTGAGTTGTAAGTGATCTGAACGTTTCATGATGATAGCACTTTCCTAAGGGGGTCAAACCATGTCCCAAAGGTCACCAGATCTGGTGTCAATTTAAAGTAGTCCATTTACACATTTGTTGGCTTATAATTTGGCTTCTGAATGTCCTAGAGAGATCAGGTTTGTTTTAATGTACTCCAACCAACAGCCCCTACAACCACAAAAAGGAATGGAGTCATTTGCACTTATGGTTTTTAAATGGCACCCAGAATTATGCTGCACTAAGCACAATTTCACATCATTCTGGGTTCATTTGTGTGAAAACAAGGTCCAATCAGGCTGAAACGTTACAGGAAGGTAGAATCTATTGAGTTGTAAGTGATCTGAACGTTTCATGATGATAGCACTTTCCTAAGGGGGTCAAACCATGTCCCAAAGGTCACCAGATCTGGTGTCAATTTAAAGTAGTCCATTTACACATTTGTTGGCTTATAACTTGGCTTCGGAATGTCCTAGAGAGGTTAGGCTTGTTTTAGTGTTCTCCAATCAACAGCCCCTACAACCACAAAAAGGAATGGAGTGATTAGCACTTATGGTTTGTAAATGGCACCCAGAATTATGTTGCACGAAGCACAATTTCACATTATTCTGGGTCCATTTGTGTGAAAACAAGGTCCATTCAGGCTGAAACATTAAAAGAAGGTAGAATCTATTGAGTTGTAAGTGATCTGAACGTTTCATGATGATCGCACATTCCTATAGGGGGTCAAACCATGTCCCAAAGGTCACCGGGTCTGGTGTCACTTTAAAGAAGTAGTCCAGTTACACCTTTGTGGGCTTATAACTTGGCTTCTGAATGTCCTAGAGAGATCAGGTTTGTTTTAGTATACTCCAATCAACAGCCCTTACAACCACAAAAAGGAATGGAGTCATTTGCACTTATGGTTTTTAAATGGCACCCAGAATTATGTTGCACGAAGCACAATTTCACATCATTCTGGGTCCATTTGTGTGAAAACAAGGTCCAATCAGGCTGAAACGTTACAGGAAACTGCAATCTATTGAGTTGTAAGTGATCTGAACGTTTCAAGATGATAGCACTTACCTAAGGGGGTCAAACCTTGTCCCAAAGGTCACCGGGCCTTGTGTCACTTTAAAGAAGTAGTCCAGTTACACCTTTGTGGGCTTATAACTTGGCTTCTGAATGTCCTAGAGAGGTTAGGTTTGTTTTAGTGTACTCCAATCAACAGCCCCTACAACCACAAAAAGGAATGGAGTCATTAGCACTTAAGGTTTGTAAATGGCACCCAGAATTATGTTGCACGAAGCACAATTTCACATCATTCTGGGTCCATTTGTGTGAAAACAAGGTCCAATCAGGCTGAAACGCTACAAGAAGGTAGAATCTATTGAGTTGTAAGTGATCTGAACGTTTCAAGATGATCGCACATTCCTATAGGGGGTAAAACCATGTCCCAAAGGTCACCGGGCCTGGTGTCACTTTAAAGAAGTAGTCCAGTTACACCTTTGAGGGCTTATACCTTGGCTTCTGAATGTCCTAGAGAGATCAGGTTTGTTTTAGTGTACTCCAATCAACAGCCCCTACAACCTCAAAAAGGATTGGAGTCATTAGCACTTATGGTTTTTAAATGGCACCCAGAATTATGTTGCACGAAGCACAATTTCACATCATTCTGGGTTCATTTGTGTGAAAACAAGGTCCAATCAGGCTGAAATGTTACAGGAAGGTAGAATCTATTGAGTTGTAAGTGATCTGAACGTTTCATGATTATAGCACTTTCCTAAGGGGGTCAAACCATGTCCCAAAGGTCACCGGGCCTGGTGTCACTTTAAAGAAGTAGTCCAGTTACATCTTTGAGGGCTTATAACTTGGCTTCTGAATATCCTAGAGAGATCAGGTTTGTTTTAGTGTACTCCAATCAACAGCCCCTACAACCACAAAAAGGAATGGAGTCATTAGCACTTATGGTTTTTAAATGGCACCCAGAATTATGTTGCACGAAGCACAATTTCACATCATTCTGGGTTCATTTGTGTGAAAACAAGGTCCAATCAGGCTGAAACATTACAGGAAACTACAATCTATTGAGTTGTAAGTGATCTGAACGTTTCAAGATGATCGCACATTCCTATAGGGGGTCAAACCATGTCCCAAAGGTCACCGGGCCTGGTGTCACTTTAAAGAAGCAGTCCAGTTACACCTTTGTGGGCTTATAACTTGGCTTCGGAATGTCCTAGAGAGGTTAGGCTTGTTTTTGTGTTCTCCAATCAACAGCCGCTACACCAACAAAAAGGAATGGAGTCATTAGCACTTATGGTTTGTAAATGGCACCCAGAATTATGTTGCATGAAGCACAATTTCACATCATTCTGGGTTCATTTGTGTGAAAACAAGGTCCAATCAGGCTGAAACGTTACAGGAAGGTAGAATCTATTGAGTTGTAATTGATCTGAACGTTTCATAATGATAGCATTTTCCTAAGGGGGTCAAACCATGTCCCAAAGGTCACCAGATCTGGTGTCAATTTAAAGTAGTCCAGTTACACATTTGTGGGCTTATAACTTGGCTTCTGAATGTCCTAGAGAGATCAGGTTTGTTTTAATGTACTCCAACCAACAGCCCCTACAACCACAAAAAGGAATGGAGTGATTAGCACTTATGGTTTGTAAATGGCACCCAGAATTATGTTGCACGAAGCACAATTTCACACCATTCTGGGTCCATTTGTGTGAAAACAAGGTCCATTCAGGCTGAAACATTACAAGAAGGTAGAATCTATTGAGTTGTAAGTGATCTGAACGTTTCATGATGATAGCACTTTCCTAAGGGGGTCAAACCATGGCCCAAAGGTCACCGGGCCTGGTGTCACTTTAAAGAAGTAGTCCAGTTACACCTTTGTGGGCTTATAACTTGGCTTCTGAATGTCCTAGAGAGATCAGGTTTGTTTTAGTATACTCCAATCAACAGCCCCTACAACCACAAAAAGGAATGGAGTCATTAGCACTTATGGTTTTTAAATGGCACCCAGAATTATGCTGCACTAAGCACAATTTCACATCATTCTGGGTTCATTTGTGTGAAAACAAGGTCCAATCAGGCTGAAACGTTACAGGAAGGTAGAATCTATTGAGTTGTAAGTGATCTGAACGTTTCATGATGATAGCACTTTCCTAAGGGGGTCAAACCATGTCCCAAAGGTCACCGGGCCTGGTGTCACTTTAAAGAAGCAGTCCAGTTACACCTTTGTGGGCTTATAACTTGGCTTCTGAATGTCCTAGAGAGGTTAGGTTTGTTTTAGTGTTCTCCAATCAACAGCCCCTACAACCACTAAAAGGAATGGAGTCATTAGCACTTATGGTTTGTAAATGGCACCCAGAATTATGTTGCACGAAGCACAATTTCACATCATTCTGGGTTCATTTGTGTGAAAACAAGGTCCAATCAGGCTGAAAGAATCTATTGAGTTGTAAGTGATCTGAACGTTTCATGATGATAGCACTTTCCTAAGAGGGTCAAACCATGTCCCAAAGGTCACCGGGCCTGGTGTCACTTTAAAGAAGTAGTCCAGTTACACCTTTCTGGGCTTATAACTTGGCTTCTGAATGTCCTAGAGAGGTTAGGTTTGTTTTAGTGTACTCCAATCAACAGCCCCTACAACCACAAAAAGGAATGGAGTCATTAGCACTTATGGTGTTTAAATGGCACCCAGAATTATGTTGCACGAAGCACAATTTCACATCATTCTGGGTTCATTTGTGTGAAAACAAGGTCCAATCAGGCTGAAACGCTACAAGAAGGTAGAATCTATTGAGTTGTAAGTGATCTGAACGTTTCATGATGATAGCACTTTCCTAAGGGGGTCAAACCATGTCCCAAAGGTCACCGGGCCTGGTGTCACTTTAAAGAAGCAGTCCAGTTACACCTTTGTGGGCTTATACCTTGGCTTCGGAATGTCCTAGAGAGGTTAGGCTTGTTTTAGTGTTCTCCAATCAACAGCCCCTACAACCACAAAAAGGAATGGAGTCATTAGCACTTATGGTTTGTAAATGGCACCCAGAATTATGTTGCACGAAGCACAATTTCACATCATTCTGGGTTCATTTGTGTTAAAACAAGGTCCAATCAGGCTGAAACATTACAGGAAGGTAGAATCTATTGAGTTGTAAGTGATCTGAACGTTTCATGATGATAGCACTTTCCTAAGGGGGTCAAACCATGTCCCAAAGGTCACCAGATCTGGTGTCAGTTTAAAGTAGTCCATTTACACATTTGTTGGCTTATAATTTGGCTTCTGAATGTCCTAGAGAGATCAGGTTTGTTTTAATGTACTCCAAGCAACAGCCCCTACAACCACAAAAAGGAATGGAGTGATTAGCACTTATGGTTTGTAAATGGCACCCAGAATTATGTTGCACGAAGCACAATTTCACATTATTCTGGGTCCATTTGTGTGAAAACAAGGTCCATTCAGGCTGAAACATTACAAGAAGGTAGAATCTATTGAGTTGTAAGTGATCTGAACGTTTCATGATGATAGCACTTTCCTAAGGGGGTCAAACCATGGCCCAAAGGTCACCGGGCCTGGTGTCACTTTAAAGAAGTAGTCCAGTTACACCTTTGTGGGCTTATAACTTGGCTTCTGAATGTCCTAGAGAGATCAGGTTTGTTTTAGTATACTCCAATCAACAGCCCCTACAACCACAAAAAGGAATGGAGTCATTAGCACTTATGGTTTTTAAATGGCACCCAGAATTATGCTGCACTAAGCACAATTTCACATCATTCTGGGTTCATTTGTGTGAAAACAAGGTCCAATCAGGCTGAAACGTTACAGGAAGGTAGAATCTATTGAGTTGTAAGTGATCTGAACGTTTCATGATGATAGCACTTTCCTAAGGGGGTCAAACCATGTCCCAAAGGTCACCGGGCCTGGTGTCACTTTAAAGAAGCAGTCCAGTTACACCTTTGTGGGCTTATAACTTGGCTTCTGAATGTCCTAGAGAGGTTAGGTTTGTTTTAGTGTTCTCCAATCAACAGCCCCTACAACCACTAAAAGGAATGGAGTCATTAGCACTTATGGTTTGTAAATGGCACCCAGAATTATGTTGCACGAAGCACAATTTCACATCATTCTGGGTTCATTTGTGTGAAAACAAGGTCCAATCAGGCTGAAAGAATCTATTGAGTTGTAAGTGATCTGAACGTTTCATGATGATAGCACTTTCCTAAGAGGGTCAAACCATGTCCCAAAGGTCACCGGGCCTGGTGTCACTTTAAAGAAGTAGTCCAGTTACACCTTTCTGGGCTTATAACTTGGCTTCTGAATGTCCTAGAGAGGTTAGGTTTGTTTTAGTGTACTCCAATCAACAGCCCCTACAACCACAAAAAGGAATGGAGTCATTAGCACTTATGGTGTTTAAATGGCACCCAGAATTATGTTGCACGAAGCACAATTTCACATCATTCTGGGTTCATTTGTGTGAAAACAAGGTCCAATCAGGCTGAAACGCTACAAGAAGGTAGAATCTATTGAGTTGTAAGTGATCTGAACGTTTCATGATGATAGCACTTTCCTAAGGGGGTCAAACCATGTCCCAAAGGTCACCGGGCCTGGTGTCACTTTAAAGAAGCAGTCCAGTTACACCTTTGTGGGCTTATACCTTGGCTTCGGAATGTCCTAGAGAGGTTAGGCTTGTTTTAGTGTTCTCCAATCAACAGCCCCTACAACCACAAAAAGGAATGGAGTCATTAGCACTTATGGTTTGTAAATGGCACCCAGAATTATGTTGCACGAAGCACAATTTCACATCATTCTGGGTTCATTTGTGTTAAAACAAGGTCCAATCAGGCTGAAACATTACAGGAAGGTAGAATCTATTGAGTTGTAAGTGATCTGAACGTTTCATGATGATAGCACTTTCCTAAGGGGGTCAAACCATGTCCCAAAGGTCACCAGATCTGGTGTCAGTTTAAAGTAGTCCATTTACACATTTGTTGGCTTATAATTTGGCTTCTGAATGTCCTAGAGAGATCAGGTTTGTTTTAATGTACTCCAAGCAACAGCCCCTACAACCACAAAAAGGAATGGAGTGATTAGCACTTATGGTTTGTAAATGGCACCCAGAATTATGTTGCACGAAGCACAATTTCACATTATTCTGGGTCCATTTGTGTGAAAACAAGGTCCATTCAGGCTGAAACATTACAAGAAGGTAGAATCTATTGAGTTGTAAGTGATCTGAACGTTTCATGATGATCGCACATTCCTATAGGGGGTCAAACCATGTCCCAAAGGTCACCGGGCCTGGTGTCACTTTAAAGAAGTAGTCCAGTTACAACTTTGTGGGCTTATAACTTGGCTTCTGAATGTCCTAGAGAGATCAGGTTTGTTTTAGTATACTCCAATCAACAGCCCCTACAACCACAAAAAGGAATGGAGTCATTTGCACTTATGGTTTTTAAATGGCACCCAGAATTATGCTGCACTAAGCACAATTTCACATCATTCTGGGTTCATTTGTGTGAAAACAAGGTCCAATCAGGCTGAAACGTTACAGGAAGGTAGAATCTATTGAGTTGTAAGTGATCTGAACGTTTCATGATGATAGCACTTTCCTAAGGGGGTCAAACCATGTCCCAAAGGTCACCGGGCCTGGTGTCACTTTAAAGAAGCAGTCCAGTTACACCTTTGTGGGCTTATAACTTGGCTTCTGAATGTCCTAGAGAGGTTAGGTTTGTTTTAGTGTTCTCCAATCAACAGCCCCTACAACCACAAAAAGGAATGGAGTCATTAGCTCTTATGGTTTGTAAATGGCACCCAGAATTATGTTGCACGAAGCACAATTTCACATCATTCTGGGTTCATTTGTGTGAAAACAAGGTCCAATCAGGCTGAAACGTTACAGGAAACTACAATCTATTGAGTTGTAAGTGATCTGAACGTTTCAAGATGATAGCACTTACCTAAGGGGGTCAAACCATGTCCCAAAGGTCACCGGGCCTGGTGTCACTTTAAAGAAGTAGTCCAGTTACACCTTTGTGGGCTTATAACTTGGCTTCTGAATGTCCTAGAGAGGTTAGGTTTGTTTTAGTGTACTCCAATCAACAGCCCCTACAACCACAAAAAGGAATGGAGTCATTAGCACTTAAGGTTTGTAAATGGCACCCAGAATTATGTTGCACGAAGCACAATTTCACATCATTCTGGGTCCATTTGTGTGAAAACAAGGTCCAATCAGGCTGAAACGCTACAAGAAGGTACAATCTATTGAGTTGTAAGTGATCTGAACGTTTCAAGATGATCGCACATTCCTATAGGGGGTAAAACCATGTCCCAAAGGTCACCGGGCCTGGTGTCACTTTAAAGAAGTAGTCCAGTTACACCTTTGAGGGCTTATACCTTGGCTTCTGAATGTCCTAGAGAGATCAGGTTTGTTTTAGTGTACTCCAATCAACAGCCCCTACAACCTCAAAAAGGATTGGAGTCATTAGCACTTATGGTTTTTAAATGGCACCCAGAATTATGTTGCACGAAGCACAATTTCACATCATTCTGGGTTCATTTGTGTGAAAACAAGGTCCAATCAGGCTGAAATGTTACAGGAAGGTAGAATCTATTGAGTTGTAAGTGATCTGAACGTTTCATGATTATAGCATTTTCCTAAGGGGGTCAAACCATGTCCCAAAGGTCACCGGGCCTGGTGTCACTTTAAAGAAGTAGTCCAGTTACATCTTTGAGGGCTTATAACTTGGCTTCTGAATATCCTAGAGAGATCAGGTTTGTTTTAGTGTACTCCAATCAACAGCCCCTACAACCACAAAAAGGAATGGAGTCATTAGCACTTATGGTTTTTAAATGGCACCCAGAATTATGTTGCACGAAGCACAATTTCACATCATTCTGGGTTCATTTGTGTGAAAACAAGGTCCAATCAGGCTGAAACATTACAGGAAACTACAATCTATTGAGTTGTAAGTGATCTGAACGTTTCAAGATGATCGCACATTCCTATAGGGGGTCAAACCATGTCCCAAAGGTCACCGGGCCTGGTGTCACTTTAAAGAAGCAGTCCAGTTACACCTTTGTGGGCTTATAACTTGGCTTCGGAATGTCCTAGAGAGGTTAGGCTTGTTTTTGTGTTCTCCAATCAACAGCCGCTACAACCACAAAAAGGAATGGAGTCATTAGCACTTATGGTTTGTAAATGGCACCCAGAATTATGTTGCACGAAGCACAATTTCACATCATTCTGGGTCCATTTGTGTGAAAACAAGGTCCATTCAGGCTGAAACATTACAAGAAGGTAGAATCTATTGAGTTGTAAGTGATCTGAACGTTTCATGATGATAGCACTTTCCTAAGGGGGTCAAACCATCGCCCAAAGGTCACCGGGCCTGGTGTCACTTTAAAGAAGTAGTCCAGTTACACCTTTGTGGGCTTATAACTTGGCTTCTGAATGTCCTAGAGAGATCAGGTTTGTTTTAGTATACTCCAATCAACAGCCCCTACAACCACAAAAAGGAATGGAGTCATTAGCACTTATGGTTTTCAAATGGCACCCAGAATTATGCTGCACTAAGCACAATTTCACATCATTCTGGGTTCATTTGTGTGAAAACAAGGTCCAATCAGGCTGAAACGTTACAGGAAGGTAGAATCTATTGAGTTGTAAGTGATCTGAACGTTTCATGATGATAGCACTTTCCTAAGGGGGTCAAACCATGTCCCAAAGGTCACCGGGCCTGGTGTCACTTTAAAGAAGCAGTCCAGTTACACCTTTGTGGGCTTATAACTTGGCTTCTGAATGTCCTAGAGAGGTTAGGTTTGTTTTAGTGTTCTCCAATCAACAGCCCCTACAACCACTAAAAGGAATGGAGTCATTAGCACTTATGGTTTGTAAATGGCACCCAGAATTATGTTGCACGAAGCACAATTTCACATCATTCTGGGTTCATTTGTGTGAAAACAAGGTCCAATCAGGCTGAAAGAATCTATTGAGTTGTAAGTGATCTGAACGTTTCATGATGATAGCACTTTCCTAAGAGGGTCAAACCATGTCCCAAAGGTCACCGGGCCTGGTGTCACTTTAAAGAAGCAGTCCAGTTACACCTTTGTGGGCTTATAACTTGGCTTCTGAATGTCCTAGAGAGGTTAGGTTTGTTTTAGTGTTCTCCAATCAACAGCCCCTACAACCACTAAAAGGAATGGAGTCATTAGCACTTATGGTTTGTAAATGGCACCCAGAATTATGTTGCACGAAGCACAATTTCACATCATTCTGGGTTCATTTGTGTGAAAACAAGGTCCAATCAGGCTGAAACGTTACAGGAAGGTAGAATCTATTGAGTTGTAAGTGATCTGAACGTTTCATGATGATAGCACTTTCCTAAGGGGGCCAAACCATGTCCCAAAGGTCACCAGATCTGGTGTCAATTTAAAGTAGTCCATTTACACATTTGTTGGCTTATAATTTGGCTTCTGAATGTCCTAGAGAGATCAGGTTTGTTTTAATGTACTCCAACCAACAGCCCCTACAACCACAAAAAGGAATGGAGTGATTAGCACTTATGGTTTGTAAATGGCACCCAGAATTATGTTGCACGAAGCACAATTTCACATTATTCTGGGTCCATTTGTGTGAAAACAAGGTCCATTCAGGCTGAAACATTACAAGAAGGTAGAATCTATTGAGTTGTAAGTGATCTGAACGTTTCATGATGATCGCACATTCCTATAGGGGGTCAAACCATGTCCCAAAGGTCACCGGGCCTGGTGTCACTTTAAAGAAGTAGTCCAGTTACACCTTTGTGGGCTTATAACTTGGCTTCTGAATGTCCTAGAGAGATCAGGTTTGTTTTTGTATACTCCAATCAACAGCCCCTACAACCACAAAAAGGAATGGAGTCATTTGCACTTATGGTTTTTAAATGGTACCCAGAATTATGCTGCACTAAGCACAATTTCACATCATTCTGGGTTCATTTGTGTGAAAACAAGGTCCAATCAGGCTGAAACGTTACAGGAAGGTAGAATCTATTGAGTTGTAAGTGATCTGAACGTTTCATGATGATAGCACTTTCCTAAGGGGGTCAAACCATGTCCCAAAGGTCACCGGGCCTGGTGTCACTTTAAAGAAGCAGTCCAGTTACACCTTTGTGGGCTTATAACTTGGCTTCTGAATGTCCTAGAGAGGTTAGGTTTGTTTTAGTGTTCTCCAATCAACAGCCCCTACAACCACAAAAAGGAATGGAGTCATTAGCTCTTATGGTTTGTAAATGGCACCCAGAATTATGTTGCACGAAGCACAATTTCACATCATTCTGGGTTCATTTGTGTGAAAACAAGGTCCAATCAGGCTGAAACGTTACAGGAAACTACAATCTATTGAGTTGTAAGTGATCTGAACGTTTCAAGATGATAGCACTTACCTAAGGGGGTCAAACCATGTCCCAAAGGTCACCGGGCCTGGTGTCACTTTAAAGAAGTAGTCCAGTTACACCTTTGTGGGCTTATAACTTGGCTTCTGAATGTCCGAGAGAGGTTAGGTTTGTTTTAGTGTACTCCAATCAACAGCCCCTACAACCACAAAAAGGAATGGAGTCATTAGCACTTAAGGTTTGTAAATGGCACCCAGAATTATGTTGCACGAAGCACAATTTCACATCATTCTGGGTCCATTTGTGTGAAAACAAGGTCCAATCAGGCTGAAACGCTACAAGAAGGTAGAATCTATTGAGTTGTAAGTGATCTGAACGTTTCAAGATGATCGCACATTCCTATAGGGGGTAAAACCATGTCCCAAAGGTCACCGGGCCTGGTGTCACTTTAAAGAAGTAGTCCAGTTACCCCTTTGAGGGCTTATACCTTGGCTTCTGAATGTCCTAGAGAGATCAGGTTATTTTTAGTGTACTCCAATCAACAGCCCCTACAACCTCAAAAAGGATTGGAGTCATTAGCACTTATGGTTTTTAAATGGCACCCAGAATTATGTTGC
The DNA here is from genome assembly GCF_043380555.1 of Nothobranchius furzeri. Classification (NCBI taxonomy): domain Eukaryota; kingdom Metazoa; phylum Chordata; class Actinopteri; order Cyprinodontiformes; family Nothobranchiidae; genus Nothobranchius; species Nothobranchius furzeri. Next base: position 12,400,430 of record NC_091741.1, on the reverse strand, counting down.
ACGAAGCACAATTTCACATCATTCTGGGTTCATTTGTGTGAAAACAAGGTCCAATCAGGCTGAAACATTACAGGAAACTACAATCTATTGAGTTGTAAGTGATCTGAACGTTTCAAGATGATCGCACATTCCTATAGGGGGTCAAACCATGTCCCAAAGGTCACCGGGCCTGGTGTCACTTTAAAGAAGCAGTCCAGTTACACCTTTGTGGGCTTATAACTTGGCTTCGGAATGTCCTAGAGAGGTTAGGCTTGTTTTTGTGTTCTCCAATCAACAGCCGCTACAACCACAAAAAGGAATGGAGTCATTAGCACTTATGGTTTGTAAATGGCACCCAGAATTATGTTGCACGAAGCACAATTTCACATCATTCTGGGTTCATTTGTGTGAAAACAAGGTCCAATCAGGCTGAAACCTTACAGGAAGGTAGAATCTATTGAGTTGTAATTGATCTGAACGTTTCATAATGATAGCATTTTCCTAAGGGGGTCAAACCATGTCCCAAAGGTCACCAGATCTGGTGTCAATTTAAAGTAGTCGAGTTACACATTTGTGGGCTTATAACTTGGCTTCTGAATGTCCTAGAGAGATCAGGTTTGTTTTAATGTACTCCAACCAACAGCCCCTACAACCACAAAAAGGAATGGAGTCATTAGCACTTACGGTTTGTAAATGGCACCCAGAATTATGTTGCACGAAGCACAATTTCACATCATTCTGGGTCCATTTGTGTGAAAACAAGGTCCAATCAGGCTGAAACGCTACAAGAAGGTAGAATCTATTGAGTTGTAAGTGATCTGAACGTTTCAAGATGATCGCACATTCCTATAGGGGGTAAAACCATGTCCCAAAGGTCACCGGGCCTGGTGTCACTTTAAAGAAGTAGTCCAGTTACACCTTTGAGGGCTTATACCTTGGCTTCTGAATGTCCTAGAGAGATCAGGTTTGTTTTAGTGTACTCCAATCAACAGCCCCTACAACCTCAAAAAGGATTGGAGTCATTAGCACTTATGGTTTTTAAATGGCACCCAGAATTATGCTGCACTAAGCACAATTTCACATCATTCTGGGTTCATTTGTGTGAAAACAAGGTCCAATCAGGCTGAAACGTTACAGGAAGGTAGAATCTATTGAGTTGTAAGTGATCTGAACGTTTCATGATGATAGCACTTTCCTAAGGGGGTCAAACCATGTCCCAAAGGTCACCGGGCCTGGTGTCACTTTAAAGAAGCAGTCCAGTTACACCTTTGTGGGCTTATAACTTGGCTTCTGAATGTCCTAGAGAGGTTAGGTTTGTTTTAGTGTTCTCCAATCAACAGCCCCTACAACCACTAAAAGGAATGGAGTCATTAGCACTTATGGTTTGTAAATGGCACCCAGAATTATGTTGCACGAAGCACAATTTCACATCATTCTGGGTTGATTTGTGTGAAAACAAGGTCCAATCAGGCTGAAAGAATCTATTGAGTTGTAAGTGATCTGAACGTTTCATGATGATAGCACTTTCCTAAGAGGGTCAAACCATGTCCCAAAGGTCACCGGGCCTGGTGTCACTTTAAAGAAGTAGTCCAGTTACACCTTTGTGGGCTTATAACTTGGCTTCTGAATGTCCTAGAGAGGTTAGGTTTGTTTTAGTGTACTCCAATCAACAGCCCCTACAACCACAAAAAGGAATGGAGTCATTAGCACTTATGGTTTTTAAATGGCACCCAGAATTATGTTGCACGAAGCACAATTTCACATCATTCTGGGTTCATTTGTGTGAAAACAAGGTCCAATCAGGCTGAAAGAATCTATTGAGTTGTAAGTGATCTGAACGTTTCATGATGATAGCACTTTCCTAAGGGGGTCAAACCATGTCCCAAAGGTCACCGGGCCTGGTGTCACTTTAAAGAAGTAGTCCAGTTACACCTTTGTGGGCTTATAACTTGGCTTCTGAATGTCCTAGAGAGGTTAGAATTGTTTTAGTGTACTCCAATCAACAGCCCCTACAACCACAAAAAGGAATGGAGTCATTAGCACTTAAGGTTTGTAAATGGCACCCAGAATTATGTTGCACGAAGCACAATTTCACATCATTCTGGGTCCATTTGTGTGAAAACAAGGTCCAATCAGGCTGAAACGCTACAAGAAGGTAGAATCTATTGAGTTGTAAGTGATCTGAACGTTTCAAGATGATCGCACATTCCTATAGGGGGTAAAACCATGTCCCAAAGGTCACCGGGCCTGGTGTCACTTTAAAGAAGTAGTCCAGTTACACCTTTGAGGGCTTATAACTTGGCTTCTGAATGTCCTAGAGAGATCAGGTTTGTTTTAGTGTACTCCAATCAACAGCCCCTAAAACCTCAAAAAGGAATGGAGTCATTAGCACTTATGGTTTGTAAATGGCACCCAGAATTATGTTGCACGAAGCACAATTTCACATCATTCTGGGTTCATTTGTGTGAAAACAAGGTCCAATCAGGCTGAAATGTTACAGGAAGGTAGAATCTATTGATTTGTAAGTGATCTGAAGGTTTCATGATGATAGCACTTTCCTAAGGGGGTCAAACCATGTCCCAAAGGTCACCGGGCCTGGTGTCACTTTAAAGAAGTAGTCCAGTTACACCTTTGTGGGCTTATAACTTGGCTTCTGAATGTCCTAGAGAGGTTAGGTTTGTTTTAGTGTACTCCAATCAACAGCCCCTACAACCACAAAAAGGAATGGAGTCATTAGCACTTAAGGTTTGTAAATGGCACCCAGAATTATGTTGCACGAAGCACAATTTCACATCATTCTGGGTCCATTTGTGTGAAAACAAGGTCCAATCAGGCTGAAACGCTACAAGAAGGTAGAATCTATTGAGTTGTAAGTGATCTGAACGTTTCAAGATGATCGCACATTCCTATAGGGGGTAAAACCATGTCCCAAAGGTCACCGGGCCTGGTGTCACTTTAAAGAAGTAGTCCAGTTACACCTTTGAGGGCTTATAACTTGGCTTCTGAATGTCCTAGAGAGATCAGGTTTGTTTTAGTGTACTCCAATCAACAGCCCCTAAAACCTCAAAAAGGAATGGAGTCATTAGCACTTATGGTTTGTAAATGGCACCCAGAATTATGTTGCACGAAGCACAATTTCACATCATTCTGGGTTCATTTGTGTGAAAACAAGGTCCAATCAGGCTGAAATGTTACAGGAAGGTAGAATCTATTGATTTGTAAGTGATCTGAAGGTTTCATGATGATAGCACTTTCCTAAGGGGGTCAAACCATGTCCCAAAGGTCACCGGGCCTGGTGTCACTTTAAAGAAGTAGTCCAGTTACACCTTTGTGGGCTTATAACTTGGCTTCTGAATGTCCTAGAGAGGTTAGGTTTGTTTTAGTGTACTCCAATCAACAGCCCCTACAACCACAAAAAGGAATGGAGTCATTAGCACTTAAGGTTTGTAAATGGCACCCAGAATTATGTTGCACGAAGCACAATTTCACATCATTCTGGGTCCATTTGTGTGAAAACAAGGTCCAATCAGGCTGAAACGCTACAAGAAGGTAGAATAAATTGAGTTGTAAGTGATCTGAACGTTTCAAGATGATCGCACATTCCTATAGGGGGTAAAACCATGTCCCAAAGGTCACCGGGCCTGGTGTCACTTTAAAGAAGTAGTCCAGTTACACCTTTGAGGGCTTATAACTTGGCTTCTGAACGTCCTAGAGAGATCAGGTTTGTTTTAGTGTACTCCAATCAACAGCCCCTACAACCCCAAAAAGGAATGGAGTCATTAGCACTTATGGTTTTTAAATGGCACCCAGAATTATGTTGCACGAAGCACAATTTCACATCATTCTGGGTTCATTTGTGTGAAAACAAGGTCCAATCAGGCTGAAATGTTACAGGAAGGTAGAATCTATTGAGTTGAAAGTGATCTGAACGTTTCATGAAGATAGCACTTTCCTAAGGGGGTCAAACCATGTCCCAGAGGTCACCGGATCTGGTGTCAATTTAAAGAAGTAGTCCAGTTACACATTTGTGGGCTTATAACTTGGCTTCTGAATGTCCTAGAGAGATCAGGTTTGTTTTAGTGTACTCCAATCAACATCTCCTACAACCTCAAAAAGGAATGGAGTCATTAGCACTTATGGTCTTTAAATGGCACCCAGAATTATGCTGCACTAAGGAAAATTTCACAACATTCTGGGTTCATTTGTGTGAAAACAAGGTCCAATCAGGCTGAAACGTTACAGGAAGGTAGAATCTATTGAGTTGTAAGTGATCTGAACGTTTCATGATGATAGCACTTTCCTAAGGGCGTCAAACCATGTCCCAAAGGTCATCGGATCTGGTGTCAATTTAAAGAAGTAGTCCAGTTACACATTTGTGGGCTTATAACTTGGCTTCTGAATGTCCTAGAGAGATTAGGTTTGTTTTAATGTACTCCAAACAACAGCCCCTACAACCACAAAAAGGAATGGAGTCATTAGCACTTATGGTTTGTAAATGGCACCCAGAATTATGTTGCACGAAGCACAATTTCACATCATTCTGGGTCCATTTGTGTGAAAACAAGGTCCAATCAGGCTGAAACGTTACAAGAAGGTAGAATCTATTGAGTTGTAAGTGATCTGAACGTTTCATGATGATCGCACATTCCTATAGGGGGTCAAACCATGTCCTAAAGGTCACCGGGCCTGGTGTCCCTTTAAAGAGGTAGTCCAGTTACACCTTTGAGGGCTTATAACTTGGCTTCTGAATATCCTAGAGAGATCAGGTTTGTTTTAGTGTACTGCAATCAACAGTTCCTACAACCTCAAAAAGGAATGGAGTCATTAGCACTTATGGTTTTTAAATGGCACCCAGAATTATGTTGCACGAAGCACAATTTCACATCATTCTGGGTTCATTTGTGTGAAAACAAGGTCCAATCAGGCTGAAATGTTACAGGAAGGTAGAATCTATTGAGTTGTAAGTGATCTGAACGTTTCATGATGATAGCACTTTCCTAAGGGGGTCAAACCATGTCCCAAAGGTCACCGGATCTGGTGTCAATTTAAAGAAGTAGTCCAGTTACACCTTTGTGGGCTTATAACTTGGCTTCTGAATGTCCAAGAGAGATCAGGTTTTTTTTAGTATACTCCAATCAACAGCCCCTACAACCACAAAAAGGAATGGAGTCATTAGCACTTATGGTTTTTAAATGGCACCCAGAATTATGTTGCACGAAGCACAATTTCACATCATTCTGGGTTCATTTGTGTGAAAACAAGGTCCAATCAGGCTGAAACGTTACAGGAAGGTAAAATCTAATGAGTTGTAAGTGATATGAACGTTTCAAGATGATCGCACATTCCTATAGGGGGTCAAACCATGTCCCAAAGGTCACCGGGCCTGGTGTCACTTTAAAGAAGCAGTCCAGTTACACCTTTGTGGGCTTATAACTTGGCTTCTGAATGTCCTAGAGAGGTTAGGTTTGTTTTAGTGTTCTCCAATCAACATCCCCTACAACCACAAAAAGGAATGGAGTCATTAGCACTTATGGTTTGTAAATGGCACCCAGAATTATGTTGCACGAAGCACAATTTCACATCATTCTGGGTTCATTTGTGTGAAAACAAGGTCCAATCAGGCTGAAACGTTACAGGAAGGTAGAATCTATTGAGTTGTAAGCGATCTGAACGTTTCATGATGATAGCACTTTCCTAAGGGGGTCAAACCATGTCCCAAAGGTCACCGGATCTGGTGTCAATTTAAAGAAGTAGTCCAGTTACACATTTGTCGGCTTATAACTTGGCTTCTGAATGTCCTAGAGAGATCAGGTTTGTTTTAATGTACTCCAACCAACAGCCCCTACAACCACAAAAAGGAATGGAGTCATTAGCACTTATGGTTTGTAAATGGCACCCAGAATTATGCTGCACTAAGCACAATTTCACATCATTCTGGGTTCATTTGTGTGAAAACAAGGTCCAATCAGGCTGAAACGTTACAAGAAGGTAGAATCTATTGAGTTGTAAGTGATCTGAACTTTTCATGATGATCGCACATTCCTATAGGGGGTCAAACCATGTCCCAAAGGTCACCGGGCCTGGTGTCACTTTAAAGAAGTAGTCCATTTACACCTTTGAGGGCTTATAACTTGGCTTCTGAATGTCCTAGAGAGATCGGGTTTGTTTTACTGTACTCCAATCAACAGCCCCTACAACCCCAAAAAGGAATGGAGTCATTAGCACTTATGGTTTTTAAATGGCACCCAGAATTATGTTGCACGAAGCACAATTTCACATCATTCTGGGTTCATTTGTGTGAAAACAAGGTCCAATCAGGCTGAAATGTTACAGGAAGGTAGAATCTGTTGAGTTGTAAGTGATCTGAACGTTTCATGAAGATAGCACTTTCCTAAGGGGGTCAAACCATGTCCCAAAGGTCACCGGGCCTGGTGTCACTTTAAAGAAGTAGTCCAGTTACACCTTTGTGGGCTTATAACTTGGCTTCTGAATGTCCAAGAGAGATCAGGTTTTTTTAGTATACTCCAATCAACAGCCCCTACAACCACAAAAAGGAATGGAGTCATTAGCACTTATGGTTTGTAAATGGCACCCAGAATTATGCTGCACTAAGCACAATTTCACATCATTCTGGGTTCATTTGTGTGAAAACAAGGTCCAATTAGGCTGAAACGTTACAAGAAGGTAGAATCTATTGAAATGTAAGTGATCTGAACTTTTCATGATGATCGCACATTCCTATAGGGGGTCAAACCATGTCCCAAAGGTCACCGGGCCTGGTGTCACTTTAAAGAAGTAGTCCATTTACACCTTTGAGGGCTTATAACTTGGCTTCTGAATGTCCTAGAGAGATCAGATTTGTTTTAGTGTACTCCAATCAACAGCCCCTACAACCCCAAAAAGGAATGGAGTCATTAGCACTTATGGTTTTTAAATGGCACCCAGAATTATGTTGCACGAAGCACAATTTCACATCATTCTGGGTTCATTTGTGTGAAAACAAGGTCCAATCAGGCTGAAATGTTACAGGAAGGTAGAATCTATTGAGTTGTAAGTGATCTGAACGTTTCATGAAGATAGCACTTTCCTAAGGGGGTCAAACCATGTCCCAAAGGTCACCGGGCCTGGTGTCACTTTAAAGAAGTAGTCCAGTTACATCTTTGAGGGCCTATAACTTGGCTTCTGAATATCCTAGAGAGATCAGGTTTGTTTTAGTGTACTCCAATCAACAGCCCCTACAACCACAAAAAGGAATTGAGTCATTAGCACTTATGGTTTTTAAATGGCACCCAGAATTATGTTGCACGAAGCACAATTTCACATCATTCTGGGTTCATTTGTGTGAAAACAAGGTCCAATCAGGCTGAAACGTTACAGGAAACTACAATCTATTGAGTTGTAAGTGATCTGAACGTTTCAAGATGATCGCACATTCCTATAGGGTTTCAAACCATGTCCCAAAGGTCACCGGGCCTGGTGTCACTTTAAAGAAGCAGTCCAGTTACACGTTTGTGGGCTTATAACTTGGCTTCGGAATGTCCTAGAGAGGTTAGGCTTGTTTTAGTGTTCTCCAATCAACAGCCCCTACAACCACAAAAAGGAATGGAGTCATTAGCACTTATGGTTTGTAAATGGCACGCAGAATAATGTTGCACGAAGCACAATTTCACATCATTCTGGGTTCATTTGTGTGAAAACAAGGTCCAATCAGGCTGAAACGTTACAGGAAGGTAGAATCTATTGAGTTGTAAGTGATCTGAACGTTTCATGATGATAGCACTTTCCTAAGGGGGTCAAACCATGTCCCAAAGGTCACCAGATCTGGTGTCAATTTAACGTAGTCCAGTTACACATTTGTGGGCTTATAACTTGGCTTCTGAATGTCCTAGAGAGATCAGGTTTGTTTTAATGTACTCCAACCAACAGCCCCTACAACCACAAAAAGGAATGGAGTCATTAGCACTTATGGTTTGTAAATGGCACCCAGAATTATGTTGCACGAAGCACAATTTCACATCATTCTGGGTCCATTTGTGTGAAAACAAGGTCCATTCAGGCTGAAACATTACAAGAAGGTAGAATCTATTGAGTTGTAAGTGATCTGAACGTTTCAAGATGATCGCACATTCCTATAGGGGGTAAAACCATGTCCCAAAGGTCACAGGGCCTGGTGTCACTTTAAAGAAGTAGTCCAGTTACACCTTTGAGGGCTTATACCTTGGCTTCTTAATGTCGTAGAGAGATCAGGTTTGTTTTAGTGTACTCCAATCAACAGCCCCTACAACCTCAAAAAGGAATGGAGTCATTAGCACTTATGGTTTGTAAATGGCACCCAGAATTATGTTGCATGAAGCACAATTTCACATCATTCTGGGTTCATTTGTGTGAAAACAAGGTCCAATCAGGCTGAAATGTTACAGGAAGGTAGAATCTATTGAGTTGTAAGTGGTCTGAACGTTTCATGATTATAGCACTTTCCTAAGGGGATCAAACCATGTCCCAAAGGTCACCGGATCTGGTGTCAATTTAAAGAAGTAGTCCAGTTACACCTTTGTGGGCTTATAACTTGGCTTCTGAATGTCCTAGAGAGATCAGGTTTGTTTTAGTATACTCCAATCAACAGCCCCTACAACCACAAAAAGGAATGGAGTCATTAGCACTTATGGTGTTTAAATGGCACCCAGAATTATGTTGCACGAAGCACAATTTCACATCATTCTGGGTTCATTTGTGTGAAAACAAGGTCCAATCAGGCTGAAACGTTACAGGAAGGTAGAATCTATTGAGTTGTAAGTGATCTGAACGTTTCATGATGATAGCACTTTCCTAAGGGGGTCAAACCATGTCCCAAAGGTCACCGGGCCTGGTGTCACTTTAAAGAAGTAGTCCAGTTACACCTTTGTGGGCTTATAACTTGGCTTCTGAATGTCCTAGAGAGGTTAGGTTTGTTTTAGTGTACTCCAATCAACAGCCCCTACAACCACAAAAAGGAATGGAGTCATTAGCACTTAAGGTTTGTAAATGGCACCCAGAATTATGTTGCACGAAGCACAATTTCACATCATTCTGGGTCCATTTGTGTGAAAACAAGGTCCAATCAGGCTGAAACGCTACAAAAAGGTAGAATCTATTGAGTTGTAAGTGATCTGAACGTTTCAAGATGATCGCACATTCCTATAGGGGGTAAAACCATGTCCCAAAGGTCACCGGGCCTGGTGTCACTTTAAAGAAGTAGTCCAGTTACACCTTTGAGGGCTTATAACTTGGCTTCTGAATGTCCTAGAGAGATCAGGTTTGTTTTAGTGTACTCCAATCAACAGCCCCTACAACCTCAAAAAGGAATGGAGTCATTAGCACTTATGGTTTTTAAATGGCACCCAGAATTATGTTGCACGAAGCACAATTTCACATCATTCTGGGTTCATTTGTGTGAAAACAAGGTCCAATCAGGCTGAAATGTTACAGGAAGGTAGAATCTATTGAGTTGTAAGTGATCTGAACGTTTCATGATGATAGCACTTTCCTAAGGGGGTCAAACCATGTCCCAAAGGTCACCGGATCTGGTGTCAATTTAAAGAAGTAGTCCAGTTACACCTTTGTGGGCTTATAACTTGGCTTCTGAATGTCCTAGAGAGATCAGGTTTGTTTTAGTATACTCCAATCAACAGCCCCTACAACCACAAAAAGGAATGGAGTCATTTGCACTTATGGTGTTTAAATGGCACCCAGAATTATTTTGCATGAAGCACAATTTCACATCATTCTGGGTTCATTTGTGTGAAAACAAGGTCCAATCAGGCTGAAACGCTACAAGAAGGTAGAATCTATTGAGTTGTAAGTGATCTGAACGTTTCATGATGATAGCACTTTCCTAAGGGGGTCAAACCATGTCCCAAAGGTCACCGGGCCTGGTGTCACTTTAAAGAAGTAGTCCAGTTACACCTTTGTGGGCTTATAACTTGGCTTCTGAATGTCCTAGAGAGATCAGGTTTGTTTAAATGTACTCCAATCAACAGCCCCTACAACCACAAAAAGGAATGGAGTCCTTAGCACTTATGGTTTGTAAATGGCACCCAGACTGATGTTGCACGAAGCAAAATTTCACATCATTCTGGGAACATTTGTGTGAAAACAAGGTCCAATTAGGCTGAAACGCTACAAGAAGGTAGAATCTATTGAGTTGTAAGTGATCTGAACGTTTCAAGATGATCGCACATTCCTATAGGGGGAAAAACCATGTCCCAAAGGTCACCGGGCCTGGTGTCACTTTAAAGAAGTAGTCCATTTACACCTTTGTGGGCTTATAACTTGGCTTCTGAATGTCCTAAAGAGGTTAAGTTTGTTTTAGTGTACTCCAATCAACAGACCCTACAACCACAAAAAGGAATGGAGTCATTAGCACTTATGGTTTGTAAATGGCACCCAGAATTATGTTGCACGAAGCACAATTTCACATCATTCTGGGTTCATTTGTGTGAAAACAAGGTCCAATCAGGCTGAAACATTACAGGAAGGTAGAATCTATTGAGTTGTAAGTGATCTGAACGTTTCATGATGATAGCACTTTCCTAAGAGGGTCAAACCATGTCCCAAAGGTCACCGGATCTGGTGTCAATTTAAAGAAGTAGTCCAGTTACACCTTTGTGGGCTTTTAATTTGGCTTCTGAATGTCCTAGAGAGATCAGGGTTGTTTTAGTATACTCCAATCAACAGCCCCTACAACCACAAAAAGGAATGGAGTCATTAGCGAATTTTGTTGCACGAAGCACAATTTCACATCATTCTGGGATCATTTGTGTGAAAACAAGGGCCAATCAGGCTGAAACGCTACAAGAAGGTAGAATCTATTGAGTTGTAAGTGATCTGAACGTTTCATGATGATAGCACTTTCCTAAGAGGGTCAAACCATGTCCCAAAGGTCACCGGATCTGGTGTCAATTTAAAGAAGTAGTCCAGTTACACCTTTGTGGGCTTATAACTTGGCTTCTGAATGTCCTAGAGAGGTTAGGTTTGTTTTAGTGTACTCCAATCAACAGCCCCTACAACCACAAAAAGGAATGGAGTCATTAGCACTTATGGTTTGTAAATGTCAACCAGAATTATGTTGCATGAAGCACAATTTCACATCATTCTGGGTTCATTTGTGTGAAAACAAGGTCCAATCAGGCTGAAACGTTACAGGAAGATAGAATCTATTGAGTTGTAAGTGATCTGAACGTTTCATGATGATAGCACTTTCCTAAGGGGGTCAAACCATGTCCCAAAGGTCACCGGATCTGGTGTCAATTTAAAGAAGTAGTCCAGTTACACATTTGTGGGCTTATAATTTGGCTTCTGAATGTCCTAGAGAGATCAGGTTTGTTTTAGTATACTCCAATCAACAGCCCCTACAACCACAAAAAGGAATGGAGTCATTAGCACTTATGGTGTTTAAATGGCACCCAGAATTTTGTTGCACGAAGCACAATTTCACATCATTCTGGGTTCATTTGTGTGAAAACAAGGTCATATCAGGCTGAAACGCTACAAGAAGGTAGAATCTATTGAGTTGTAAGTGATCTGAACGTTTCCTGATGATAGCACTTTCCTGAAGGGGGTCAAACCATGTCCCAAAGGTCACCGGGCCTGGTGTCACTTTAAAGAAGTAGTCCAGTTACACCTTTGTGGGCTTATAACTTGGCTTCTGAATGTCCTAGAGAGATCAGGTTTGTTTAAATGTACTCCAATCAACAGCCCCTACAACCACAAAAAGGAATGGAGTCCTTAGCACTTATGGTTTGTAAATGGCACCCAGACTGATGTTGCACGAAGCAAAATTTCACATCATTCTGGGAACATTTGTGTGAAAACAAGGTCCAATTAGGCTGAAACGCTACAAGAAGGTAGAATCTATTGAGTTGTAAGTGATCTGAACGTTTCAAGATGATCGCACATTCCTATAGGGGGAAAAACCATGTCCCAAAGGTCACCGGGCCTGGTGTCACTTTAAAGAAGTAGTCCATTTACACCTTTGTGGGCTTATAACTTGGCTTCTGAATGTCCTAAAGAGGTTAAGTTTGTTTTAGTGTACTCCAATCAACAGACCCTACAACCACAAAAAGGAATGGAGTCATTAGCACTTATGGTTTGTAAATGGCACCCAGAATTATGTTGCACGAAGCACAATTTCACATCATTCTGGGTTCATTTGTGTGAAAACAAGGTCCAATCAGGCTGAAACATTACAGGAAGGTAGAATCTATTGAGTTGTAAGTGATCTGAACGTTTCATGATGATAGCACTTTCCTAAGAGGGTCAAACCATGTCCCAAAGGTCACCGGATCTGGTGTCAATTTAAAGAAGTAGTCCAGTTACACCTTTGTGGGCTTTTAATTTGGCTTCTGAATGTCCTAGAGAGATCAGGGTTGTTTTAGTATACTCCAATCAACAGCCCCTACAACCACAAAAAGGAATGGAGTCATTAGCGAATTTTGTTGCACGAAGCACAATTTCACATCATTCTGGGATCATTTGTGTGAAAACAAGGGCCAATCAGGCTGAAACGCTACAAGAAGGTAGAATCTATTGAGTTGTAAGTGATCTGAACGTTTCATGATGATAGCACTTTCCTAAGAGGGTCAAACCATGTCCCAAAGGTCACCGGATCTGGTGTCAATTTAAAGAAGTAGTCCAGTTACACCTTTGTGGGCTTATAACTTGGCTTCTGAATGTCCTAGAGAGGTTAGGTTTGTTTTAGTGTACTCCAATCAACAGCCCCTACAACCACAAAAAGGAATGGAGTCATTAGCACTTATGGTTTGTAAATGTCACCCAGAATTATGTTGCATGAAGCACAATTTCACATCATTCTGGGTTCATTTGTGTGAAAACAAGGTCCAATCAGGCTGAAACGTTACAGGAAGATAGAATCTATTGAGTTGTAAGTGATCTGAACGTTTCATGATGATAGCACTTTCCTAAGGGGGTCAAACCATGTCCCAAAGGTCACCGGATCTGGTGTCAATTTAAAGAAGTAGTCCAGTTACACATTTGTGGGCTTATAATTTGGCTTCTGAATGTCCTAGAGAGATCAGGTTTGTTTTAGTATACTCCAATCAACAGCCCCTACAACCACAAAAAGGAATGGAGTCATTAGCACTTATGGTGTTTAAATGGCACCCAGAATTTTGTTGCACGAAGCACAATTTCACATCATTCTGGGTTCATTTGTGTGAAAACAAGGTCATATCAGGCTGAAACGCTACAAGAAGGTAGAATCTATTGAGTTGTAAGTGATCTGAACGTTTCCTGATGATAGCACTTTCCTGAAGGGGGTCAAACCATGTCCCAAAGGTCACCGGGCCTGGTGTCACTTTAAAGAAGTAGTCCAGTTACACCTTTGTGGGCTTATAACTTGGCTTCTGAATGTCCTAGAGAGATCAGGTTTGTTTAAATGTACTCCAATCAACAGCCCCTACAACCACAAAAAGGAATGGAGTCATTAGCACTTATGGTTTGTAAATGGCACCCAGACTTATGTTGCACGAAGCACAATTTCACATCATTCTGGGAACATTTGTGTGAAAACAAGGTCCAATCAGGCTGAAACGCTACAAGAAGGTAGAATCTATTGAGTTGTAAGTGATCTGAACGTTTCAAGATGATCGCACATTCCTATAGGGGGTAAAACCATGTCCCAAAGGTCACCGGGCCTGGTGTCACTTTAAAGAAGTAGTCCAGTTAAACCTTTGTGGGCTTATAACTTGGCTTCTGAATGTCCTAGAGAGGTTAGGTTTGTTTTAGTGTACTCCAATCAACAGCCCCTACAACCACAAAAAGGAATGGAGTCATTAGCACTTATGGTTTGTAAATGGCACCCAGAATTATGTTGCACGAAGCACAATTTCACATCATTCTGGGTTCATTTGTGTGAAAACAAGGTCCAATCAGGCTGAAACGTTACAGGAAGGTAGAATCTATTGAGTTGTAAGTGATTTGAACGTTTCATGATGATAGCACTTTCCTAAGGGGGTCAAACCATGTCCCAGAGGTCACCGGATCTGGTGTCAATTTAAAGAAGTAGTCCAGTTACACATTTGTGGGCTTATAACTTGGCTTCTGAATGTCCTAGAGAGATCAGGTTTGTTTTAGTGTACTCCAATCAACATCTCCTACAACCTCAAAAAGGAATGGAGTCATTAGCACTTATGGTTTTTAAATGGCACCCAGAATTATGCTGCACTAAGCACAATTTCACAACATTCTGGGTTCATTTGTGTGAAAACAAGGTCCAATCAGGCTGAAACGTTACAGGAAGGTAGAATCTATTGAGTTGTAAGTGATCTGAACGTTTCATGATGATAGCACTTTCCTAAGGGGGTCAAACCATGTCCCAAAGGTCACCGGATCTGGTGTCAATTTAAAGAAGTAGTCCAGTTACACATTTGTGGGCTTATAACTTGGCTTCTGAATGTCCTAGAGAGATCAGGTTTGTTTTAATGTACTCCAAACAACAGCCCCTACAACCACAAAAAGGAATGGAGTCATTAGCACTTATGGTTTTTAAATGGCACCCAGAATTATGTTGCACGAAGCACAATTTCACATCATTCTGGGTTCATTTGTGTGAAAACAAGGTCCAATCAGGCTGAAACGTTACAGGAAGGTAAAATCTAATGAGTTGTAAGTGATCTGAACATTTCAAGATGATCGCACATTCCTATAGGGGGTCAAACCATGTCCCAAAGGTCACCGGGCCTGGTGTCACTTTAAAGAAGCAGTCCAGTTAAACCTTTGTGGGCTTATAACTTGGCTTCTGAATGTCCTAGAGAGGTTAGGTTTGTTTTAGTGTTCTCCAATCAACAGCCCCTACAACCACAAAAAGGAATGGAGTCATTAGCACTTATGGTTTGTAAATGGCACCCAGAATTATGTTGCACGAAGCACAATTTCACATCATTCTGGGTTCATTTGTGTGAAAACAAGGTCCAATCAGGCTGAAACGTTGCAGGAAGGTAGAATCTATTGAGTTGTAAGCGATCTGAACGTTTCATGATGATAGCACTTTCCTAAGGGGGTCAAACCATGTCCCAAAGGTCACCGGATCTGGTGTCAATTTAAAGAAGTAGTCCAGTTACACATTTGTGGGCTTATAACTTGGCTTCTGAATGTCCTAGAGAGATCAGGTTTGTTTTAATGTACTCCAACCAACAGCCCCTACAACCACAAAAAGGAATGGAGTCATTAGCACTTATGGTTTGTAAATGGCACCCAGAATTATGCTGCACTAAGCACAATTTCACATCATTCTGGGTTCATTTGTGTGAAAACAAGGTCCAATCAGGCTGAAACGTTACAAGAAGGTAGAATCTATTGAGTTGTAAGTGATCTGAACTTTTCATGATGATCGCACATTCCTATAGGGGGTCAAACCATGTCCCAAAGGTCACCGGGCCTGGTGTCACTTTAAAGAAGTAGTCCATTTACACCTTTGAGGGCTTATAACTTGGCTTCTGAATGTCCTAGAGAGATCAGGTTTGTTTTAGTGTACTCCAATCAACAGCCCCTACAACCCCAAAAAGGAATGGAGTCATTAGCACTTATGGTTTTTAAATGGCACCCAGAATTATGTTGCACGAAGCACAATTTCACATCATTCTGGGTTCATTTGTGTGAAAACAAGGTCCAATCAGGCTGAAATGTTACAGGAAGGTAGAATCTATTGAGTTGTAAGTGATCTGAACGTTTCATGATGATAGCACTTTCCTAAGGGGGTCAAACCATGTCCCAAAGGTCACCGGGCCTGGTGTCACTTTAAAGAAGTAGTCCAGTTACATCTTTGAGGGCTTATAACTTGGCTTCTGAATATCCTAGAGAGATCAGGTTTGTTTTAGTGTACTCCAATCAACAGCCCCTACAACCAAAAAAAGGAATGGAGTCATTAGCACTTATGGTTTTTAAATGGCACCCAGAATTATGTTGCACGAAGCACAATTTCACATCATTCTGGGTTCATTTGTGTGAAAACAAGGTCCAATCAGGCTGAAACGTTACAGGAAACTACAATCTATTGAGTTGTAAGTGATCTGAACGTTTCAAGATGATCACAATTTCCTATAGGGGGTCAAACCATGTCCCAAAGGTCACCGGGCCTGGTGTCACTTTAAAGAAGCAGTCCAGTTACACCTTTGTGGGCTTATAACTTGGCTTCAGAATGTCCTAGAGAGGTTAGGCTTGTTTTAGTGTTCTCCAATCAACAGCCCCTACAACCACAAAAAGGAATGGAGTCATTAGCACTTATGGTTTGTAAATGGCACCCAGAATTATGTTGCACGAAGCACAATTTCACATCATTCTGGGTTCATTTGTGTGAAAACAAGGTCCAATCAGGCTGAAACGTTACAGGAAGGTAGAATCTATTGAGTTGTAAGTGATCTGAACGTTTCATGATGATAGCACTTTCTTAAGGGGGTCAAACCCTGTCCCAAAGGTCACCAGATCTGGTGTCAATTTAAAGTAGTCCAGTTACACATTTGTGGGCTTATAACTTGGCTTCTGAATGTCCTAGAGAGATCAGGTTTGTTTTAATGTACTCCAATCAACAGCCCCTACAACCACAAAAAGGAATGGAGTCATTAGCACTTATGGTTTGTAAATGGCACCAAGAATTATGTTGCACGAAGCACAATTTCACATCATTCTGGGTTCATTTGTGTGCAAACAAGGTCCAATCAGGCTGAAACGTTACAGGAAGGTAGAATCTATTGAGTTGTAAGCGATCTGAACGTTTCATGATGATAGCACTTTCCTAAGGGGGTCAAACCATGTCCCAAAGGTCACCGGATCTGGTGTCAATTTAAAGAAGTAGTCCAGTTACACATTTGTGGGCTTATAACTTGGCTTCTGAATGTCCTAGAGAGATCAGGTTTGTTTTAATGTACTCCAACCAACAGCCCCTACAACCACAAAAAGGAATGGAGTCATTAGCACTTATGCTTTGTAAATGGCACCCAGAATTATGCTGCACTAAGCACAATTTCACATCATTCTGGGTTCATTTGTGTGAAAACAAGGTCCAATCAGGCTGAAACGTTACAAGAAGGTAGAATCTATTGAGTTGTAAGTGATCTGAACTTTTCATGATGATCGCACATTCCTATAGGGGGTCAAACCATGTCCCAAAGGTCACCGGGCCTGGTGTCACTTTAAAGAAGTAGTCCATTTACACCTTTGAGGGCTTATAACTTGGCTTCTGAATGTCCTAGAGAGATCAGGTTTGTTTTAGTGTACTCCAATCAACAGCCCCTACAACCCCAAAAAGGAATGGAGTCATTAGCACTTATGGTTTTTAAATGGCACCCAGAATTATGTTGCACGAAGCACAATTTCACATCATTCTGGGTTCATTTGTGTGAAAACAAGGTCCAATCAGGCTGAAACGTTGCAGGAAGGTAGAATCTATTGAGTTGTAAGCGATCTGAACGTTTCATGATGATAGCACTTTCCTAAGGGGGTCAAACCATGTCCCAAAGGTCACCGGATCTGGTGTCAATTTAAATAAGTAGTCCAGTTACACATTTGTGGGCTTATAACTTGGCTTCTGAATGTTGTTGGGGTTATTAGGAGCGAACAATTAGTAAGCTTCAACTTACTTTTGGATTCTTCAATAAATTCTGTAAATATGGGAATATTTACTGATTTATTAATTAATTAAGATATTCTTAGATATACGGGGCACCATCCCCCTTTTTCCGGGGAAAAATTGAATCCAAAACTCTTATCAGTCTTTCTTGAAGTTCGTAGAATCCTTGGAGCAGAGACTTCTCTTCGACACAACAAAGCTACTGGAGACGAAAATCTGAATTTTATAACGTTTAATTAACAATTTGTCAAATGAATAAACAGTGGCATAAATGAATAATAACCATGTGATATAATAAAAGGATGTATATTCAAAATAATGTTCAAGGTGTTTTGTGTGTATGTAGGATGTATGAATGGGGTCCTTTGTTCTCACAAAGGAGTAGTGTGTGTGCGTGTGTATGGATTCAAAATGGAGTCTTGAATACAAGATGGCTGACTCCTTTGTCTGGCTAAAGTGTGGGTGGCAACTTGCACTTTAACTTCCAAAGCACTTAGAATCAGTAGTAACTTAACCTTAAATCACTCAAAACATTTCAAAGGATCATGCAACAACACAAAAGATTAATCACGAGTTAATATCCTTAGTTTATCAGCCTGGCCATGGCCGAACATTTAAAGATACCAAACAATGATTAATAAGCAGTTTATTCTTTCAAAATGACCCGAAGGACGAATTTGGAACGAAAGAGGAAAACACGAAGCTACTTTTTTTAAGCAATAGCGCGGTTTTATTGCTTATTCTGGACTATAGAGGAAACGGGAGAAGAAAAGAATGAGAGAAAAATGAGTTTTCTGATCACCAAAAGAGCGAGGCGTCCCTCCCCCTTTTGATTTGACGGTTCTCCGTGTTTCTCCGCAGTTTTCAGCGTCATCCGCCGGTTTGATGCTTTCTCCGTTGTTTGGCTCCACGAGTGTTTCTCCACGGCTGGACACAAAGAAAACGAAGTTCCTTTTGGGCTGAGTTTGACAACTTACAGCGTTTCTGAGAGCTGGATGGAGTTGTTGTTTCCCTCCGCTGGTTCTGTGTCCTCAAACATCAGCTGGAGGGGAGCAGAAACGAGCAGATCAGCGGTCCCGTGGGCTCAACTTGGCTCTTAGAGCTTCCGCGTGCTCAAAGAAGTCGGAGCGTTCGACAAGCGTGTCCTCACCGCCAGGTATCCTGGGCAAAAGAACGAGGTTTCTTTGTCTCTGCTGAAGATTTATGGTCTTAGTTCGCGGGAAAAGCTCCACGGCTCCCCGCACATGCGCAGAACGTGTTTCTGGTACTAGGCGGTGACGTCATCACAATGCTTCCGTGTGCAAAGCATCATGGGAAATGAAGTTTCTTGGCGCTGATGTGATTATTTGCTTTTCAGAGCAATTTAAGCACAGTCATTTTGGAGAAAATCACTGCATAGTAATTTCCTCATGAGGTCAGACCCTCAACATTCCCCCTTTTGGTTTCGGGGATCGCGCCCAAAGCTCGATCGTCGGAAGCACATATGGGTTTGTTCCTCATGAACATAGGTCGACTTGATTGTCGGAAGCACAGGTGGGTTTGTCCCTTAGGACGTTGGTCTCCTTGGACGCCTTTGTCTTTGTTCTTTGTCTTGGATCCTGGCGCCTTTGGTCTTTGATCCTGGCGCCTTTGGTCTTTGATCCTGGTCAGGCACAAAGAGGATAGGAAACGGGATAGTCCCCAACGCGCATAACGAGAAGAAGCCACTCACGCAGGTGGTACGCAATGATGATGTCGTCCATGCGAGAGGTAGTAGTGTAGAAGGAGGAAGGTCGGTGGGCGGTTAACTCCACGAGTGGACACAAAGGCATCTCACCGCCGGCCATACAGTTCAGTTTATGGAGCACGCGGTGATGTACGAGATCCATAGTTCGCAAACGCGCATTGACCTATGTGGTCCCAAGATTCCCCCCTTTTTGGTCCAAAGGGTGGATCAGGACAGTCTTTGGGCTAAAACAAGGACCATAAAACTAAGAGGTACTACAATGTGCTGGTGCGTCAGACAGAGTCATTGACAGACTGAGCTGGGCCGGCACATAACCACTAGTTAATATGTGACCAAGTAAGAAACAAAAATACAGAAAACCCAAAAAAAAACATATAACATCCAAGAAAATTCATAGCAACCTTGAGGTCTCATAAAATACATTCTTAGGTCATACAGTCAGTGTGTAGCTTATAAAGAATGTGACATACTGCAACACTCAGATAAATATGTGAGGTAGACTAAAATGAGAACTACTCTTAGGGTTACAAAATAATAAAAAAAAACGTTGCTCACCCCCTTTAGACAGGTGTGGTACATTCACGCTTGGAGTCTCCCAGAACGCGGTCACGAGGCACACCGTAGGTGAGCAAGTGCATCTTATCTTGGAGTTTCTTAACACGCCTGTAGGCGGAATAAGCCATCACGGCCGTGATGAGCCATTCCATCCCCAGGGCGACCAATGTGCAGATTAAAGTCGTATAATTTGTCAATGTAGCGTCTTGGGCGTCAAAGTAAGTTCACGCGGGTTTTGTGTGAACTTAACAAATTTGGTTCCTTCAATCAGTAATTGTTGGTCAATTTCTAAATCGAAGGCAAAGTTATAACCCTGGAAAGCGTCCATGATCTCAATCTCTGAGTCATGCTGTTCGAGGTTGAGGTGATGGAGTGTCAGGTTTCTAGTTCAAAGTGGAAATGCCTACCGTCCTTTCAAATACCAATGTTCAGCATCGACCTAAACCTATAGATGTGAGGTGTCACAATTATGGGAACGTTTAACAGGAAACCGAGTTCTAATTTTTTTTAACGTGAATGGGCATTGCACTACTTAGGCTGTACGCTAGGTGGATTTGTGAAAGGTGCACAGTAGAGGGGTAAGTACGGGGAAATACGACTTTCAACCAAGCTGTCCAGCGTGGAACTTACTTCCCTGAGCAGGTCCTACATCAAATCTCTCACCACTCGTGTGTACACAATATCCTGAGGTATGGTTTCAGACAAAGTCTTGGTTGCACGTAGAGATCCATTAATCAGAGCCTAGTGTAGGTACCAGAGTACCCTGTAAGGTTTTAGTAGGTACATCCTGTTAGCGGTCTAGGAAGGAGTTTCTCTTGGTTAGTGAAAGTGACGGCGGGGGGGGGGGCCTGGTTCTTTGTCGGTTAGTACATGTTAGTGGGTTAAACGTGCACTTTCCCCCCCTTTCCATTTCCATGCATAGAACTATGTCGAGACTACGTCTACCTCCTGCGGGGAGTCTGGTCTCTGTACCCGCGGGGATGGTTTGACGTAGGGTTTGATTTGGTTTGCATGCACCCATTTGTAGACAGGCTCCTGTCTCGCTTTGGTGATGCGTAACCTGTATGCAACTGGAGAGAGTTTTGCCACGATCTCAAATGGTCCTGACCAGCGGGCCAGGAACTTCTTAGCTTTGCGTGCCGGTTGGGCGAACCGAAAGTAGAATACTTTGTCACCCACCTCGTATTCGCGGCTGGTTGTCTTTTGGTCGTAGTAGGCCTTAGCGCCTTCTACGTTGGTCTCCAGTTTCTTCTGAGCGTGCGCGAACGTAGCTCTGAGGTGTGTTTTCAAGTCTGCCACATACTGATGAGCGGTATAGGCAGTGGCAACACTGACATCCTCTGGGTGATACAGGAGGTGCAGTGGTAGAGTCATCAGTCTGCCGGTCATCATCTCAAAGGGCGTAACCCCCGTGGATCGCTGTGGAGTGGACCGTATGGCCATCAGGACCAGAGGGAGCTTGACGTCCCAGTCCTTCCCAGTGGAGCAGACGTACTTTTTGAGCATAGAGACGACCGTGCGGTTCATCCGTTCGACCTGTCCGGATGACTGTGGGTGATAGGGAAGGTGGAATCTCACTTCCACTCCCAGAAGTTCAAACAGGGACGTCATTACACTGGATGTGAAATGAGTTCCTCGGTCAGAGTCAATGCAGAGTGGAAGTCCCCATCGACTGAAAACGTGGTTAATCAGCAGTACAGCGGTTGTGACGGCTATATCGTGTGGCGCTGGAAGGCACTCAACCCACTTTGTGAAACTGCAAGTTACAGTTAGCATATATTTGTTTCCTCTTGCCGATTTGGGAACCGGTCCAACCCAGTCGATCTGCAGGTGGGACCAAGGGAAGGTTATTACCCTGCGTTGCAGTGGTGCTCTAGCAAGCGGCTGGGAGGGTTGAAACTGGGCACAGATGAGGCAGCCTTGGACATAGCTGTGTACATCCTTGGACATCGATGGCCAATATGCTACTTCTGTCAGTGACGCGAGGGTAGCTTTTGTTCCGCGGTGACCTCCAACCGGAGTGTCGTGGGCGTAGGCAAGCATCACTCCTCTGTGGTCGAGTGGAACAACCCAGCGCGGCGGGCTGTGATCGTCACGTATGTAAACTAACAAATCGTTTTGTAGTTTCAGATGCGCGAGTTGACGATGCAGGGTTACCAAATCTCGACTTGCGCCAGTAGGTGGTGACGGTTGTTTGGACATCGGCCCCTTTTGGAGAAGCTCGCGGATGAGCTTCAGGTCAGGATCTTGTTCCTGCATGGTGACTAAGTCCGCGTCCTGTGGTTGTCTGCCTAGAAACACGGGTACCCCAACGTTCTGAGGTTCGTCTGCCTGTTTAGCATGGCGACGAGTAATCGCGCAGACCTCGTGAACGGCCTTGGGTGGAAGCCACTCGTCTTTGAATTCCCAGCAGGTTCCCTGGTCAGCACCGAGCTTAGCAAGGCGGTCAGCTTCGTCATTACCATCTTTCTCTGGACCTATGGTCCTGGAGTGACCTTTGACCTTTTTCCAGTAGACCATTATGCCTTTCTCAGTGGTGAGCAGATCACACGCTAGGAATAACTCCGAGTGTTTCACGTCTCTGTTCCTGGCGTTTTTCATGTGGTTCTCCTTCCACATGGGGAAGTGAGAGATGAAGCTGTGTCTAGCGTAGTTTGAATCAGAGCAAAGGACGATTTGAGTGATGTCCAAGGCTGCCGCCTGCTGGAGGGTTATCAACACTGCAGCAATTTCGGCGTACTGACTAGACTTTTGGCCCAACCGGTAGTGGTTTGGTTGCTTGGTGTCACAGTCCACCCAAACAACTCCAACCCCAGCACGGAGCTGGCCTTCGTGAAGGTAGGAGCATCCATCAGTGTAAACTTTCGGAAGCCCTTGGCAAACATTCTCATCAAAGTAGCGATGATTGGATGCGGTTGGGTAGACTGCGGCAGGTGTGTCCAGGGGGCCCATGACGGAGTCAGAGTCACAGTGCTGGCAGCCTGCTAGCCCTTGTCCTAGCGCTAGCTTGGTGTTCTGACCATACTTGACCTCAATGTTGTATCCTTGGAGCACCATCATCCACGTCGCAATGCGGCTGTTTGACACTCTTCCTTCGCGCAGACGCTGGCTGTTTAGGAAGGTGACGGGCTGATGACACGTTTCAATGATCACTTTCTGTCCACCGATGTAACTACGAAAGTGTTCGACAGCCCAGACTGTAGAGAGGAGGGCTCTCTCACAGTCTGAGAACTGGAGTTCCACCTTGCTCAGAGGCTTGCTGGCGTATGCCACAACTCTCATGTCCTGGTCGTGTTTCTGCTTCAAAGCAGCGCTCAGGCAGTGAGAGGAGAAAGTCGCCTCTATGTAGAACTCTTTATCCTTGTCTGGGTAAGCCAGACAGGGTGCGGACGCCAACTTCTGTTTTAGGAACTGGAAGGAGAGTTCTTGGGGTCTGTCCCACACGAAAGGTGTGTCGTTCCGAAGCAGCTCAGTGAGGGGCCTCGC
Source organism: Nothobranchius furzeri (assembly GCF_043380555.1). Taxonomy (NCBI): domain Eukaryota; kingdom Metazoa; phylum Chordata; class Actinopteri; order Cyprinodontiformes; family Nothobranchiidae; genus Nothobranchius; species Nothobranchius furzeri. Next base: position 12,377,064 of record NC_091741.1, on the reverse strand, counting down.
TGTTTCAGCGTACTCCTCAATGAACTGCCTGGAGTAGTTGCAGACTCCGAGGAAGCTCCTGAGTTCAGTCAGATTAGCTGGGGCTTTGATGTCCTGAATGGCTCTAATGCGTCCCGCTTGGGGCTCGACTCCATTAGGGCCAACCAGCAGTCCAACATACTCCACTTTGGTTCGACACCACTGTCCCTTGAGAATCGCCAATTTAGCTCCAGCGTCAGCGAGCTGTTGCAGCACATGACGGAGCTCAGCCAGGTGCTCCTCGAAGGTTCGACTCCTCATCAAGATGTCATCGACATATATGAGGTTCCCTCTGGAAGCAGCATCTGACATGGCTTTGTGGAGGAAGATGTTGAACTCGGCAGGTGAGTTAGAGTAGCCAAAGGGGCAGCGGTTCCAAGTATATTGGCGATTTCCAAAGGAGAAAGCCAGTTTATCCTGGTCCGCCGGCTCAACCTTCATGGTCCAGAAGCCGTTGGCTACGTCAACCGTAGAGAAGAAACGAGCATCTCTGACTCTGGCTAGCTCCTGATCTAAATGGATCATAGGCCACCTGGAGAGAGGTACTTGTTTGTTCAGTGCACGATAGTCTATGGTGAGACGCCATTTCCCAGTCGGTTTCAGAACCGGCCAGATGGGAGAGTTGTAAGTGGAGTTACACTCTCTGATGATGTTTTTCTCCTTCAGCTGATCGAGGATCTCCTGGATCGACTCATAAGCAGCGAGGGGAATCTTGTACTGACGTACAAAAACAGGAGGGGCATTCGGGTTCGTTGGAATGCGAACCGTGTGCAGGTTTGTGAGTCCACAGTCCAGGGAGTCCCTGGATAAGACGGACTGAAACTCATAGAACAGGCTTCTAAGCTCTGCTCTCTGCTCCTCTGACTCCAGCGCATCCGCTTTGTCAAGCTGCTGGCTGACTTCGGCCTCGAAGCCGTCATAAGGTTCAGAGGAGGAGGGTCTCTGGTGTTCCGGGCTTTCAGCCGGTGACTCAGAGGGTTGAGTATTTATTGCAAAAACCGTTAGACACTGACCACCGTCAGTATCTAAGGTTGCACTGCAAATGGGTTCCTCAGGAAGGGCTTCATGCCGCTTGATGGTAATCATTTGTGAAGGGAAAGTACTGAATGTGTCTACACCAACCTGTCTGTCGTTCAAGAACAACGGAAGTTGTCCGATCACGGGGACTGAAAGTTCGAAGTCATGGAATGAGCTATCTATCAGCATGCCCAAGGGCTTTCCTGCCGGCATGTGGATAGGACTCCGGGTCGGATTTTCGACCAACAAGTAGGCAGAACGATTGTTCAGCTCCAAGAGTGGCGTGCCACAGACGGCTAAGTTGAGCTCCAAGAAGTGTGGTGATGGCTGGAAGAAGGCCTGTGTGCCTGGCAGCTTCTGATGCTTCATCAGAGTCAGACGAACAGGCACTCCTTTGACCAGTGGGGGCAGAACCGTGCTGGCCTCAACCACTGCACGGCAGGCCTGTGGAATGGTCTGTCCGGACAGCAAGTGTTCACGGCCTTCTGAGCGAGGCTCAGAGGAAGGTGTGGCCCGGGCCCAAAGGACTTGATTGCAAGTGTCCAGCTGGGCACCTAGTCGAACCAGCAGATCTGCTCCAATGAGTGCAGGTGGATCAAGCTGTGGTATGATGCTGAATGTATGTGTGAGCTGTCTTGCTCCAAGTTGGATAGTCAGAGAGCAGACCTCTGGCGCTTTCAGGAGCCTCTGCGGCCAAGTAGGTGACAAGAGCCGATGGCTACGTGTCACACTGACCAGAAGGGGGTCCTTCTGACGCAGGTGTTCAAACGTCTGCTGGCTGATGGCTGACTTTTCAGACCAAAGAGCAAGGCGAGCATCTGAGATATGGGTGCAGTTGATGGTAAGACCACCAACTATGTGTGGTGCATATGGCTGCAGGCTGACGTTCTTCAGCGAGCAGAGAAAAGATGAATGTGTGCGGAACGGAGTTCCAGGAGCGGTTTCATGCCTTTGCAGGCGGACATCGTCTGTGGGAGCTGTAGGGAGGGGCATGACCTTGGAACAAGGGTTTTGCGGCTCACTTAGGCTGACTTCAAGAATGGAGGATGGTCGGCTGCTATCCGGGTTCCAGGGCTTAGGTGTTTCCACCTGAGCCCAAAGTTGACCCTTCTGGCAGTCGATGAGGGGAGCTAGACGTTCAAGCAGGTCCTGACCAATGAGAAGTGGTTCAGTGTCTAGCTGGCAGACATAAAACGGGTGAACCAGAGTCATGTCTTGGAAGGTGATATCCAGCCACGCCCGGTGAGTGATACACTCCCGGGTCTGGGTGTAGCTGGTGATTTTCAGGTCACAGGGCTCTACCTGGACTGGTTTCCCGAGTGACCGCATGGTGTCAGACACGCGATGGAACAGCGTGGAGCACATCAGGGTGATTTCTGAGCCGGTATCCAGCAGAGCATCAACCTGTATGCATCCACCTACGTTGGTGCTACAGTACAAACGGCGAGCATGATCATGGTTTGTTAAGTCACCAAGGAACTTCAGAAATTTAGTATCAGGTTTCTCTGGGGGGTAGATTTCAGGAGACTCCTGTGATCTACCAGTAGTGTTCCCCCAGCTGATCAGGTAGGTCCTGGCCACGCTGGGAGGTTGAGCCACGCCTAGTCATGCGGACGTTGGCTCTGGGTCTGGCTTCTTAGAAGCAGACTTTGGTGCAGGGGTCTCATCTGCAGATCTCAGCTGTTCCTTCTGTTTAGCTAGGAACTGCTGAAACATCTCCTGGAGGTCGGCTTTGGTCAAGTACTCACCTGCGGACTTGTGTTCGGGACCTACCTGTGGGCGGCGCTCCTTAAACCTTCCACTGTTCCGACCTGCCTGCCGTTGGTTTTGGTTGGGCCACTTCCTGTCTGATTGTCCAGACCTAGGCGGCCAATCAGCACCCCCCTTCCCCTGTTGAGGAGATTGGGACCGCTCTCGCGGTTTAACAGGTCTAGGTTTAGCAGATTTTGGCTTAGTGGGTGGAGCTTCTGTGCCTTCGAGCTCCAAACGCGGCTCGGCGTCGGGAGCTAGGTGCATAACGCGGTGATGTGCGTCAGGCTTTTGGGGCTTTCCGCCGGCTTCCCAAGCCTGTTGAGCGTATCTCCTAATCTCCTGAGTTGTCAGTTTTTTTTATCCGACAATACATTGAGACTTCGGAGCGAACACACTCGTGCAGGTTGTGAATGAACAGGGATCTGAAGGCAGGGTCTTCCTCGAGCCCAGGGCCGTTTCGACCTTGGAAATAAGCACTTTTGAGTCGGCGATAATACTCTCTGGGGGGTTCGTTCCTCCCGTGTTTGATGGAGAAGGCCCCCATTGTAGCTGACGCAGAGTCTGCATACGTGGCGTATTCATCTCTCAACGCTCGGCAGAGCGAGGAGTACCGATCACGAATGTCAGGTGGTAGAGTTTCCATGAAACCGTGCACCGTTCTAGATGTGGTTTTCCAAATTAGCTTGAGCTTTTCCCTTGAAGAGGGTGCTGGAAGATCAAGCAGACAACGTTCTATCTCCCTGAGATAATCGTCGAAGTTGGATTCATTGGTGTTAGGATCAAAGCGTTCTATGTCTTTAGCTAGCGATTCAATTTGACGTACACGGAGCCCTGACTCACGGTACGGCGCGTCATCCTCTGACTCTGACCCACGGTCTGTCTCAGAAGGCGCTGGATATCGCTGGTGTGCTCTGGGCTCCCAATGTTGACTCCTGGGGCCCAAATCGGGGTTCGGCATGTTGTGGCGGGCTGCTGGCACGTCACGTGGGTGTCTTGGGAGGTCCTCCTCCCGGGGCACGTCTGCGTAGTGCAGCCTGCGTCTTTCAACTGGGGCTTCTGCGTAATACGCTCTGTCCGGGTACGGACTGGCGTATGATGCTTGGTCATGCAGCTGGTTATCGGCATGCCGAATACCGGAGTAGCTAGGATGGGTGGATGGTTGAGGTGCAGCTTGGGGTGCATAACCCCAATCGGCACCTTGCACCCTTCGTGGACTGGGGGAGCGGTCTAAATAGAGGTGCCGCTCAGCTGGTCGACTTCTCACTGATTGAGAAGGCCGTGAAGATGAGGGTCCAACCTGGGATTCGAGGGTGAACTGCTCTCGGCCCCTAGGTGGTCCTGAATGCCCTATAGTGTGTGTAGGGAACGGGGCCGAAGGTTGGAACAGATGAGCTTCATCTCTCCCCTGCGGCGTGCGTCCGTCCAGAGAGTCCTGGTGTTTCCCCCCTTCCCACTGTCTGTTGTCATCAGCAGAGGGGGGCGGGGTCTCCTCCCCATCTTCCCCAGAATCGGTGCGGGTGTCGTCTTCCTCGATCAGCCTTCCATTTCGCTGTTTTTCAGCTAGCATACTCTGGAGGTTCATGATCTTCTGACCACGTTGGAGTCCTCTCTGATAGAGGATCAGGGCTAACTTAGCTAAGTGAACCTGGATTGGTTTTGTACCATCCGGGTTTTCTATTTGATCAATTACAGCTTCTAGCTCAACGCTACGCTGTTCTTCAGTGAAATCCCTAGAAGGGTAGTCGGGTTCTCGAGCAACCGCGACCAGTTTGGACAATATTTGTCCAGAAAGTAGGCCAGGTTCATAGTCATGGGCCGCAGCGCCACCTGGTTGCTGGGAGTTGGTCAGGTCACTACTCTGTCCCTCCATTTTAACAACCGAACCAAAAATAGCCTAGTAGAGCTTCTGCAGATAGCTCAAGCTGCACCTTTTGGGCAGCAACTGCTAGCTTTGTAGCAGAAAAACACTAAATTAACCTTTGTGCGCACAGGTTTTAGCGTTTTAAGATTGCACGGAATGCCGTGACTAACGCCTAAAATACTATTCCTTTCAGTATTTTAGCAAAAGCTGGTGCGTTGCCGTAGCAACGTCTTACAACACTTGCAGTGTTAAATATGCTAGTTATTCCTTCAGAATATTAGCAAACAAGGTGTTATCAGTCTTTGAGTGAAGGTTTCAGTTAGTTATAATAGCCACTGTGAGTTAAAGTCGCTAAATTAGCAGTTAATTTTAGCCTAAAAGGGTTAGTCAGAATTACTTACACGCTGCACCTTTAATGAGGAACTGAATTTTAACCTAAAAGGTTAGCCAGAATTAATTACACGTTGCACCTTTAAGGAAAAACTGAATTTTAACCTAAAAGGTTAGCCAGAATTAATTACACGTTGCACCTTTAAGGAAAAGCTGAATTTTAACCTAAAAGGTTAACCAGAATTAATTTACACGTTGCACCTTTAAAGAAGCACTGAGTTACTGGTGAGAGTTCGATGCAGCTTCCTGGTCAGCGAAATCAGCACCACTCTGTTGCTGGTTCAAGGCTGAACAACGGATTATTTTTAATTCAAGCTCTTTGGATTTATTTGTTTGTTTGTGCCGGATAGAAATCTCTGTGTATCCAAGCCTCACACGGGGCACCAATAAAATGTTGGGGTTATTAGGAGCGAACAATTAGTAAGCTTCAACTTACTTTTGGATTCTTCAATAAATTCTGTAAATATGGGAATATTTACTGATTTATTAATTAATTAAGATATTCTTAGATATACGGGGCACCATTCCCCTTTTTCCGGGGAAAAATTGAATCCAAAACTCTTATCAGTCTTTCTTGAAGTTCGTAGAATCCTTGGAGCAGAGACTTCTCTTCGACACAACAAAGCTACTGGAGACGAAAATCTGAATTTTATAACGTTTAATTAACAATTTGTCAAATGAATAAACAGTGGCATAAATGAATAATAACCATGTGATATAATAAAAGGATGTATATTCAAAATAATGTTCAAGGTGTTTTGTGTGTATGTAGGATGTATGAATGGGGTCCTTTGTTCTCACAAAGGAGTAGTGTGTGTGCGTGTGTATGGATTCAAAATGGAGTCTTGAATACAAGATGGCTGACTCCTTTGTCTGGCTAAAGTGTGGGTGGCAACTTGCACTTTAACTTCCAAAGCACTTAGAATCAGTAGTAACTTAACCTTAAATCACTCAAAACATTTCAAAGGATCATGCAACAACACAAAAGATTAATCACGAGTTAATATCCTTAGTTTATCAGCCTGGCCATGGCCGAACATTTAAAGATACCAAACAATGATTAATAAGCAGTTTATTCTTTCAAAATGACCCGAAGGACGAATTTGGAACGAAAGAGGAAAACACGAAGCTACTTTTTTTAAGCAATAGCGCGGTTTTATTGCTTATTCTGGACTATAGAGGAAACGGGAGAAGAAAAGAATGAGAGAAAAATGAGTTTTCTGATCACCAAAAGAGCGAGGCGTCCCTCCCCCTTTTGATTTGACGGTTCTCCGTGTTTCTCCGCAGTTTTCAGCGTCATCCGCCGGTTTGATGCTTTCTCCGTTGTTTGGCTCCACGAGTGTTTCTCCACGGCTGGACACAAAGAAAACGAAGTTCCTTTTGGGCTGAGTTTGACAACTTACAGCGTTTCTGAGAGCTGGATGGAGTTGTTGTTTCCCTCCGCTGGTTCTGTGTCCTCAAACATCAGCTGGAGGGGAGCAGAAACGAGCAGATCAGCGGTCCCGTGGGCTCAACTTGGCTCTTAGAGCTTCCGCGTGCTCAAAGAAGTCGGAGCGTTCGACAAGCGTGTCCTCACCGCCAGGTATCCTGGGCAAAAGAACGAGGTTTCTTTGTCTCTGCTGAAGATTTATGGTCTTAGTTCGCGGGAAAAGCTCCACGGCTCCCCGCACATGCGCAGAACGTGTTTCTGGTACTAGGCGGTGACGTCATCACAATGCTTCCGTGTGCAAAGCATCATGGGAAATGAAGTTTCTTGGCGCTGATGTGATTATTTGCTTTTCAGAGCAATTTAAGCACAGTCATTTTGGAGAAAATCACTGCATAGTAATTTCCTCATGAGGTCAGACCCTCAACATTGTCCTAGAGAGATCAGGTTTGTTTTAATGTACTCCAACCAACAGCCCCTACAACCACAAAAAGGAATGGAGTCATTAGCACTTATGGTTTGTAAATGGCACCCAGAATTATGCTGCACTAAGCACAATTTCACATCATTCTGGGTTCATTTGTGTGAAAACAAGGTCCAATCAGGCTGAAACGTTACAAGAAGGTAGAATCTATTGAGTTGTAAGTGATCTGAACTTTTCATGATGATCGCACATTCCTATAGGGGGTCAAACCATGTCCCAAAGGTCACCGGGCCTGGTGTCACTTTAAAGAAGTAGTCCATTTACACCTTTGAGGGCTTATAACTTGGCTTCTGAATGTCCTAGAGAGATCAGGTTTGTTTTAGTGTACTCCAATCAACAGCCCCTACAACCCCAAAAAGGAATGGAGTCATTAGCACTTATGGTTTTTAAATGGCACCCAGAATTATGTTGCACGAAGCACAATTTCACATCATTCTGGGTTCATTTGTGTGAAAACAAGGTCCAATCAGGCTGAAATGTTACAGGAAGGTAGAATCTATTGAGTTGTAAGTGATCTGAACGTTTCATGATGATAGCACTTTCCTAAGGGGGTCAAACCATGTCCCAAAGGTCACCGGGCCTGGTGTCACTTTAAAGAAGTAGTCCAGTTACATCTTTGAGGGCTTATAACTTGGCTTCTGAATATCCTAGAGAGATCAGGTTTGTTTTAGTGTACTCCAATCAACAGCCCCTACAACCAAAAAAAGGAATGGAGTCATTAGCACTTATGGTTTTTAAATGGCACCCAGAATTATGTTGCACGAAGCACAATTTCACATCATTCTGGGTTCATTTGTGTGAAAACAAGGTCCAATCAGGCTGAAACGTTACAGGAAACTACAATCTATTGAGTTGTAAGTGATCTGAACGTTTCAAGATGATCACAATTTCCTATAGGGGGTCAAACCATGTCCCAAAGGTCACCGGGCCTGGTGTCACTTTAAAGAAGCAGTCCAGTTACACCTTTGTGGGCTTATAACTTGGCTTCAGAATGTCCTAGAGAGGTTAGGCTTGTTTTAGTGTTCTCCAATCAACAGCCCCTACAACCACAAAAAGGAATGGAGTCATTAGCACTTATGGTTTGTAAATGGCACCCAGAATTATGTTGCACGAAGCACAATTTCACATCATTCTGGGTTCATTTGTGTGAAAACAAGGTCCAATCAGGCTGAAACGTTGCAGGAAGGTAGAATCTATTGAGTTGTAAGCGATCTGAACGTTTCATGATGATAGCACTTTCCTAAGGGGGTCAAACCATGTCCCAAAGGTCACCGGATCTGGTGTCAATTTAAAGAAGTAGTCCAGTTACACATTTGTGGGCTTATAACTTGGCTTCTGAATGTCCTAGAGAGATCAGGTTTGTTTTAATGTACTCCAACCAACAGCCCCTACAACCACAAAAAGGAATGGAGTCATTAGCACTTATGGTTTGTAAATGGCACCCAGAATTATGCTGCACTAAGCACAATTTCACATCATTCTGGGTTCATTTGTGTGAAAACAAGGTCCAATCAGGCTGAAACGTTACAAGAAGGTAGAATCTATTGAGTTGTAAGTGATCTGAACTTTTCATGATGATCGCACATTCCTATAGGGGGTCAAACCATGTCCCAAAGGTCACCGGGCCTGGTGTCACTTTAAAGAAGTAGTCCATTTACACCTTTGAGGGCTTATAACTTGGCTTCTGAATGTCCTAGAGAGATCAGGTTTGTTTTAGTGTACTCCAATCAACAGCCCCTACAACCCCAAAAAGGAATGGAGTCATTAGCACTTATGGTTTTTAAATGGCACCCAGAATTATGTTGCACGAAGCACAATTTCACATCATTCTGGGTTCATTTGTGTGAAAACAAGGTCCAATCAGGCTGAAATGTTACAGGAAGGTAGAATCTATTGAGTTGTAAGTGATCTGAACGTTTCATGATGATAGCACTTTCCTAAGGGGGTCAAACCATGTCCCAAAGGTCACCGGGCCTGGTGTCACTTTAAAGAAGTAGTCCAGTTACATCTTTGAGGGCTTATAACTTGGCTTCTGAATATCCTAGAGAGATCAGGTTTGTTTTAGTGTACTCCAATCAACAGCCCCTACAACCAAAAAAAGGAATGGAGTCATTAGCACTTATGGTTTTTAAATGGCACCCAGAATTATGTTGCACGAAGCACAATTTCACATCATTCTGGGTTCATTTGTGTGAAAACAAGGTCCAATCAGGCTGAAACGTTACAGGAAACTACAATCTATTGAGTTGTAAGTGATCTGAACGTTTCAAGATGATCACAATTTCCTATAGGGGGTCAAACCATGTCCCAAAGGTCACCGGGCCTGGTGTCACTTTAAAGAAGCAGTCCAGTTACACCTTTGTGGGCTTATAACTTGGCTTCAGAATGTCCTAGAGAGGTTAGGCTTGTTTTAGTGTTCTCCAATCAACAGCCCCTACAACCACAAAAAGGAATGGAGTCATTAGCACTTATGGTTTGTAAATGGCACCCAGAATTATGTTGCACGAAGCACAATTTCACATCATTCTGGGTTCATTTGTGTGAAAACAAGGTCCAATCAGGCTGAACCGTTACAGGAAGGTAGAATCTATTGAGTTGTAAGTGATCTGAACGTTTCATGATGATAGCACTTTCTTAAGGGGGTCAAACCCTGTCCCAAAGGTCACCAGATCTGGTGTCAATTTAAAGTAGTCCAGTTACACATTTGTGGGCTTATAACTTGGCTTCTGAATGTCCTAGAGAGATCAGGTTTGTTTTAATGTACTCCAATCAACAGCCCCTACAACCACAAAAAGGAATGGAGTCATTAGCACTTATGGTTTGTAAATGGCACCAAGAATTATGTTGCACGAAGCACAATTTCACATCATTCTGGGTTCATTTGTGTGCAAACAAGGTCCAATCAGGCTGAAACATTACAGGAAGGTAGAATCTATTGAGTTGTAAGCGATCTGAACGTTTCATGATGATAGCACTTTCCTAAGGGGGTCAAACCATGTCCCAAAGGTCACCGGATCTGGTGTAAATTTAAAGAAGTAGTCCAGTTACACATTTGTGGGCTTATAACTTGGCTTCTGAATGTCCTAGAGAGATCAGGTTTGTTTTAATGTACTCCAACCAACAGCCCCTACAACCACAAAAAGGAATGGAGTCATTAGCACTTATGGTTTTTAAATGGCACCCAGAATTATGCTGCACTAAGCACAATTTCACATCATTCTGGGTTCATTTGTGTGAAAACAAGGTCCAATCAGGCTGAAACGTTACAGGAAGGTAGAATCTATTGAGTTGTAAGTGATCTGAACGTTTCATGATGATCGCACATTCCTATAGGGGGTAAAACCATGTCCCAAAGGTCACCGGGCCTGGTGTCACTTTAAAGAAGTAGTCCAGTTACACCTTTGTGGGCTTATAACTTGGCTTCTGAATGTCCTAGAGAGATCAGGTTTGTTTTCTTGTACTCCAATCAACAGCCCCTACAACCTCAAAAAGGAATTGAGTCATTAGCACTTATGGTTTTTAAATGGCACCCAGAATTATGTTGCACGAAGCACAATTTCACATCATTCTGGGTTCATTTGTGTGAAAACAAGGTCCAATATGGCTGAAATGTTACAGGAAGGTAGAATCTATTGAGTTGTAAGTGATCTGAACGTTTCATGATGATAGCACTTTCCTAAGGGGGTCAAACCATTTCCCAAATGTCACCGGATCTGGTGTCAATTTAAAGAAGTAGTCCAGTTACACCTTTGTGGGCTTATAACTTGGCTTCTGAATGTCCTAGAGAGATCAGGTTTCTTTTAGTATACTCCAATCAACAGCCCCTACAACCACAAAAAGGAATGGAGTCATTTGCACTTATGGTTTTTAAATGGCACCCAGAATTATGCTGCACTAAGCACAATTTCACATCATTCTGGGTTCATTTGTGTGAAAACAAGGTCCAATCAGGCTGAAACGTTACAGGAAGGTAGAATCTATTGAGTTGTAAGTGATCTGAACGTTTCATGATGATAGCACTTTCCTAAGGGGGTCAAACCATGTCCCAAAGGTCACCGGGCCTGGTGTCACTTTAAAGAAGCAGTCCAGTTACACCTTTGTGGGCTTATAACTTGGCTTCTGAATGTCCTAGAGAGGTTAGGTTTGTTTTAGTGTTCTCCAATCAACAGCCCCTACAACCACAAAAAGGAATGGAGTCATTAGCTCTTATGGTTTGTAAATGGCACCCAGAATTATGTTGCACGAAGCACAATTTCACATCATTCTGGGTTCATTTGTGTGAAAACAAGGTCCAATCAGGCTGAAACGTTACAGGAAACTACAATCTATTGAGTTGTAAGTGATCTGAACGTTTCAAGATGATAGCACTTTCCTAAGGGGGTCAAACCATGTCCCAAAGGTCACCGCGCCTGGTGTCACTTTAAAGAAGTAGTCCAGTTACACCTTTGTGGGCTTATAACTTGGCTTCTGAATGTCCTAGAGAGGTTAGGTTTGTTTTAGTGTACTCCAATCAACAGCCCCTACAACCACAAAAAGGAATGGAGTCATTAGCACTTAAGGTTTGTAAATGGCACCCAGAATTATGTTGCACGAAGCACAATTTCACATCATTCTGGGTCCATTTGTGTGAAAACAAGGTCCAATCAGGCTGAAACATTACAAGAAGGTAGAATCTATTGAGTTGTAAGTGATCTGAACGTTTCAAGATGATCGCACTTTCCCAAGGGGGTCAAACCATGGCCCAAAGGTCACCGGGCCTGGTGTCACTTTAAAGAAGTAGTCCAGTTACACCTTTGTGGGCTTATAACTTGGCTTCTGAATGTCCTAGAGAGATCAGGTTTGTTTTAGTATACTCCAATCAACAGCCCCTACAACCACAAAAAGGAATGGAGTCATTAGCACTTATGGTTTTTAAATGGCACCCAGAATTATGCTGCACTAAGCACAATTTCACATCATTCTGGGTTCATTTGTGTGAAAACAAGGTCCAATCAGGCTGAAACGTTACAGGAAGGTAGAATCTATTGAGTTGTAAGTGATCTGAACGTTTCATGATGATAGCACTTTCCGAAGGGGGTCAAACCATGTCCCAAAGGTCACCGGGCCTGGTGTCACTTTAAAGAAGCAGTCCAGTTACACCTTTGTGGGCTTATAACTTGGCTTCTGAATGTCCTAGAGAGGTTAGGTTTGTTTTAGTGTTCTCCAATCAACAGCCCCTACAACCACTAAAAGGAATGGAGTCATTAGCACTTATGGTTTGTAAATGGCACCCAGAATTATGTTGCACGAAGCACAATTTCACATCATTCTGGGTTCATTTGTGTGAAAACAAGGTCCAATCTGGCTGAAAGAATCTATTGAGTTGTAAGTGATCTGAACGTTTCATGATGATAGCACTTTCCTAAGAGGGTCAAACCATGTCCCAAAGGTCACCAGGCCTGGTGTCACTTTAAAGAAGTAGTCCAGTTACACCTTTGTGGGCTTATAACTTGGCTTCTGAATGTCCTAGAGAGGTTAGGTTTGTTTTAGTGTACTCCAATCAACAGCCCCTACAACCACAAAAAGGAATGGAGTCATTAGCACTTATGGTGTTTAAATGGCACCCAGAATTATGTTGCACGAAGCACAATTTCACATCATTCTGGGTTCATTTGTGTGAAAACAAGGTCCAATCAGGCTGAAACGCTACAGGAAACTACAATCTATTGAGTTGTAAGTGATCTGAACGTTTCAAGATGATCGCACATTCCTATAGGGGGTCAAACCATGTCCCAAAGGTCACCGGGCCTGGTGTCACTTTAAAGAAGCAGTCCAGTTACACCTTTGTGGGCGTATAACTTGGCTTCGGAATGTCCTAGAGAGGTTAGGCTTGTTTTAGTGTTCTCCAATCAACAGCCCCTACAACCACAAAAAGGAATGGAGTCATTAGCACTTATGGTTTGTAAATGGCACCCAGATCTATGTTGCACGAAGCACAATTTCACATCATTCTGGGTTCATTTGTGTGAAAACAAGGTCCAATCAGGCTGAAACGTTACAGGAAGGTAGAATCTATTGAGTTGTAAGTGATCTGAACGTTTCATGATTATAGCACTTTCCTAAGGGGGTCAAACCATGTCCCAAAGGTCACCGGGCCTGGTGTCACTTTAAAGAAGTAGTCCAGTTACATCTTTGAGGGCTTATAACTTGGCTTCTGAATATCCTAGAGAGATCAGGTTTGTTTTAGTGTACTCCAATCAACAGCCCCTACAACCACAAAAAGGAATGGAGTCATTAGCACTTATGGTTTTTAAATGGCACCCAGAATTATGTTGCACGAAGCACAATTTCACATCATTCTGGGTTCATTTGTGTGAAAACAAGGTCCAATCAGGCTGAAACATTACAGGACACTACAATCTATTGAGTTGTAAGTGATCTGAACGTTTCAAGATGATCGCACTTTCCTATAGGGGGTCAAACCATGTCCCAAAGGTCACCGGGCCTGGTGTCACTTTAAAGAAGCAGTCCAGTTACACCTTTGTGGGCTTATAACTTGGCTTCGGAATGTCCTAGAGAGGTTAGGCTTGTTTTAGTGTTCTCCAATCAACAGCCGCTACAACCACAAAAAGGAATGGAGTCATTAGCAATTATGGTTTGTAAATGGCACCCAGAATTATGTTGCACGAAGCACAATTTCACATCATTCTGGGTTCATTTGTGTGAAAACAAGGTCCAATCAGGCTGAAACGTTACAGGGAGGTAGAATCTATTGAGTTGTAATTGATCTGAACGTTTCATAATGATAGCATTTTCCTAAGGGGGTCAAACCATGTCCCAAAGGTCACCAGATCTGGTGTCAATTTAAAGTAGTCCAGTTACACATTTGTGGGCTTATAACTTGGCTTCTGAATGTCCTAGAGAGATCAGGTTTGTTTTAATGTACTCCAACCAAAAGCCCCTACAACCACAAAAAGGAATGGAGTGATTAGCACTTATGGTTTGTAAATGGCACCCAGAATTATGTTGCACGAAGCACAATTTCACATCATTCTGGGTCCATTTGTGTAAAAAACAAGGTCCATTCAGGCTGAAACATTACAAGAAGGTAGAATCTATTGAGTTGTAAGTGATCTGAACCTTTCATGATGATAGCACTTTCCTAAGGGGGTCAAACCATGGCCCAAAGGTCACCGGGCCTGGTGTCACTTTAAAGAAGTAGTCCAGTTACACCTTTGTGGGCTTATAACTTGGCTTCTGAATGTCCTAGAGAGATCAGGTTTGTTTTAGTATACTCCAATCAACAGCCCCTACAACCACAAAAAGGAATGGAGTCATTAGCACTTATGGTTTTTAAATGGCACCCAGAATTATGCTGCACTAAGCACAATTTCACATCATTCTGGGTTCATTTGTGTGAAAACAAGGTCCAATCAGGCTGAAACGTTACAGGAAGGTAGAATCTATTGAGTTGTAAGTGATCTGAACGTTTCATGATGATAGCACTTTCCTAAGAGGGTCAAACCATGTCCCAAAGGTCACCAGGCCTGGTGTCACTTTAAAGAAGTAGTCCAGTTACACCTTTGTGGGCTTATAACTTGGCTTCTGAATGTCCTAGAGAGGTTAGGTTTGTTTTAGTGTACTCCAATAAACAGCCCCTACAACCACAAAAAGGAATGGAGTCATTAGCACTTATGGTGTTTAAATGGCACCCAGAATTATGTTGCACGAAGCACAATTTCACATCATTCTGGGTTCATTTGTGTGAAAACAAGGTCCAATCAGGCTGAAACGCTACAAGACGGTAGAATCTATTGAGTTGTAAGTGATCTGAACGTTTCATGATGATAGCACTTTCCTAAGGGGGTCAAACCATGTCCCAAAGGTCACCAGGCCTGGTGTCACTTTAAAGAAGTAGTCCAGTTACATCTTTGAGGGCTTATAACTTGGCTTCTGAATATCCTAGAGAGATCAGGTTTGTTTTAGTGTACTCCAATCAACAGCCCCTACAACCACAAAAAGGAATGGAGTCATTACCACTCATGGTTTTTAAATGGCACCCAGAATTATGTTGCACGAAGCACAATTTCACATCATTCTGGGTTCATTTGTGTGAAAACAAGGTCCAATCAGGCTGAAACGTTACAGGAAACAACAATCTATTGAGTTGTAAGCGATCTGAACGTTTCATGATGATAGCACTTTCCTAAGGGGGTCAAACCATGTCCCAAAGGTCACCGGATCTGGTGTCAATTTAAAGAAGTAGTCCAGTTACACATTTGTGGGCTTATAACTTGGCTTCTGAATGTCCTAGAGAGATCAGGTTTGTTTTAATGTACTCCAACCAACAGCCCCTACAACCACAAAAAGGAATGGAGTCATTAGCACTTATGGTTTGTAAATGGCACCCAGAATTATGCTGCACTAAGCACAATTTCACATCATTCTGGGTTCATTTGTGTGAAAACAAGGTCCAATCAGGCTGAAACGTTACAAGAAGGTAGAATCTATTGAGTTGTAAGTGATCTGAACTTTTCATGATGATCGCACATTCCTATAGGGGGTCAAACCATGTCCCAAAGGTCACCGGGCCTGGTGTCACTTTAAAGAAGTAGTCAATTTACACCTTTGAGGGCTTATAACTTGGCTTCTGAATGTCCTAGAGAGATCAGGTTTGTTTTAGTGTACTCCAATCAACAGCCCCTACAACCCCAAAAAGGAATGGAGTCATTAGCACTTATGGTTTTTAAATGGCACCCAGAATTATGTTGCACGAAGCACAATTTCACATCATTCTGGGTTCATTTGTGTGAAAACAAGGTCCAATCAGGCTGAAATGTTACAGGAAGGTAGAATCTATTGAGTTGTAAGTGATCTGAACGTTTCATGATGATAGCACTTTCCTAAGGGGGTCAAACCATGTCCCAAAGGTCACCGGGCCTGGTGTCACTTTAAAGAAGTAGTCCAGTTACATCTTTGAGGGCTTATAACTTGGCTTCTGAATATCCTAGAGAGATCAGGTTTGTTTTAGTGTACTCCAATCAACAGCCCCTACAACCAAAAAAAGGAATGGAGTCATTAGCACTTATGGTTTTTAAATGGCACCCAGAATTATGTTGCACGAAGCACAATTTCACATCATTCTGGGTTCATTTGTGTGAAAACAAGGTCCAATCAGGCTGAAACGTTACAGGAAACTACAATCTATTGAGTTGTAAGTGATCTGAACGTTTCAAGATGATCACAATTTCCTATAGGGGGTCAAACCATGTCCCAAAGGTCACCGGGCCTGGTGTCACTTTAAAGAAGCAGTCCAGTTACACCTTTGTGGGCTTATAACTTGGCTTCGGAATGTCCTAGAGAGGTTAGGCTTGTTTTAGTGTTCTCCAATCAACAGCCCCTACAACCACAAAAAGGAATGGAGTCATTAGCACTTATGGTTTGTAAATGGCACCCAGAATTATGTTGCACGAAGCACAATTTCACATCATTCTGGGTTCATTTGTGTGAAAACAAGGTCCAATCAGGCTGAAACGTTACAGGAAGGTAGAATCTATTGAGTTGTAAGTGATCTGAACGTTTCATGATGATAGCACTTTCTTAAGGGGGTCAAACCCTGTCCCAAAGGTCACCAGATCTGGTGTCAATTTAAAGTAGTCCAGTTACACATTTGTGGGCTTATAACTTGGCTTCTGAATGTCTTAGAGAGATCAGGTTTGTTTTAATGTACTCCAATCAACAGCCCCTACAACCACAAAAAGGAATGGAGTCATTAGCACTTATGGTTTGTAAATGGCACCAAGAATTATGTTGCACGAAGCACAATTTCACATCATTCTGGGTTCATTTGTGTGCAAACAAGGTCCAATCAGGCTGAAACATTACAGGAAGGTAGAATCTATTGAGTTGTAAGCGATCTGAACGTTTCATGATGATAGCACTTTCCTAAGGGGGTCAAACCATGTCCCAAAGGTCACCGGATCTGGTGTAAATTTAAAGAAGTAGTCCAGTTACACATTTGTGGGCTTATAACTTGGCTTCTGAATGTCCTAGAGAGATCAGGTTTGTTTTAATGTACTCCAACCAACAGCCCCTACAACCACAAAAAGGAATGGAGTCATTAGCACTTATGGTTTTTAAATGGCACCCAGAATTATGCTGCACTAAGCACAATTTCACATCATTCTGGGTTCATTTGTGTGAAAACAAGGTCCAATCAGGCTGAAACGTTACAGGAAGGTAGAATCTATTGAGTTGTAAGTGATCTGAACGTTTCATGATGATCGCACATTCCTATAGGGGGTAAAACCATGTCCCAAAGGTCACCGGGCCTGGTGTCACTTTAAAGAAGTAGTCCAGTTACACCTTTGTGGGCTTATAACTTGGCTTCTGAATGTCCTAGAGAGATCAGGTTTGTTTTCTTGTACTCCAATCAACAGCCCCTACAACCTCAAAAAGGAATTGAGTCATTAGCACTTATGGTTTTTAAATGGCACCCAGAATTATGTTGCACGAAGCACAATTTCACATCATTCTGGGTTCATTTGTGTGAAAACAAGGTCCAATATGGCTGAAATGTTACAGGAAGGTAGAATCTATTGAGTTGTAAGTGATCTGAACGTTTCATGATGATAGCACTTTCCTAAGGGGGTCAAACCATTTCCCAAATGTCACCGGATCTGGTGTCAATTTAAAGAAGTAGTCCAGTTACACCTTTGTGGGCTTATAACTTGGCTTCTGAATGTCCTAGAGAGATCAGGTTTCTTTTAGTATACTCCAATCAACAGCCCCTACAACCACAAAAAGGAATGGAGTCATTTGCACTTATGGTTTTTAAATGGCACCCAGAATTATGCTGCACTAAGCACAATTTCACATCATTCTGGGTTCATTTGTGTGAAAACAAGGTCCAATCAGGCTGAAACGTTACAGGAAGGTAGAATCTATTGAGTTGTAAGTGATCTGAACGTTTCATGATGATAGCACTTTCCTAAGGGGGTCAAACCATGTCCCAAAGGTCACCGGGCCTGGTGTCACTTTAAAGAAGCAGTCCAGTTACACCTTTGTGGGCTTATAACTTGGCTTCTGAATGTCCTAGAGAGGTTAGGTTTGTTTTAGTGTTCTCCAATCAACAGCCCCTACAACCACAAAAAGGAATGGAGTCATTAGCTCTTATGGTTTGTAAATGGCACCCAGAATTATGTTGCACGAAGCACAATTTCACATCATTCTGGGTTCATTTGTGTGAAAACAAGGTCCAATCAGGCTGAAACGTTACAGGAAACTACAATCTATTGAGTTGTAAGTGATCTGAACGTTTCAAGATGATAGCACTTTCCTAAGGGGGTCAAACCATGTCCCAAAGGTCACCGCGCCTGGTGTCACTTTAAAGAAGTAGTCCAGTTACACCTTTGTGGGCTTATAACTTGGCTTCTGAATGTCCTAGAGAGGTTAGGTTTGTTTTAGTGTACTCCAATCAACAGCCCCTACAACCACAAAAAGGAATGGAGTCATTAGCACTTAAGGTTTGTAAATGGCACCCAGAATTATGTTGCACGAAGCACAATTTCACATCATTCTGGGTCCAGTTGTGTGAAAACAAGGTCCAATCAGGCTGAAACATTACAAGAAGGTAGAATCTATTGAGTTGTAAGTGATCTGAACGTTTCAAGATGATCGCACTTTCCCAAGGGGGTCAAACCATGGCCCAAAGGTCACCGGGCCTGGTGTCACTTTAAAGAAGTAGTCCAGTTACACCTTTGTGGGCTTATAACTTGGCTTCTGAATGTCCTAGAGAGATCAGGTTTGTTTTAGTATACTCCAATCAACAGCCCCTACAACCACAAAAAGGAATGGAGTCATTAGCACTTATGGTTTTTAAATGGCACCCAGAATTATGCTGCACTAAGCACAATTTCACATCATTCTGGGTTCATTTGTGTGAAAACAAGGTCCAATCAGGCTGAAACGTTACAGGAAGGTAGAATCTATTGAGTTGTAAGTGATCTGAACGTTTCATGATGATAGCACTTTCCAAAGGGGGTCAAACCATGTCCCAAAGGTCACCGGGCCTGGTGTCACTTTAAAGAAGCAGTCCAGTTACACCTTTGTGGGCTTATAACTTGGCTTCTGAATGTCCTAGAGAGGTTAGGTTTGTTTTAGTGTTCTCCAATCAACAGCCCCTACAACCACTAAAAGGAATGGAGTCATTAGCACTTATGGTTTGTAAATGGCACCCAGAATTATGTTGCACGAAGCACAATTTCACATCATTCTGGGTTCATTTGTGTGAAAACAAGGTCCAATCTGGCTGAAAGAATCTATTGAGTTGTAAGTGATCTGAATGTTTCATGATGATAGCACTTTCCTAAGAGGGTCAAACCATGTCCCAAAGGTCACCAGGCCTGGTGTCACTTTAAAGAAGTAGTCCAGTTACACCTTTGTGGGCTTATAACTTGGCTTCTGAATGTCCTAGAGAGGTTAGGTTTGTTTTAGTGTACTCCAATCAACAGCCCCTACAACCACAAAAAGGAATGGAGTCATTAGCACTTATGGTGTTTAAATGGCACCCAGAATTATGTTGCACGAAGCACAATTTCACATCATTCTGGGTTCATTTGTGTGAAAACAAGGTCCAATCAGGCTGAAACGCTACAAGACGGTAGAATCTATTGAGTTGTAAGTGATCTGAACGTTTCATGATGATAGCACTTTCCTAAGGGGGTCAAACCATGTCCCAAAGGTCACCAGGCCGGGTGTCACTTTAAAGAAGTAGTCCAGTTACATCTTTGAGGGCTTATAACTTGGCTTCTGAATATCCTAGAGAGATCAGGTTTGTTTTAGTGTACTCCAATCAACAGCCCCTACAACCACAAAAAGGAATGGAGTCATTACCACTTATGGTTTTTAAATGGCACCCAGAATTATGTTGCACGAAGCACAATTTCACATCATTCTGGGTTCATTTGTGTGAAAACAAGGTCCAATCAGGCTGAAACGTTACAGGAAACTACAATCTATTGAGTTGTAAGTGATCTGAACGTTTCAAGATGATCGCACATTCCTATAGGGGGTCAAACCATGTCCCAAAGGTCACCGGGCCTGGTGTCACTTTAAAGAAGCAGTCCAGTTACACCTTTGTGGGCGTATAACTTGGCTTCGGAATGTCCTAGAGAGGTTAGGCTTGTTTTAGTGTTCTCCAATCAACAGCCCCTACAACCACAAAAAGGAATGGAGTCATTAGCACTTATGGTTTGTAAATGGCACCCAGATCTATGTTGCACGAAGCACAATTTCACATCATTCTGGGTTCATTTGTGTGAAAACAAGGTCCAATCAGGCTGAAACGTTACAGGAAGGTAGAATCTATTGAGTTGTAAGTGATCTGAACGTTTCATGATTATAGCACTTTCCTATAGGGGGTCAAACCATGTCCCAAAGGTCACCGGGCCTGGTGTCACTTTAAAGAAGTAGTCCAGTTACATCTTTGAG
Organism: Nothobranchius furzeri; assembly: GCF_043380555.1. Lineage (NCBI taxonomy): Eukaryota > Metazoa > Chordata > Actinopteri > Cyprinodontiformes > Nothobranchiidae > Nothobranchius > Nothobranchius furzeri. The sequence goes on along the minus strand of NC_091741.1, from coordinate 12,356,646 downwards.
GGCTTATAACTTGGCTTCTGAATATCCTAGAGAGATCAGGTTTGTTTTAGTGTACTCCAATCAACAGCCCCTACAACCACAAAAAGGAATGGAGTCATTACCACTTATGGTTTTTAAATGGCACCCAGAATTATGTTGCACGAAGCACAATTTCACATCATTCTGGGTTCATTTGTGTGAAAACAAGGTCCAATCAGGCTGAAACGTTACAGGAAACTACAATCTATTGAGTTGTAAGTGATCTGAACGTTTCAAGATGATCGCACATTCCTATAGGGGGTCAAACCATGTCCCAAAGGTCACCGGGCCTGGTGTCACTTTAAAGAAGCAGTCCAGTTACACCTTTGTGGGCGTATAACTTGGCTTCGGAATGTCCTAGAGAGGTTAGGCTTGTTTTAGTGTTCTCCAATCAACAGCCCCTACAACCACAAAAAGGAATGGAGTCATTAGCACTTATGGTTTGTAAATGGCACCCAGATCTATGTTGCACGAAGCACAATTTCACATCATTCTGGGTTCATTTGTGTGAAAACAAGGTCCAATCAGGCTGAAACGTTACAGGAAGGTAGAATCTATTGAGTTGTAAGTGATCTGAACGTTTCATGATTATAGCACTTTCCTATAGGGGGTCAAACCATGTCCCAAAGGTCACCGGGCCTGGTGTCACTTTAAAGAAGTAGTCCAGTTACATCTTTGAGGGCTTATAACTTGGCTTCTGAATATCCTAGAGAGATCAGGTTTGTTTTAGTGTACTCCAATCAACAGCCCCTACAACCACAAAAAGGAATGGAGTCATTAGCACTTATGGTTTTTAAATGGCACCCAGAATTATGTTGCACGAAGCACAATTTCACATCATTCTGGGTTCATTTGTGTGAAAACAAGGTCCAATCAGGCTGAAACATTACAGGACACTACAATCTATTGAGTTGTAAGTGATCTGAACGTTTCAAGATGATCGCACTTTCCTATAGGGGGTCAAACCATGTCCCAAAGGTCACCGGGCCTGGTGTCACTTTAAAGAAGCAGTCCAGTTACACCTTTGTGGGCTTATAACTTGGCTTCTGAATGTCCTAGAGAGGTTAGGCTTGTTTTAGTGTTCTCCAATCAACAGCCGCTACAACCACAAAAAGGAATGGAGTCATTAGCAATTATGGTTTGTAAATGGCACCCAGAATTATGTTGCACGAAGCACAATTTCACATCATTCTGGGTTCATTTGTGTGAAAACAAGGTCCAATCAGGCTGAAACGTTACAGGGAGGTAGAATCTATTGAGTTGTAATTGATCTGAACGTTTCATAATGATAGCATTTTCCTAAGGGGGTCAAACCATGTCCCAAAGGTCACCAGATCTGGTGTCAATTTAAAGTAGTCCAGTTACACATTTGTGGGCTTATAACTTGGCTTCTGAATGTCCTAGAGAGATCAGGTTTGTTTTAATGTACTCCAACCAAAAGTCCCTACAACCACAAAAAGGAATGGAGTGATTAGCACTTATGGTTTGTAAATGGCACCCAGAATTATGTTGCACGAAGCACAATTTCACATCATTCTGGGTCCATTTGTGTAAAAAACAAGGTCCATTCAGGCTGAAACATTACAAGAAGGTAGAATCTATTGAGTTGTAAGTGATCTGAACCTTTCATGATGATAGCACTTTCCTAAGGGGGTCAAACCATGGCCCAAAGGTCACCGGGCCTGGTGTCACTTTAAAGAAGTAGTCCAGTTACACCTTTGTGGGCTTATAACTTGGCTTCTGAATGTCCTAGAGAGATCAGGTTTGTTTTAGTATACTCCAATCAACAGCCCCTACAACCACAAAAAGGAATGGAGTCATTAGCACTTATGGTTTTTAAATGGCACCCAGAATTATGCTGCACTAAGCACAATTTCACATCATTCTGGGTTCATTTGTGTGAAAACAAGGTCCAATCAGGCTGAAACGTTACAGGAAGGTAGAATCTATTGAGTTGTAAGTGATCTGAACGTTTCATGATGATAGCACTTTCCTAAGAGGGTCAAACCATGTCCCAAAGGTCACCAGGCCTGGTGTCACTTTAAAGAAGTAGTCCAGTTACACCTTTGTGGGCTTATAACTTGGCTTCTGAATGTCCTAGAGAGGTTAGGTTTGTTTTAGTGTACTCCAATCAACAGCCCCTACAACCACAAAAAGGAATGGAGTCATTAGCACTTATGGTGTTTAAATGGCACCCAGAATTATGTTGCACGAAGCACAATTTCACATCATTCTGGGTTCATTTGTGTGAAAACAAGGTCCAATCAGGCTGAAACGCTACAAGACGGTAGAATCTATTGAGTTGTAAGTGATCTGAACGTTTCATGATGATAGCACTTTCCTAAGGGGGTCAAACCATGTCCCAAAGGTCACCAGGCCTGGTGTCACTTTAAAGAAGTAGTCCAGTTACATCTTTGAGGGCTTATAACTTGGCTTCTGAATATCCTAGAGAGATCAGGTTTGTTTTAGTGTACTCCAATCAACAGCCCCTACAACCACAAAAAGGAATGGAGTCATTACTACTCATGGTTTTTAAATGGCACCCAGAATTATGTTGCACGAAGCACAATTTCACATCATTCTGGGTTCATTTGTGTGAAAACAAGGTCCAATCAGGCTGAAACGTTACAGGAAACTACAATCTATTGAGTTGTAAGTGATCTGAACGTTTCAAGATGATCGCACATTCCTATAGGGGGTCAAACCATGTCCCAAAGGTCACCGGGCCTGGTGTCACTTTAAAGAAGCAGTCCAGTTACACCTTTGTGGGCTTATAACTTGGCTTCGGAATGTCCTAGAGAGGTTAGGCTTGTTTTAGTGTTCTCCAACCAACAGCCCCTACAACCACAAAAAGGAATGGAGTGATTAGCACTTATGGTTTGTAAATGGCACCCAGAATTATGTTGCACGAAGCACAATTTCACATCATTCTGGGTCCATTTGTGTAAAAAACAAGGTCCATTCAGGCTGAAACATTACAAGAAGGTAGAATCTATTGAGTTGTAAGTGATCTGAACGTTTCATGATGATAGCACTTTCCTAAGGGGGTCAAACCATGGCCCAAAGGTCACCGGGCCTGGTGTCACTTTAAAGAAGTAGTCCAGTTACACCTTTGTGGGCTTATAACTTGGCTTCTGAATGTCCTAGAGAGATCAGATTTGTTTTAGTATACTCCAATCAACAGCCCCTACAACCACAAAAAGGAATGGAGTCATTAGCACTTATGGTTTTTAAATGGCACCCAGAATTATGCTGCACTAAGCACAATTTCACATCATTCTGGGTTCATTTGTGTGAAAACAAGGTCCAATCAAGCTGAAACGTTACAGGAAGGTAGAATCTATTGAGTTGTAAGTGATCTGAACGTTTCATGATGATAGCACTTTCCGAAGGGGGTCAAACCATGTCCCAAAGGTCACCGGGCCTGGTGTCACTTTAAAGAAGCAGTCCAGTTACACCTTTGTGGGCTTATAACTTGGCTTCTGAATGTCCTAGAGAGGTTAGGTTTGTTTTAGTGTTCTCCAATCAACAGCCCCTACAACCACTAAAAGGAATGGAGTCATTAGCACTTATGGTTTGTAAATGGCACCCAGAATTATGTTGCACGAAGCACAATTTCACATCATTCTGGGTTCATTTGTGTGAAAACAAGGTCCAATCTGGCTGAAAGAATCTATTGAGTTGTAAGTGATCTGAACGTTTCATGATGATAGCACTTTCCTAAGAGGGTCAAACCATGTCCCAAAGGTCACCAGGCCTGGTGTCACTTTAAAGAAGTAGTCCAGTTACATCTTTGAGGGCTTATAACTTGGCTTCTGAATGTCCAAGAGAGATCAGGTTTTTTTAGTATACTCCAATCAACAGCCCCTACAACCACAAAAAGGAATGGAGTCATTAGCACTTATGGTGTTTAAATGGCACCCAGAATTATGTTGCACGAAGCACAATTTCACATCATTCTGGGTTCATTTGTGTGAAAACAAGGTCCAATCAGGCTGAAACGCTACAAGACGGTAGAATCTATTGAGTTGTAAGTGATTTGAACGTTTCATGATGATAGCACTTTCCTAAGGGGGTCAAACCATGTCCCAAAGGTCACCAGGCCTGGTGTCACTTTAAAGAAGTAGTCCAGTTACATCTTTGAGGGCTTATAACTTGGCTTCTGAATATCCTAGAGAGATCAGGTTTGTTTTAGTGTACTCCAATCAACTGCCCCTACAACCACAAAAAGGAATGGAGTCATTAGCACTTATGGTTTTTAAATGGCACCCAGAATTATGTTGCACGAAGCACAATTTCACATCATTCTGGGTTCATTTGTGTGAAAACAAGGTCCAATCAGGCTGAAACGTTACAGGAAACTACAATCTATTGAGTTGTAAGTGATCTGAACGTTTCAAGATGATCGCACATTCCTATAGGGGGTCAAACCATGTCCCAAAGGTCACCGGGCCTGGTGTCACTTTAAAGAAGCAGTCCAGTTACACCTTTGTGGGCTTATAACTTGGCTTCGGAATGTCCTAGAGAGGTTAGGCTTGTTTTAGTGTTCTCCAATCAACAGCCCCTACAACCACAAAAAGGAATGGAGTCATTAGCACTTATGGTTTGTAAATGGCACCCAGAATTATGTTGCACGAAGCACAATTTCACATCATTCTGGGTTCATTTGTGTGAAAACAAGGTCCAATCAGGCTGAAACGTTACAGGAAGGTAGAATCTATTGAGTTGTAAGTCATCTGAACGTTTCATGATGATAGCACTTTCCTAAGGGGGTCAAACCATGTCCCAAAGGTCACCAGATCTGGTGTCAATTTAAAGTAGTCCATTTACACATTTGTTGGCTTATAACTTGGCTTCTGAATGTCCTAGAGAGATCAGGTTTGTTTTAATGTACTCCAACCAACAGCCCCTACAACCACAAAAAGGAATGGAGTGATTAGCACTTATGGTTTGTAAATGGCACCCAGAATTATGGTGCACGAAGCACAATTTCACATCATTCTGGGTCCATTTGTGTGAAAACAAGGTCCATTCAGGCTGAAACATTACAAGAAGGTAGAATCTATTGAGTTGTAAGTGATCTGAACGTTTCATGATGATCGCACATTCCTATAGGGGGTCAAACCATGTCCCAAAGGTCACCGGGCCTGGTGTCACTTTAAAGAAGTAGTCCAGTTACACCTTTGTGGGCTTATAACTTGGCTTCTGAATGTCCTAGAGAGATCAGGTTTGTTTTAGTATACTCCAATCAACAGCCCCTACAACCACAAAAAGGAATGGAGTCATTTGCACTTATGGTTTTTAAATGGCACCCAGAATTATGCTGCACTAAGCACAATTTCACATCATTCTGGGTTCATTTGTGTGAAAACAAGGTCCAATCAGGCTGAAACGTTACAGGAAGGTAGAATCTATTGAGTTGTAAGTGATCTGAACGTTTCATGATGATAGCACTTTCCTAAGGGGGTCAAACCATGTCCCAAAGGTCACCGGGCCTGGTGTCACTTTAAAGAAGTAGTCCAGTTACACCTTTGTGGGCTTATAACTTCGCTTCTGAATGTCCTAGAGAGGTTAGGTTTGTTTTAGTGTACTCCAATCAACAGCCCCTACAACCACAAAAAGGAATGGAGTCATTAGCACTTAAGGTTTGTAAATGGCACCCAGAATTATGTTGCACGAAGCACAATTTCACATCATTCTGGGTCCATTTGTGTGAAAACAAGGTCCAATCAGGCTGAAACGCTACAAGAAGGTAGAATCTATTGAGTTGTAAGTGATCTGAACGTTTCAAGATGATCGCACATTCCTATAGGGGGTAAAACCATGTCCCAAAGGTCACCGGGCCTGGTGTCACTTTAAAGAAGTAGTCCAGTTACATCTTTGAGGGCTTATAACTTGGCTTCTGAATGTCCTAGAGAGATCAGGTTTTTTTAGTATACTCCAATCAACAGCCCCTACAACCACAAAAAGGAATGGAGTCATTAGCACTTATGGTGTTTAAATGGCACCCAGAATTATGTTGCACGAAGCACAATTTCACATCATTCTGGGTTCATTTGTGTGAAAACAAGGTCCAATCAGGCTGAAACGCTACAAGACGGTAGAATCTATTGAGTTGTAAGTGATCTGAACGTTTCATGATGATAGCACTTTCCTAAGGGGGTCAAACCATGTCCCAAAGGTCACCAGGCCTGGTGTCACTTTAAAGAAGTAGTCCAGTTACATCTTTGAGGGCTTATAACTTGGCTTCTGAATATCCTAGAGAGATCAGGTTTGTTTTAGTGTACTCCAATCAACTGCCCCTACAACCACAAAAAGGAATGGAGTCATTAGCACTTATGGTTTTTAAATGGCACCCAGAATTATGTTGCACGAAGCACAATTTCACATCATTCTGGGTTCATTTGTGTGAAAACAAGGTCCAATCAGGCTGAAACGTTACAGGAAACTACAATCTATTGAGTTGTAAGTGATCTGAACGTTTCAAGATGATCGCACATTCCTATAGGGGGTCAAACCATGTCCCAAAGGTCACCGGGCCTGGTGTCACTTTAAAGAAGCAGTCCAGTTACACCTTTGTGGGCTTATAACTTGGCTTCGGAATGTCCTAGAGAGGTTAGGCTTGTTTTAGTGTTCTCCAATCAACAGCCCCTACAACCACAAAAAGGAATGGAGTCATTAGCACTTATGGTTTGTAAATGGCACCCAGAATTATGTTGCACGAAGCACAATTTCACATCATTCTGGGTTCATTTGTGTGAAAACAAGGTCCAATCAGGCTGAAACGTTACAGGAAGGTAGAATCTATTGAGTTGTAAGTGATCTGAACGTTTCATGATGATAGCACTTTCCTAAGGGGGTCAAACCATGTCCCAAAGGTCACCAGATCTGGTGTCAATTTAAAGTAGTCCATTTACACATTTGTTGGCTTATAACTTGGCTTCTGAATGTCCTAGAGAGATCAGGTTTGTTTTAATGTACTCCAACCAACAGCCCCTACAACCACAAAAAGGAATGGAGTGATTAGCACTTATGGTTTGTAAATGGCACCCAGAATTATGTTGCACGAAGCACAATTTCACATCATTCTGGGTCCATTTGTGTGAAAACAAGGTCCATTCAGGCTGAAACATTACAAGAAGGTAGAATCTATTGAGTTGTAAGTGATCTGAACGTTTCATGATGATCGCACATTCCTATAGGGGGTCAAACCATGTCCCAAAGGTCACCGGGCCTGGTGTCACTTTAAAGAAGTAGTCCAGTTACACCTTTGTGGGCTTATAACTTGGCTTCTGAATGTCCTAGAGAGATCAGGTTTGTTTTAGTATACTCCAATCAACAGCCCCTACAACCACAAAAAGGAATGGAGTCATTTGCACTTATGGTTTTTAAATGGCACCCAGAATTATGCTGCACTAAGCACAATTTCACATCATTCTGGGTTCATTTGTGTGAAAACAAGGTCCAATCAGGCTGAAACGTTACAGGAAGGTAGAATCTATTGAGTTGTAAGTGATCTGAACGTTTCATGATGATAGCACTTTCCTAAGGGGGTCAAACCATGTCCCAAAGGTCACCGGGCCTGGTGTCACTTTAAAGAAGTAGTCCAGTTACACCTTTGTGGGCTTATAACTTCGCTTCTGAATGTCCTAGAGAGGTTAGGTTTGTTTTAGTGTACTCCAATCAACAGCCCCTACAACCACAAAAAGGAATGGAGTCATTAGCACTTAAGGTTTGTAAATGGCACCCAGAATTATGTTGCACGAAGCACAATTTCACATCATTCTGGGTCCATTTGTGTGAAAACAAGGTCCAATCAGGCTGAAACGTTACAGGACGGTAGAATCTATTGAGTTGTAAGTGATCTGAACGTTTCATGATGATAGCACATTCCTATAGGGGGTAAAACCATGTCCCAAAGGTCACCGGGCCTGGTGTCACTTTAAAGAAGTAGTCCAGTTACACCTTTGAGGGCTTATACCTTGGCTTCTGAATGCCCTAGAGAGATCAGGTTTGTTTTAGTGTACTCCAATAAACAGCCCCTACAACCTCAAAAAGGAATGGAGTCATTAGCACTTATGGTTTTTAAATGGCACCCAGAATTATGTTGCACGAAGCACAATTTCACATCATTCTGGGTTCATTTGTGTGAAAACAAGGTCCAATCAGGCTGAAATGTTACAGGAAGGTAGAATCTATTGAGTTGTAAGTGATCTGAACGTTTCATGATTATAGCACTTTCCTAAGGGGGTCAAACCATGTCTCAAAGGTCACCGGGCCTGGTGTCACTTTAAAGAAGTAGTCCAGTTACATCTTTGAGGGCTTATAACTTGGATTCTGAATATCCTAGAGAGATCAGGTTTGTTTTAGTGTACTCCAATCAACAGCCCCTACAACCACAAAAAGGAATGGAGTCATTAGCACTTATGGTTTTTAAATGGCACCCAGAATTATGTTGCACGAAGCACAATTTCACATCATTCTGGGTTCATTTGTGTGAAAACAAGGTCCAATCAGGCTGAAACATTACAGGAAACTACAATCTATTGAGTTGTAAGTGATCTGAACGTTTCAAGATGATCGAACATCCCTATAGGGGGTCAAACCATGTCCCAAAGGTCACCGGGCCTGGTGTCACTTTAAAGAAGCAGTCCAGTTACACCTTTGTGGGCTTATAACTTGGCTTCGGAATGTCCTAGAGAGGTTAGGCTTGTTTTAGTGTTCTCCAATCAACAGCCGCTACAACCACAAAAAGGAATGGAGTCATTAGCACTTATGGTTTGTAAATGGCACCCAGAATTATGTTGCACGAAGCACAATTTCACATCATTCTGGGTTCATTTGTGTGAAAACAAGGTCCAATCAGGCTGAAACGTTACAGGAAGGTAGAATCTATTGAGTTGTAAGTGATCTGAACGTTTCATGTTGATAGCATTTTCCTAAGGGGGTCAAACCATGTCCCAAAGGTCACCAGATCTGGTGTCAATTTAAAGTAGTCCAGTTACACATTTGTGGGCTTATAACTTGGCTTCTGAATGTCCTAGAGAGATCAGGTTTGTTTTAATGTACTCCAACCAACAGCCCCTACAACCACAAAAAGGAATGGAGTGATTAGCACTTATGGTTTGTAAATGGCACCCAGAATTATGTTGCATGAAGCACAATTTCACATCATTCTGGGTTCATTTGTGTGAAAACAAGGTCCATTCAGGCTGAAACGTTACAGGAAGGTAGAATCTATTGAGTTGTAAGTGATCTGAACGTTTCATGATAATAGCACTTTCCTAAGGGGGTCAAACCATGTCCCAAAGGTCACCGGGCCTGGTGTCACTTTAAAGAAGCAGTCCAGTTACACCTTTGTGGGCTTATAACTTGGCTTCTGAATGTCCTAGAGAGGTTAGGTTTGTTTTAGTGTTCTCCAATCAACATCTCCTACAACCTCAAAAAGGAATGGAGTCATTAGCACTTATGGTTTTTAAATGGCACCCAGAATTATGTTGCACGAAGCACAATTTCACATCATTCTGGGTTCATTTGTGTGAAAACAAGGTCCAATCAGGCTGAAATGTTACAGGAAGGTAGAATCTATTGAGTTGTAAGTGATCTGAACGTTTCATGATTATAGCACTTTCCTAAGGGGGTCAAACCATGTCCCAAAGGTCACCGGGCCTGGTGTCACTTTAAAGAAGCAGTCCAGTTACACCTTTGTGGGCTTATAACTTGGCTTCTGAATGTCCTAGAGAGGTTAGGTTTGTTTTAGTGTTCTCCAATCAACATCTCCTACAACCTCAAAAAGGAATGGAGTCATTAGCACTTATGGTTTTTAAATGGCACCCAGAATTATGCTGCACTAAGCACAATTTCACAACATTCTGGGTTCATTTGTGTGAAAACAAGGTCCAATCAGGCTGAAACGTTACAGGAAGGTAGATTCTATTGAGTTGTAAGTGATCTGAACATTTCATGATGATCGCACATTCCTATAGGGGGTCAAACCATGTCCCAAAGGTCACCGGGCCTGGTGTCCCTTTAAAGAGGTAGTCCAGTTACACCTTTGAGGGATTATAACTTGGCTTCTGAATATCCTAGAGAGATCAGGTTTGTTTTAGTGTACTTCAATCAACAGCTCCTAAAACCTCAAAAAGGAATGGAGTCATTAACACTTATGGTTTTTAAATGGCACCCAGAATTATGTTGCACGAAGCACAATTTCACATCATTCTGGGTTCATTTGTGTGAAAACAAGGTCCAATCAGGCTGTAATGTTACAGGAAGGTAGAATCTATTGAGTTGTAAGTGATATGAACGTTTCATGATGATAGCACTTTCCTAAGGGGGTCAAACCATGTCCCAAAGGTCACCGGATCTGGTGTCAATTTAAAGAAGTAGTCCAGTTACACCTTTGTGGGCTTATAACTTGGCTTCTGAATGTCAAAGAGAGATCAGGTTTGTTTTAGTATACTCCAATAAACAGCCCCTACAACCACAAAAAGGAATGGAGTCATTAGCACTTATGGTTTTTAAATGGCACCCAGAATTATGTTGCACGAAGCACAATTTCACATCATTCTGGGTTCATTTGTGTGAAAACAAGGTCCAATCAGGCTGAAACGTTACAGGAAGGTAAAATCTATTGAGTTGTAAGTGATCTGAACGTTTCAAAATGATCGCACATTCCTATAGGGGGTCAAACCATGTCCCAAAGGTCACCGGGCCTGGTGTCACTTTAAAGAAGCAGTCCAGTTACACCTTTGTGGGCTTATAACTTGGCTTCTGAATGTCCTAGAGAGGTTAGGTTTGTTTTAGTGTTCTTCAATCAACAGCCCCTCCAACCACAAAAAGGAATGGAGTCATTAGCACTTATGGTTTGTAAATGGCACCCAGAATTATGTTGCACGAAGCACAATTTCACATCATTCTGGGTTCATTTGTGTGAAAACAAGGTCCAATCAGGCTGAAACGTTACAGGACGGTAGAATCTATTGAGTTGTAAGTGATCTGAACGTTTCATGATGATAGCACTTTCCTAAGGGGGTCAAACCATGTCCCAAAGGTCACCGGATCTGGTGTCAATTTAAAGAAGTAGTCCAGTTACACCTTTGAGGGCTTATACCTTGGCTTCTGAATGCCCTAGAGAGATCAGGTTTGTTTTAGTGTACTCCAATCAACAGCCCCTACAACCTCAAAAAGGAATGGAGTCATTAGCACTTATGGTTTTTAAATGGCACCCAGAATTATGTTGCACGAAGCACAATTTCACATCATTCTGGGTTCATTTGTGTGAAAACAAGGTCCAATCAGGCTGAAATGTTACAGGAAGGTAGAATCTATTGAGTTGTAAGTGATCTGAACGTTTCATGATTATAGCACTTTCCTAAGGGGGTCAAACCATGTCTCAAAGGTCACCGGGCCTGGTGTCACTTTAAAGAAGTAGTCCAGTTACATCTTTGAGGGCTTATAACTTGGATTCTGAATATCCTAGAGAGATCAGGTTTGTTTTAGTGTACTCCAATCAACAGCCCCTACAACCACAAAAAGGAATGGAGTCATTAGCACTTATGGTTTTTAAATGGCACCCAGAATTATGTTGCACGAAGCACAATTTCACATCATTCTGGGTTCATTTGTGTGAAAACAAGGTCCAATCAGGCTGAAACATTACAGGAAACTACAATCTATTGAGTTGTAAGTGATCTGAACGTTTCAAGATGATCGCACATTCCTATAGGGGGTCAAACCATGTCCCAAAGGTCACCGGGCCTGGTGTCACTTTAAAGAAGCAGTCCAGTTACACCTTTGTGGGCTTATAACTTGGCTTCGGAATGTCCTAGAGAGGTTAGGCTTGTTTTAGTGTTCTCCAATCAACAGCCGCTACAACCACAAAAAGGAATGGAGTCATTAGCACTTATGGTTTGTAAATGGCACCCAGAATTATGTTGCACGAAGCACAATTTCACATCATTCTGGGTTCATTTGTGTGAAAACAAGGTCCAATCAGGCTGAAACGTTACAGGAAGGTAGAATCTATTGAGTTGTAAGTGATCTGAACGTTTCATGTTGATAGCATTTTCCTAAGAGGGTCAAACCTTGTCCCAAAGGTCACCAGATCTGGTGTCAATTTAAAGTAGTCCAGTTACACATTTGTGGGCTTATAACTTGGCTTCTGAATGTCCTAGAGAGATCAGGTTTGTTTTAATGTACTCCAACCAACAGCCCCTAAAACCACAAAAAGGAATGGAGTGATTAGCACTTATGGTTTGTAAATGGCACCCAGAATTATGTTGCATGAAGCACAATTTCACATCATTCTGGGTTCATTTGTGTGAAAACAAGGTCCAATCAGGCTGAAACGTTACAGGAAGGTAGAATCTATTGAGTTGTAAGTGATCTGAACGTTTCATGATAATAGCACTTTCCTAAGGGGGTCAAACCATGTCCCAAAGGTCACCGGGCCTGGTGTCACTTTAAAGAAGCAGTCCAGTTACACCTTTGTGGGCTTATAACTTGGCTTCTGAATGTCCTAGAGAGGTTAGGTTTGTTTTAGTGTTCTCCAATCAACAGCCCCTACAACCACAAAAAGGAATGGAGTCATTAGCACTTATGGTTTGTAAATGGCACCCAGAATTATGTTGCACGAAGCACAATTTCACATCATTCTGGGTTCATTTGTGTGAAAACAAGGTCCAATCAGGCAGAAAGAATCTATTGAGTTGTAAGTGATCTGAACGTTTCATGATGATAGCACTTTCCTAAGGGGGTCAAACCATGTCCCAAAGGTCACTGGGCCTGGTGTCACTTTAAAGAAGTAGTCCAGTTACACCTTTGTGGGCTTATAACTTGGCTTCTGAATGTCCTAGAGAGGTTTGGTTTGTTTTAGTGTACTCCAATCAACAGCCCCTACAACCACAAAAAGGAATGGAGTCATTAGCACTTAAGGTTTGTAAATGGCACCCAGAATTATGTTGCACGAAGCACAATTTCACATCATTCTGGGTCCATTTGTGTGAAAACAAGGTCCAATCAGGCTGAAACGCTACAAGAAGGTAGAATCTATTGAGTTGTAAGTGATCTGAACATTTCAAGATGATCGCACATTCCTATAGGGGGTCAAACCATGTCCCAAAGGTCACCGGGCCTGGTGTCACTTTAAAGAAGCAGTCCAGTTACACCTTTGTGGGCTTATAACTTGGCTTCTGAATGTCCTAGAGAGGTTAGGTTTGTTTTAGTGTTCTCCAATCAACAGCCCCTACAACCACAAAAAGGAATGGAGTCATTAGCACTTATGGTTTGTAAATGGCACCCAGAATTATGTTGCACGAAGCACAATTTCACATCATTCTGGGTCCATTTGTGTGAAAACAAGGTCCAATCAGGCTGAAACGCTACAAGAAGGTAGAATCTATTGAGTTGTAAGTGATCTGAACGTTTCAAGATGATCGCACATTCCTATAGGGGGTAAAACCATGTCCCAAAGGTCACCGGGCCTGGTGTCACTTTAAAGAAGTAGTCCAGTTACACCTTTGAGGGCTTATAACTTGGCTTCTGAATGTCCTAGAGAGATCAGGTTTGTTTTAGTATACTCCAATCAACAGCCCCTACAACCACAAAAAGGAATGGAGTCATTTGCACTTATGGTGTTTAAATGGCACCCAGAATTATGTTGCACGAAGCACAATTTCACATCATTCTGGGTTCATTTGTGTGAAAACAAGGTCCAATCAGGCTGAAATGTTACAGGAAGGTAGAATCTATTGAGTTGTAAGTGATCTGAACGTTTCATGATGATAGCACTTTCCTAAGGGGGTCAAACCATGTCCCAAAGGTCACCGGATCTGGTGTCAATTTAAAGAAGTAGTCCAGTTACACCTTTGTGGGCTTATAACTTGGCTTCTGAATGTCCTAGAGAGATCAGGTTTGTTTTAGTATACTCCAATCAACAGCCCCTACAACCACAAAAAGGAATGGAGTCATTTGCACTTATGGTGTTTAAATGGCACCCAGAATTATGTTGCACGAAGCACAATTTCACATCATTCTGGGTTCATTTGTGTGAAAACAAGGTCCAATCAGGCTGAAACGCTACAAGAAGGTAGAATCTATTGAGTTGTAAGTGATCTGAACGTTTCATGATGATAGCACTTTCCTAAGGGGGTCAAACCATGTCCCAAAGGTCACCGGGCCTGGTGTCACTTTAAAGAAGTTGTCCAGTTACACCTTTGTGGGCTTATAACTTGGCTTCTGAATGTCCTAGAGAGATCAGGTTTGTTTAAATGTACTCCAATCAACAGCCCCTACAACCACAAAAAGGAATGGAGTCATTAGCACTTATGGTTTGTAAATGGCACCCAGACTTATGTTGCACGAAGCACAATTTCACATCATTCTGGGAACATTTGTGTGAAAACAAGGTCCAATCAGGCTGAAACGCTACAAGAAGGTAGAATCTATTGAGTTGTAAGTGATCTGAACGTTTCAAGATGATCGCACATTCCTATAGGGGGTAAAACCATGTCCCAAAGGTCACCGGGCCTGGTGTCACTTTAAAGAAGTAGTCCAGTTACACATTTGTGGGCTTATAACTTGGCTTCTGAATGACCTAGAGATGTTAGGTTTGTTTTAGTGTACTCCAATCAACAGCCCCTACAACCTCAAAAAGGAATGGAGTCTTTAGCACTTATGGTTTTTAAATGGCACCCAGAATTATGTTGCACGAAGCACAATTTCACATCATTCTGGGTTCATTTGTGTGAAAACAAGGTCCAATCAGGCTGAAACGTTACAGGAAGGTAGAATCTATTGAGTTGTAAGTGATTTGAACGTTTCATGATGATAGCACTTTCCTAAGGGGGTCAAACCATGTCCCAGAGGTCACCAGATCTGGTGTCAATTTAAAGAAGTAGTCCAGTTACACATTTGTGGGCTTATAACTTGGCTTCTGAATGTCCTAGAGAGATCAGGTTTGTTTTAGTGTACTCCAATCAACATCTCCTACAACCTCAAAAAGGAATGGAGTCATTAGCACTTATGGTTTTTAAATGGCACCCAGAATTATGCTGCACTAAGCACAATTTCACAACATTCTGGGTTCATTTGTGTGAAAACAAGGTCCAATCAGGCTGAAACGTTACAGGAAGGTAGATTCTATTTAGTTGTAAGTGATCTGAACATTTCATGATGATCGCACATTCCTATAGGGGGTCTAACCATGTCCCAAAGGTCACCGGGCCTGGTGTCCCTTTAAAGAGGTAGTCCAGTTACACCTTTGAGGGATTATAACTTGGCTTCTGAATATCCTAGAGAGATCAGGTTTGTTATAGTGTACTTCAATCAACAGCTCCTAAAACCTCAAAAAGGAATGGAGTCATTAGCACTTATGGTTTTTAAATGGCACCCAGAATTATGTTGCACGAAGCACAATTTCACATCATTCTGGGTTCATTTGTGTGAAAACAAGGTCCAATCAGGCTGTAATGTTACAGGAAGGTAGAATCTATTTAGTTGTAAGTGATATGAACGTTTCATGATGATAGCACTTTCCTAAGGGGGTCAAACCATGTCCCAAAGGTCACCGGATCTGGTGTCAATTTAAAGAAGTAGTCCAGTTACACCTTTGTGGGCTTATAACTTGGCTTCTGAATGTCAAAGAGAGATCAGGTTTGTTTTAGTATACTCCAATAAACAGCCCCTACAACCACAAAAAGGAATGGAGTCATTAGCACTTATGGTTTTTAAATGGCACCCAGAATTATGTTGCACGAAGCACAATTTCACATCATTCTGGGTTCATTTGTGTGAAAACAAGGTCCAATCAGGCTGAAACGTTACAGGAAGGTAAAATCTATTGAGTTGTAAGTGATCTGAACGTTTCAAAATGATCGCACATTCCTATAGGGGGTCAAACCATGTCCCAAAGGTCACCGGGCCTGGTGTCACTTTAAAGAAGCAGTCCAGTTACACCTTTGTGGGCTTATAACTTGGCTTCTGAATGTCCTAGAGAGGTTAGGTTTGTTTTAGTGTTCTCCAATCAACAGCCCCTACAACCACAAAAAGGAATGGAGTCATTAGCACTTATGGTTTGTAAATGGCACCCAGAATTATGTTGCACGAAGCACAATTTCACATCATTCTGGGTTCATTTGTGTGAAAACAAGGTCCAATCAGGCTGAAACGTTACAGGAAGGTAGAATCTATTGAGTTGTAAGTGATATGAACGTTTCATGATTATAGCACTTTCCTAAGGGGGTCAAACCATGTCCCAAAGGTCACCGGATCTGGTGTCAATTTAAAGAAGTAGTCCAGTTACACCTTTGTGGGCTTATAACTTGGCTTCTGAATGTCAAAGAGAGATCAGGTTTGTTTTAGTATACTCCAATAAACAGCCCCTACAACCACAAAAAGGAATGGAGTCATTAGCACTTATGGTTTTTAAATGGCACCCAGAATTATGTTGCACGAAGCACAATTTCACATCATTCTGGGTTCATTTGTGTGAAAACAAGGTCCAATCAGGCTGAAACGTTACAGGAAGGTAAAATCTATTGAGTTGTAAGTGATCTGAACGTTTCAAAATGATCGCACATTCCTATAGGGGGTCAAACCATGTCCCAAAGGTCACCGGGCCTGGTGTCACTTTAAAGAAGCAGTCCAGTTACACCTTTGTGGGCTTATAACTTGGCTTCTGAATGTCCTAGAGAGGTTAGGTTTGTTTTAGTGTTCTCCAATCAACAGCCCCTACAACCACAAAAAGGAATGGAGTCATTAGCACTTATGGTTTGTAAATGGCACCCAGAATTATGTTGCACGAAGCACAATTTCACATCATTCTGGGTTCATTTGTGTGAAAACAAGGTCCAATCAGGCTGAAACGTTACAGGAAGGTAGAATCTATTGAGTTGTAAGTGATCTGAACGTTTCATGATGATAGCACTTTCCTAAGGGGGTCAATCCATGTCCCAAAGGTCACCAGATCTGGTGTCAATTTAAAGAAGTAGTCCAGTTACACTTTTGTGGGCTTATAACTTGGCTTCTGAATGTCCTACAGACATCAGGTTTGTTTTAGTGTACTCCAATCAACAGCCCCTACAACCCCAAAAAGGAATGGAGTCATTAGCACTTATGGTTTTTAAATGGCACCCAGAATTATGTGGCACGAAGCACAATTTCACATCATTCTGGGTTCATTTGTGTGAAAACAAGGTCCAATCAGGCTGAAACGTTACAGGAAGGTAGAATCTATTGAGTTGTAAGCGATCTGAACGTTTCATGATGATAGCACTTTCCTAGGGGGTCAAACCATGTCCCAAAGGTCACCGGATCTGGTGTCAATTTAAAGAAGTAGTCCAGTTACACATTTGTGGGCTTATAACTTGGCTTCTGAATGTCCTAGAGAGATCAGGTTTGTTTTAATGTACTCCAACCAACAGCCCCTACAACCACAAAAAGGAATGGAGTCATTAGCACTTATGGTTTGTAAATGGCACCCAGAATTATGCTGCACTAAGCACAATTTCACATCATTCTGGGTTCATTTGTGTGAAAACAAGGTCCAATCAGGCTGAAACGTTACAGGAAGGTAGAATCTATTGAGTTGTAAGTGATCTGAACGTTTCAAGATGATCGCACATTCCTATAGGGGGTCAAACCATGTCCCAAAGGTCACCGGGTCTGGTGTCACCTTAAAGAAGTAGTCCAGTTACACCTTTGTGGGCTTATAGCTTGGCTTCTGAATGTCCTAGGGAGGTTAGGTTTGTTTTAGTGTACTCCAATCAACAGCCCCTACAAGCACAAAAATGAATGGAGTCATTAGCACTTATGGTCTTTAACTGGCACCCAGAATTATGCTGCACAAAGCACAATTTCACATCATTCTGGGTTCATTTGTGTGAAAACAAGGTCCAATCAGGCTGAAACGCTACAAGAACGTAGAATCAATTGAGTTGTAAGTGATCTGAACGTTTCATGATGATAGCTCTTTCCTAAGGGGGTCAAACCATGTCCCAAAGGTCACCGGATCTGGTGTCAATTTAAAGAAGTAGTCCATTTACACCTTTGAGGGCTTATAACTTGGCTTCTGAATGTCCTAGAGAGATCAGGTTTGTTTTAGTGTACTCCAATCAACAGCCCCTACAACCCCAAAAAGGAATGGAGTCATTAGCACTTATGGTTTTTAAATGGCACCCAGAATTATGTTGCACGAAGCACAATTTCACATCATTCTGGGTTCATTTGTGTGAAAACAAGGTCCAATCAGGCTGAAATGTTACAGGAAGGTAGAATCTATTGAGTTGTAAGTGATCTGAACGTTTCATGATGATAGCACTTTCCTAAGGGGGTCAAACCATGTCCCAAAGGTCACCGGGCCTGGTGTCACTTTAAAGAAGTAGTCCAGTTACACCTTTGAGGGCTTATAACTTGGCTTCTGAATATCCTAGAGAGATCAGGTTTGTTTTAGTGTACTCCAATAAACAGCCCCTACAACCACAAAAAGGAATGGAGTCATTAGCACTTATAGTTTTTAAATGGCACCCAGAATTATGTTGCACGAAGCACAATTTCACATCATTCTGGGTTCATTTGTGTGAAAACAAGGTCCAATCAGGCTGAAACGTTACAGGAAACTAAAATCTATTGAGTTGTAAGTGATCTGAACGTTTCAAGATGATCGCACATTCCTATAGGGGGTCAAACCATGTCCCAAAGGTCACCGGGCCTGGTGTCACTTTAAAGAAGCAGTCCAGTTACACCTTTGTGGGCTTATAACTTGGCTTCTGAATGTCCTAGAGAGGTTAGGTTTGTTTAAGTGTTCTCCAATCAACAGCCCCTACAACCACAAAAAGGAATGGAGTCATTAGCACTTATGGTTTGTAAATGGCACCCAGAATTATGTTGCACGAAGCACAATTTCACATCATTCTGGGTTCATTTGTGTGAAAACAAGGTCCAATCAGGCTGAAATGTTACAGGAAGGTAGAATCTATTGAGTTGTAAGCGATCTGAACGTTTCATGATGATAGCACTTTCCTAAGGGGGTCAAACCATGTCCCAAAGGTCACCGGATCTGGTGTCAATTTAAAGAAGTAGTCCAGTTACACATTTGTGGGCTTATAACTTGGCTTCTGAATGTCCTAGAGAGATCAGGTTTGTTTTAATGTACTCCAACCAACAGCCCCTACAACCACAAAAAGGAATGGAGTCATTAGCACTTATGGTTTGTAAATGGCACCCAGAATTATGCTGCACTAAGCACAATTTCACATCATTCTGGGTTCATTTGTGTGAAAACAAGGTCCAATCAGGCTGAAATGTTACAGGAAGGTAGAATCTATTGAGTTGTAAGTGATCTGAACGTTTCATGATGATAGCACTTTCCTAAGGGGGTCAAACCATGTCCCAAAGGTCACCGGATCTGGTGTCAATTTAAAGAAGTAGTCCAGTTACACCTTTGTGGGCTTATAACTTGGCTTCTGAATGTCAAAGAGAGATCAGGTTTGTTTTAGTATACTCCAATAAACAGCCCCTACAACCACAAAAAGGAATGGAGTCATTAGCACTTATGGTTTTTAAATGGCACCCAGAATTATGTTGCACGAAGCACAATTTCACATCATTCTGGGTTCATTTGTGTGAAAACAAGGTCCAATCAGGCTGAAACGTTACAGGAAGGTAAAATCTATTGAGTTGTAAGTGATCTGAACGTTTCAAAATGATCGCACATTCCTATAGGGGGTCAAACCATGTCCCAAAGGTCACCGGGCCTGGTGTCACTTTAAAGAAGCAGTCCAGTTACACCTTTGTGGGCTTATAACTTGGCTTCTGAATGTCCTAGAGAGGTTAGGTTTGTTTTAGTGTTCTCCAATCAACAGCCCCTACAACCACAAAAAGGAATGGAGTCATTAGCACTTATGGTTTGTAAATGGCACCCAGAATTATGTTGCACGAAGCACAATTTCACATCATTCTGGGTTCATTTGTGTGAAAACAAGGTCCAATCAGGCTGAAACGTTACAGGAAGGTAGAATCTATTGAGTTGTAAGTGATATGAACGTTTCATGATTATAGCACTTTCCTAAGGGGGTCAAACCATGTCCCAAAGGTCACCGGATCTGGTGTCAATTTAAAGAAGTAGTCCAGTTACACCTTTGTGGGCTTATAACTTGGCTTCTGAATGTCAAAGAGAGATCAGGTTTGTTTTAGTATACTCCAATAAACAGCCCCTACAACCACAAAAAGGAATGGAGTCATTAGCACTTATGGTTTTTAAATGGCACCCAGAATTATGTTGCACGAAGCACAATTTCACATCATTCTGGGTTCATTTGTGTGAAAACAAGGTCCAATCAGGCTGAAACGTTACAGGAAGGTAAAATCTATTGAGTTGTAAGTGATCTGAACGTTTCAAAATGATCGCACATTCCTATAGGGGGTCAAACCATGTCCCAAAGGTCACCGGGCCTGGTGTCACTTTAAAGAAGCAGTCCAGTTACACCTTTGTGGGCTTATAACTTGGCTTCTGAATGTCCTAGAGAGGTTAGGTTTGTTTTAGTGTTCTCCAATCAACAGCCCCTACAACCACAAAAAGGAATGGAGTCATTAGCACTTATGGTTTGTAAATGGCACCCAGAATTATGTTGCACGAAGCACAATTTCACATCATTCTGGGTTCATTTGTGTGAAAACAAGGTCCAATCAGGCTGAAACGTTACAGGAAGGTAGAATCTATTGAGTTGTAAGTGATCTGAACGTTTCATGATGATAGCACTTTCCTAAGGGGGTCAATCCATGTCCCAAAGGTCACCAGATCTGGTGTCAATTTAAAGAAGTAGTCCAGTTACACTTTTGTGGGCTTATAACTTGGCTTCTGAATGTCCTAGAGACATCAGGTTTGTTTTAGTGTACTCCAATCAACAGCCCCTACAACCCCAAAAAGGAATGGAGTCATTAGCACTTATGGTTTTTAAATGGCACCCAGAATTATGTGGCACGAAGCACAATTTCACATCATTCTGGGTTCATTTGTGTGAAAACAAGGTCCAATCAGGCTGAAACGTTACAGGAAGGTAGAATCTATTGAGTTGTAAGCGATCTGAACGTTTCATGATGATAGCACTTTCCTAAGGGGGTCAAACCATGTCCCAAAGGTCACCGGATCTGGTGTCAATTTAAAGAAGTAGTCCAGTTACACATTTGTGGGCTTATAACTTGGCTTCTGAATGTCCTAGAGAGATCAGGTTTGTTTTAATGTACTCCAACCAACAGCCCCTACAACCACAAAAAGGAATGGAGTCATTAGCACTTATGGTTTGTAAATGGCACCCAGAATTATGCTGCACTAAGCACAATTTCACATCATTCTGGGTTCATTTTTGTGAAAACAAGGTCCAATCAGGCTGAAACGTTACAGGAAGGTAGAATCTATTGAGTTGTAAGTGATCTGAACGTTTCAAGATGATCGCACATTCCTATAGGGGGTCAAACCATGTCCCAAAGGTCACCGGGTCTGGTGTCACCTTAAAGAAGTAGTCCAGTTACACCTTTGTGGGCTTATAGCTTGGCTTCTGAATGTCCTAGAGAGGTTAGGTTTGTTTTAGTGTACTCCAATCAACAGCCCCTACAAGCACAAAAATGAATGGAGTCATTAGCACTTATGGTCTTTAACTGGCACCCAGAATTATGCTGCACAAAGCACAATTTCACATCATTCTGGGTTCATTTGTGTGAAAACAAGGTCCAATCAGGCTGAAACGCTACAAGAACGTAGAATCAATTGAGTTGTAAGTGATCTGAACGTTTCATGATGATAGCTCTTTCCTAAGGGGGTCAAACCATGTCCCAAAGGTCACCGGATCTGGTGTCAATTTAAAGAAGTAGTCCATTTACACCTTTGAGGGCTTATAACTTGGCTTCTGAATGTCCTAGAGAGATCAGGTTTGTTTTAGTGTACTCCAATCAACAGCCCCTACAACCCCAAAAAGGAATGGAGTCATTAGCACTTATGGTTTTTAAATGGCACCCAGAATTATGTTGCACGAAGCACAATTTCACATCATTCTGGGTTCATTTGTGTGAAAACAAGGTCCAATCAGGCTGAAATGTTACAGGAAGGTAGAATCTATTGAGTTGTAAGTGATCTGAACGTTTCATGATGATAGCACTTTCCTAAGGGGGTCAAACCATGTCCCAAAGGTCACCGGGCCTGGTGTCACTTTAAAGAAGTAGTCCAGTTACACCTTTGAGGGCTTATAACTTGGCTTCTGAATATCCTAGAGAGATCAGGTTTGTTTTAGTGTACTCCAATAAACAGCCCCTACAACCACAAAAAGGAATGGAGTCATTAGCACTTATAGTTTTTAAATGGCACCCAGAATTATGTTGCACGAAGCACAATTTCACATCATTCTGGGTTCATTTGTGTGAAAACAAGGTCCAATCAGGCTGAAACGTTACAGGAAACTAAAATCTATTGAGTTGTAAGTGATCTGAACGTTTCAAGATGATCGCACATTCCTATAGGGGGTCAAACCATGTCCCAAAGGTCACCGGGCCTGGTGTCACTTTAAAGAAGCAGTCCAGTTACACCTTTGTGGGCTTATAACTTGGCTTCTGAATGTCCTAGAGAGGTTAGGTTTGTTTAAG
This sequence comes from Nothobranchius furzeri, assembly GCF_043380555.1. Taxonomy (NCBI): domain Eukaryota; kingdom Metazoa; phylum Chordata; class Actinopteri; order Cyprinodontiformes; family Nothobranchiidae; genus Nothobranchius; species Nothobranchius furzeri. Next base: position 12,333,996 of record NC_091741.1, on the reverse strand, counting down.
TGTTCTCCAATCAACAGCCCCTACAACCACAAAAAGGAATGGAGTCATTAGCACTTATGGTTTGTAAATGGCACCCAGAATTATGTTGCACGAAGCACAATTTCACATCATTCTGGGTTCATTTGTGTGAAAACAAGGTCCAATCAGGCTGAAATGTTACAGGAAGGTAGAATCTATTGAGTTGTAAGCGATCTGAACGTTTCATGATGATAGCACTTTCCTAAGGGGGTCAAACCATGTTCCAAAGGTCACCGGATCTGGTGTCAATTTAAAGAAGTAGTCCAGTTACACATTTGTGGGCTTATAACTTGGCTTCTGAATGTCCTAGAGAGATCAGGTTTGTTTTAATGTACTCCAACCAACAGCCCCTACAACCACAAAAAGGAATGGAGTCATTAGCACTTATGGTTTGTAAATGGCACCCAGAATTATGCTGCACTAAGCACAATTTCACATCATTCTGGGTTCATTTGTGTGAAAACAAGGTCCAATCAGGCTGAAACGTTACAAGAAGGTAGAATCTATTGAGTTGTAAGTGATCTGAACGTTTCATGATGATCGCACATTCCTATAGGGGGTCAAACCATGTCCCAAAGGTCACCGGGCCTGGTGTCACTTTAAAGAAGTAGTCCAGTTACACCTTTGTGGGCTTATAACTTGGCTTCTGAATGTCCTAGAGAGATCAGGTTTGTTTTAGTATACTCCAATCAACAGCCCCTACAACCACAAAAAGGAATGGAGTCATTAGCACTTATGGTTTTTAAATGGCACCCAGAATTATGCTATACTAAGCACAATTTCACATCATTCTGGGTTCATTTGTGTGAAAACAAGGTCCAATCAGGCTGAAACGTTACAGGAAGGTAGAATCTATTGAGTTGTAAGTGATCTGAACGTTTCATGATGATAGCACTTTCCGAAGGGGGTCAAACCATGTCCCAAAGGTCACCGGGCCTGGTGTCACTTTAAAGAAGCAGTCCAGTTACACCTTTGTGGGCTTATAACTTGGCTTCTGAATGTCCTAGAGAGGTTAGGTTTGTTTTAGTGTTCTCCAATCAACAGCCCCTACAACCACTAAAAGGAATGGAGTCATTAGCACTTATGGTTTGTAAATGGCACCCAGAATTATGTTGCACGAAGCACAATTTCACATCATTCTGGGTTCATTTGTGTGAAAACAAGGTCCAATCTGGCTGAAAGAATCTATTGAGTTGTAAGTGATCTGAACGTTTCATGATGATAGCACTTTCCTAAGAGGGTCAAACCATGTCCCAAAGGTCACCAGGCCTGGTGTCACTTTAAAGAAGTAGTCCAGTTACACCTTTGTGGGCTTATAACTTGGCTTCTGAATGTCCTAGAGAGGTTAGGTTTGTTTTAATGTACTCCAATCAACAGCCCCTACAACCACAAAAAGGAATGGAGTCATTAGCACTTATGGTGTTTAAATGGCACCCAGAATTATGTTGCACGAAGCAAAATTTCACATCATTCTGGGTTCATTTGTGTGAAAATAAGGTCCAATCAGGCTGAAACGCTACAAGAAGGTAGAATCTATTGAGTTGTAAGTGATCTGAACGTTTCATGATGATAGCACTTTCCTAAGGGGGTCAAACCATGTCCCAAAGGTCACCAGGCCTGGTGTCACTTTAAAGAAGTAGTCCAGTTACATCTTTGAGGGCTTATAACTTGGCTTCTGAATATCCTAGAGAGATCAGGTTTGTATTAGTGTACTCCAATCAACTGCCCCTACAACCACAAAAAGGAATGGAGTCATTAGCACTTATGGTTTGTAAATGGCACCCAGAATTATGTTGCACGAAGCACAATTTCACATCATTCTGGGTTCATTTGTGTGAAAACAAGGTCCAATCAGGCTGAAACGTTACAGGAAACCACAATCTATTGAGTTGTAAGTGATCTGAACGTTTCAAGATGATCGCACATTCCTATAGGGGGTCAAACCATGTCCCAAAGGTCACCGGGCCTGGTGTCACTTTAAAGAAGCAGTCCAGTTACACCTTTGTGGGCTTATAACTTGGCTTCGGAATGTCCTAGAGAGGTTAGGCTTGTTTTAATGTTCTCCAATCAACAGCCCCTACAACCACAAAAAGGAATGGAGTCATTAGCACTTATGGTTTGTAAATGGCACCCAGAATTATGTTGCACGAAGCACAATTTCACATCATTCTGGGTTCATTTGTGTGAAAACAAGGTCCAATCAGGCTGAAACGTTACAGGAAGGTAGAATCTATTGAGTTGTAAGTGATCTGAACGTTTCAAGATGATCGCACATTCCTATAGGGGGTCAAACCATGTCCCAAAGGTCACCGGGTCTGGTGTCACCTTAAAGCAGTAGTCCAGTTACACCTTTGTGGGCTTATAGCTTGGCTTCTGAATGTCCTAGAGAGGTTAGGTTTGTTTTAGTGTACTCCAATCAACAGCCCCTACAACCACAAAAATGAATGGAGTCATTAGCACTTATGGTCTTTAAATGGCACCCAGAATTATGCTGCACAAAGCACAATTTCACATCATTCTGGGTTCATTTGTGTGAAAACAAGGTCCAATCAGGCTGAAACGCTGCAAGAACGTAGAATCTATTGAGTTGTAAGTGATCTGAACGTTTCATGATGATAGCTCTTTCCTAAGGGGGTCAAACCATGTCCCAAAGGTCACCGGATCTGGTGTCAATTTAAAGAAGTAGTCCATTTACACCTTTGAGGGCTTATAACTTGGCTTCTGAATGTCCTAGAGAGATCAGGTTTGTTTTAGTGTACTCCAATCAACAGCCCCTACAACCCCAAAAAGGAATGGAGTCATTAGCACTTATGGTTTTTAAATGGCACCCAGAATTATGTTGCACGAAGCACAATTTCACATAATTCTGGGTTCATTTGTGTGAAAACAAGGTCCAATCAGGCTGAAATGTTACAGGAAGGTAGAATCTATTGAGTTGTAAGTGATCTGAACGTTTCATGATGATAGCACTTTCCTAAGGGGGTCAAACCATGTCCCCAAAGGTCACCGGGCCTGGTGTCACTTTAAAGAAGTAGTCCAGTTACACCTTTGAGGGCTTATAACTTGGCTTCTGAATATCCTAGAGAGATCAGGTTTGTTTTAGTGTACTCCAATCAACAGCCCCTACAACCACAAAAAGGAATGGAGTCATTAGCACTTATAGTTTTTAAATGGCACCCAGAATTATGTTGCACGAAGCACAATTTCACATCATTCTGGGTTCATTTGTGTGAAAACAAGGTCCAATCAGGCTGAAACGTTACAGGAAACTAAAATCTATTGAGTTGTAAGTGATCTGAACGTTTCAAGATGATCGCACATTCCTATAGGGGGTCAAACCATGTCCCAAAGGTCACCGGGCCTGGTGTCACTTTAAAGAAGCAGTCCAGTTACACCTTTGTGGGCTTATAACTTGGCTTCTGAATGTCCTAGAGAGGTTAGGTTTGTTTAAGTGTTCTCCAATCAACAGCCCCTACAACCACAAAAAGGAATGGAGTCATTAGCACTTATGGTTTGTAAATGGCACCCAGAATTATGTTGCACGAAGCACAATTTCACATCATTCTGGGTTCATTTGTGTGAAAACAAGGTCCAATCAGGCTGAAATGTTACAGGAAGGTAGAATCTATTGAGTTGTAAGCGATCTGAACGTTTCATGATGATAGCACTTTCCTAAGGGGGTCAAACCATGTCCCAAAGGTCACCGGATCTGGTGTCAATTTAAAGAAGTAGTCCAGTTACACATTTGTGGGCTTATAACTTGGCTTCTGAATGTCCTAGAGAGATCAGGTTTGTTTTAATGTACTCCAACCAACAGCCCCTACAACCACAAAAAGGAATGGAGTCATTAGCACTTATGGTTTGTAAATGGCACCCAGAATTATGCTGCACTAAGCACAATTTCACATCATTCTGGGTTCATTTGTGTGAAAACAAGGTCCAATCAGGCAGAAACGTTACAAGAAGGTAGAATCTATTGAGTTGTAAGTGATCTGAACGTTTCATGATGATCGCACATTCCTATAGGGGGTCAAACCATGTCCCAAAGGTCACCGGGCCTGGTGTCACTTTAAAGAAGTAGTCCAGTTACACCTTTGTGGGCTTATAACTTGGCTTCTGAATGTCCTAGAGAGGTTAGGTTTGTTTTAGTATACTCCAATCAACAGCCCCTACAACCACAAAAAGGAATGGAGTCATTAGCGAATTTTGTTGCACGAAGCACAATTTCACATCATTCTGGGTTCATTTGTGTGAAAACAAGGTCCAATCTGGCTGAAAGAATCTATTGAGTTGTAAGTGATCTGAACGTTTCATGATGATAGCACTTTCCTAAGAGGGTCAAACCATGTCCCAAAGGTCACCAGGCCTGGTGTCACTTTAAAGAAGTAGTCCAGTTACACCTTTGTGGGCTTATAACTTGGCTTCTGAATGTCCTAGAGAGGTTAGGTTTGTTTTAATGTACTCCAATCAACAGCCCCTACAACCACAAAAAGGAATGGAGTCATTAGCACTTATGGTGTTTAAATGGCACCCAGAATTATGTTGCACGAAGCAAAATTTCACATCATTCTGGGTTCATTTGTGTGAAAATAAGGTCCAATCAGGCTGAAACGCTACAAGAAGGTAGAATCTATTGAGTTGTAAGTGATCTGAACGTTTCATGATGATAGCACTTTCCTAAGGGGGTCAAACCATGTCCCAAAGGTCACCAGGCCTGGTGTCACTTTAAAGAAGTAGTCCAGTTACATCTTTGAGGGCTTATAACTTGGCTTCTGAATATCCTAGAGAGATCAGGTTTGTATTAGTGTACTCCAATCAACTGCCCCTACAACCACAAAAAGGAATGGAGTCATTAGCACTTATGGTTTGTAAATGGCACCCAGAATTATGTTGCACGAAGCACAATTTCACATCATTCTGGGTTCATTTGTGTGAAAACAAGGTCCAATCAGGCTGAAACGTTACAGGAAACCACAATCTATTGAGTTGTAAGTGATCTGAACGTTTCAAGATGATCGCACATTCCTATAGGGGGTCAAACCATGTCCCAAAGGTCACCGGGCCTGGTGTCACTTTAAAGAAGCAGTCCAGTTACACCTTTGTGGGCTTATAACTTGGCTTCGGAATGTCCTAGAGAGGTTAGGCTTGTTTTAATGTTCTCCAATCAACAGCCCCTACAACCACAAAAAGGAATGGAGTCATTAGCACTTATGGTTTGTAAATGGCACCCAGAATTATGTTGCACGAAGCACAATTTCACATCATTCTGGGTTCATTTGTGTGAAAACAAGGTCCAATCAGGCTGAAACGTTACAGGAAGGTAGAATCTATTGAGTTGTAAGTGATCTGAACGTTTCAAGATGATCGCACATTCCTATAGGGGGTCAAACCATGTCCCAAAGGTCACCGGGTCTGGTGTCACCTTAAAGCAGTAGTCCAGTTACACCTTTGTGGGCTTATAGCTTGGCTTCTGAATGTCCTAGAGAGGTTAGGTTTGTTTTAGTGTACTCCAATCAACAGCCCCTACAACCACAAAAATGAATGGAGTCATTAGCACTTATGGTCTTTAAATGGCACCCAGAATTATGCTGCACAAAGCACAATTTCACATCATTCTGGGTTCATTTGTGTGAAAACAAGGTCCAATCAGGCTGAAACGCTGCAAGAACGTAGAATCTATTGAGTTGTAAGTGATCTGAACGTTTCATGATGATAGCTCTTTCCTAAGGGGGTCAAACCATGTCCCAAAGGTCACCGGATCTGGTGTCAATTTAAAGAAGTAGTCCATTTACACCTTTGAGGGCTTATAACTTGGCTTCTGAATGTCCTAGAGAGATCAGGTTTGTTTTAGTGTACTCCAATCAACAGCCCCTACAACCCCAAAAAGGAATGGAGTCATTAGCACTTATGGTTTTTAAATGGCACCCAGAATTATGTTGCACGAAGCACAATTTCACATAATTCTGGGTTCATTTGTGTGAAAACAAGGTCCAATCAGGCTGAAATGTTACAGGAAGGTAGAATCTATTGAGTTGTAAGTGATCTGAACGTTTCATGATGATAGCACTTTCCTAAGGGGGTCAAACCATGTCCCCAAAGGTCACCGGGCCTGGTGTCACTTTAAAGAAGTAGTCCAGTTACACCTTTGAGGGCTTATAACTTGGCTTCTGAATATCCTAGAGAGATCAGGTTTGTTTTAGTGTACTCCAATCAACAGCCCCTACAACCACAAAAAGGAATGGAGTCATTAGCACTTATAGTTTTTAAATGGCACCCAGAATTATGTTGCACGAAGCACAATTTCACATCATTCTGGGTTCATTTGTGTGAAAACAAGGTCCAATCAGGCTGAAACGTTACAGGAAACTAAAATCTATTGAGTTGTAAGTGATCTGAACGTTTCAAGATGATCGCACATTCCTATAGGGGGTCAAACCATGTCCCAAAGGTCACCGGGCCTGGTGTCACTTTAAAGAAGCAGTCCAGTTACACCTTTGTGGGCTTATAACTTGGCTTCTGAATGTCCTAGAGAGGTTAGGTTTGTTTAAGTGTTCTCCAATCAACAGCCCCTACAACCACAAAAAGGAATGGAGTCATTAGCACTTATGGTTTGTAAATGGCACCCAGAATTATGTTGCACGAAGCACAATTTCACATCATTCTGGGTTCATTTGTGTGAAAACAAGGTCCAATCAGGCTGAAATGTTACAGGAAGGTAGAATCTATTGAGTTGTAAGCGATCTGAACGTTTCATGATGATAGCACTTTCCTAAGGGGGTCAAACCATGTCCCAAAGGTCACCGGATCTGGTGTCAATTTAAAGAAGTAGTCCAGTTACACATTTGTGGGCTTATAACTTGGCTTCTGAATGTCCTAGAGAGATCAGGTTTGTTTTAATGTACTCCAACCAACAGCCCCTACAACCACAAAAAGGAATGGAGTCATTAGCACTTATGGTTTGTAAATGGCACCCAGAATTATGCTGCACTAAGCACAATTTCACATCATTCTGGGTTCATTTGTGTGAAAACAAGGTCCAATCAGGCAGAAACGTTACAAGAAGGTAGAATCTATTGAGTTGTAAGTGATCTGAACGTTTCATGATGATCGCACATTCCTATAGGGGGTCAAACCATGTCCCAAAGGTCACCGGGCCTGGTGTCACTTTAAAGAAGTAGTCCAGTTACACCTTTGTGGGCTTATAACTTGGCTTCTGAATGTCCTAGAGAGATCAGGTTTGTTTTAGTATACTCCAATCAACAGCCCCTACAACCACAAAAAGGAATGGAGTCATTAGCACTTATGGTTTTTAAATGGCACCCAGAATTATGCTGCACTAAGCACAATTTCACATCATTCTGGGTTCATTTGTGTGAAAACAAGGTCCAATCAGGCTGAAACGTTACAGGAAGGTAGAATCTATTGAGTTGTAAGTGATCTGAACGTTTCATGATGATAGCACTTTCCGAAGGGGGTCAAACCATGTCCCAAAGGTCACCGGGCCTGGTGTCACTTTAAAGAAGCAGTCCAGTTACACCTTTGTGGGCTTATAACTTGGCTTCTGAATGTCCTAGAGAGGTTAGGTTTGTTTTAGTGTTCTCCAATCAACAGCCCCTACAACCACTAAAAGGAATGGAGTCATTAGCACTTATGGTTTGTAAATGGCACCCAGAATTATGTTGCACGAAGCACAATTTCACATCATTCTGGGTTCATTTGTGTGAAAACAAGGTCAAATCTGGCTGAAAGAATCTACTGAGTTGTAAGTGATCTGAACATTTCATGATGATAGCACTTTCCTAAGAGGGTCAAACCATGTCCCAAAGGTCACCAGGCCTGGTGTCACTTTAAAGAAGTAGTCCAGTTACACCTTTGTGGGCTTATAACTTGGCTTCTGAATGTCCTAGAGAGGTTAGGTTTGTTTTAGTGTACTCCAATCAACAGCCCCTAAAACCACAAAAAGGAATGGAGTCATTAGCACTTATGGTGTTTAAATGGCACCCAGAATTATGTTGCACGAAGCACAATTTCACATCATTCTGGGTTCATTTGTGTGAAAACAAGGTCCAATCAGGCTGAAACGCTACAAGAAGGTAGAATCTATTGAGTTGTAAGTGATCTGAACGTTTCATGATGATAGCACTTTCCTAAGGGGGTCAAACCATGTCCCAAAGGTCACCAGGCCTGGTGTCACTTTAAAGAAGTAGTCCAGTTACATCTTTGATGGCTTATAACTTGGCTTCTGAATATCCTAGAGAGATCAGGTTTGTTTTAGTGTACTCCAATCAACTGCCCCTACAACCACAAAAAGGAATGGAGTCATTAGCACTTATGGTTTTTAAATGGCACCCAGAATTATGTTGCACGAAGCACAATTTCACATCATTCTGGGTTCATTTGTGTGAAAACAAGGTCCAATCAGGCTGAAACGTTACAGGAAACTACAATCTATTGAGTTGTAAGTGATCTGAACGTTTCAAGATGATCGCACATTCCTATAGGGGGTCAAACCATGTCCCAAAGGTCACCGGGCCTGGTGTCACTTTAAAGAAGCAGTCCAGTTACACCTTTGTGGGCTTATAACTTGGCTTCGGAATGTCCTAGAGAGGTTAGGCTTGTTTTAGTGTTCTCCAATCAACAGCCCCTACAACCACAAAAAGGAATGGAGTCATTAGCACTTATGGTTTTTAAATGGCACCCAGAATTATGTTGCACGAAGCACAATTTCACATCATTCTGGGTTCATTTGTGTGAATACAAGGTCCAATCAGGCTGAAACGTTACAGGAAGGTAGAATCTATTGAGTTGTAAGTGATCTGAACGTTTCATGATGATAGCACTTTCCTAAGGGGGTCAAACCATGTCCCAAAGGTCACCAGATCTGGTGTCAATTTAAAGTAGTCCATTTACACATTTGTTGGCTTATAACTTGGCTTCTGAATGTCCTAGAGAGATCAGGTTTGTTTTAATGTACTCCAACCAACAGCCCCTACAACCACAAAAAGGAATGGAGTGATTAGCACTTATGGTTTGTAAATGGCACCCAAAATTATGTTGCACGAAGCACAATTTCACATCATTCTGGGTCCATTTGTGTGAAAACAAGGTCCATTCAGGCTGAAACATTACAAGAAGGTAGAATCTATTGAGTTGTAAGTGATCTGAACGTTTCATGATGATCGCACATTCCTATAGGGGGTCAAACCATGTCCCAAAGGTCACCGGGCCTGGTGTCACTTTAAAGAAGTAGTCCAGTTACACCTTTGTGGGCTTATAACTTGGCTTCTGAATGTCCTAGAGAGATCAGGTTTGTTTTAGTATACTCCAATCAACAGCCCCTACAACCACAAAAAGGAATGGAGTCATTTGCACTTATGGTTTTTAAATGGCACCCAGAATTATGCTGCACTAAGCACAATTTCACATCATTCTGGGTTCATTTGTGTGAAAACAAGGTCCAATCAGGCTGAAACGTTACAGGAAGGTAGAATCTATTGAGTTGTAAGTGATCTGAACGTTTTATGATGATAGCACTTTCCTAAGGGGGTCAAACCATGTCCCAAAGGTCACCGGGCCTGGTGTCACTTTAAAGAAGTAGTCCAGTTACACCTTTGAGGGCTTATACCTTGGCTTCTGAATGTCCTAGAGAGATCAGGTTTGTTTTAGTGTACTCCAATCAACAGCCCCTACAACCTCAAAAAGGAATGGAGTCTTTAGCACTTATGGTTTTTAAATGGCACCCAGAATTATGTTGCACGAAGCACAATTTCACATCATTCTGGGTTCATTTGTGTGAAAACAAGGTCCAATCAGGCTGAAATGTTACAGGAAGGTAGAATCTATTGAGTTGTAAGTGATCTGAACGTTTCATGATTATAGCACTTTCCTAAGGGGGTCAAACCATGTCCCAAAGGTCACCGGGCCTGGTGTCACTTTAAAGAAGTAGTCCAGTTACATCTTTGAGGGCTTATAACTTGGATTCTGAATATCCTAGAGAGATCAGGTTTGTTTTAGTGTACTCCAATCAACAGCCCCTACAACCACAAAAAGGAATGGAGTCATTAGCACTTATGGTTTTTAAATGGCACCCAGAATTATGTTGCACGAAGCACAATTTCACATCATTCTGGGTTCATTTGTGTGAAAACAAGGTCCAATCAGGCTGAAACATTACAGGAAACTACAATCTATTGAGTTGTAAGTGATCTGAACGTTTCAAGATGATCGCACATTCCTATAAGGGGTCAAACCATGTCCCAAAGGTCACCGGGCCTGGTGTCACTTTAAAGAAGCAGTCCAGTTACACCTTTATGGGCTTATAACTTGGCTTCGGAATGTCCTAGAGAGGTTAGGCTTGTTTTAGTGTTCTCCAATCAACAGCCGCTACAACCACAAAAAGGAATGGAGTCATTAGCACTTATGGTTTGTAAATGGCACCCAGAATTATGTTGCACGAAGCACAATTTCACATCATTCTGGGTTCATTTGTGTGAAAACAAGGTCCAATCAGGCTGAAACGTTACAGGAAGGTAGAATCTATTGAGTTGTAAGTGATCTGAACGTTTCATGTTGATAGCATTTTCATAAGGGGGTCAAACCATGTCCCAAAGGTCACCAGATCTGGTGTCAATTTAAAGTAGTCCAGTTACACATTTGTGGGCTTATAACTTGGCTTCTGAATGTCCTAGAGAGATCAGGTTTGTTTTAATGTACTCCAACCAACAGCCCCTACAACCACAAAAAGGAATGGAGTGATTAGCACTTATGGTTTGTAAATGGCACCCAGAATGATGTGAAATTGTGCTTCGTGCAACATAATTCTGGGTGCCATTTAAACACCATAAGTGCTAATGACTCCATTCCTTTTTGTGGTTGTAGGGGCTGTTGATTGGAGTATACTAAAACAAACCTGATCTCTCTAGGACATTCAGAAGCCAAGTTATAAGCCCACAAATGTGTAACTGGACTACTTCTTTAAAGTGACACCAGATCCGGTGACCTTTGGGACATGGTTTGACCCCCTTAGGAAAGTGCTATCATCATGATACGTTCAGATCACTTACAACACAATAGATTCTACCTTCCTGTAACGTTTCAGCCTGAATGGACCTTGTTTTCACGCAAATGAACCCAGAATGATGTGAAATTGTGATTCGTGCAACATAATTCTGGGTGCCATTTACAAACCATAAGTGCTAATTACTCCATTCCTTTTTTTGGTTTTAGGGGCTGTTGATTGGAGTACACTAAAAAAAACCTAACCTCTCTAGGACATTCAGAAGCCAAGTTATAAGCCCACAAAGGTGTAACTGGACTACTTCTTTAAAGTGACACCAGGCCCGGTGACCTTTGGGACATGGTTTTACCCCCTATAGGAATGAGCGATCATCTTGAAACGTTCAGATCACTTACAACTCAATAGATTCTACCTTCTTGTAGCGTTTCAGCCTGATTGGACCTTGTTTTCACACAAATGGACCCAGAATGATGTGAAATTGTGCTTCGTGCAAAATAATTCTGGGTGCCATTTACAAACCATAAGTGCTAATGACTCCATTCCTTTTTGTGGTTGTAGGGGCTGTTGATTGGAGTACACTAAAACAAACCTGACCTCTCTAGGACATTCAGAAGCCAAGTTATAAGCCCACAAATGTGTAACTGGACTACTTCTTTAAAGTGACACCAGATCCGGTGCCCTTTGGGACATGGTTTGACCCCCTTAGGAAAGTGCTATCATCATGAAACTTTCAGATCACTTACAACTCAAAAGATTCTACCTTCCTGTAACGTTTCAGCCTGATTGGACCTTGTTTTCACACAAATGAACCCAGAATGATGTGAAATTGTGCTTAGTGCAACATAATTCTGGGTACCATTTACAAACCATAAGTGCTAATGACTCCAGTCCTTTTTGTGGTTGTAGGGGCTGTTGATTGGAGTACATTAAAACAAACCTGATCTCTGTAGGACATTCAGAAGCCAAGTTATAAGCCCACAAATGTGTAACTGGACTGCTTCTTTAAATTGACACCAGATCCGGTGACCTTTGGGACATGGTTTGACCCCCTTAGGAAAGTGCTATCATCATGAAACGTTCAGATCACTTACAACTCAATAGATTCTACCTTTCTGTAAAGTTTCAGCCTGATTGGACCTTGTTTTCACACAAATGAACCCAGAATGATGTGAAATTGTGCTTCGTGCAACATAATTCTTGGTGCCATTTAAAAACCATAAGTGCTAATGACTCCATTCCTTTTTGTGGTTGTAGGGGCTGTTGATTGGAGTACATTAAAACAAACCTGAACTCTCTTGGACATTCAGAAGCCAAGTTATAAGCCCACAAATGTGTAACTGGACTACTTATTTAAATTGACACCAGATCCAGTGACCTTTGGGACATGGTTTGACCCCCTTAGGAAAGTGCTATCATCATGAAACGTTCAGATCACTTACAACTCAATAGATTCTACCTTCCTGTAACGTTTCAGCCTGATTGGACCTTGTTGTCACACAAATGAACCCAGAATGATGTTAAATTCTGCTTCGTGCAACATAATTCTGGGTGCCATTTACAAACCATAAGTGCTAATGACTCCATTCCTTTTTGTGGTTGTAGGGGCTTTTGATTGCAGTACACTAAAACAAATCAAACCTCTCTAGGAAATTCAGAAGCCAAGTTATAAGCCCACAAAGGTGTAACCGGACTACTTCTTTAAAGTGACTCCAGGCCCGGTGACCTTTGGGAAATGGTTTTACCCCCTATAGGAATGTGCGATCATCTTGAAACGTTCAGATCACTTACAACTCAATAGATTCTACCTTCTTGTAGCGTTTCAGCCTGATTGCACCTTGTTTTCACACAAATGGACCCAGAATGATGTGAAATTGTGCTTTGTGCAACATAATTCTGGGTGCCATTTAAAAACCATAAGTGCTAATGACTCCATTCCTTTTTGTGGTTGTAGGGGCAGTTGATTGGAGTATACTAAAACAAACCTGATCTCTCTAGGACATTCAGAAGCAAAGTTATAAGCCCACAAATGTGTAACTGGACTACTTCTTTAAATTGACACCAGATCCGGTGACCTTTGGGACATGGTTTGACCCCCTTAGAAAAGTGCTATAATCATGAAACGTTCAGATCACTTACAACTCAGTAGATTCTACCTTCCTGTAACGTTTCAGTCTGATTGGACCTTGTTTTCACACAAATGAACCCAGAATGATGTGAAATTGTGCTTCGTGCAACATAATTCTGGGTGCCATTTAAAAACCATAAGTGCTAATGACTACATTCCTTTTTGTGGTTGTAGGGGCTGTTGATTGGAGTACCCTAAAACAAACCTGATCTCTCTAGGACATTCAGAAGCCAAGTTATAAGGCCACAAATGTGTAACTGGACTACTTTAAATTGACACCAGATCCGGTGACCTTTGGGACATGGTTTGACCCCCTTAGGAAAGTGCTATCATCATGAAACGTTCAGATCACTTACAACTCAATAGATTCTACCTTCCTGTAACGTTTCAGCCTGATTGGACCTTGTTTTCACACAAATGAACCCAGAATGATGTGAAATTGTGCTTCGTGCAACATAATTCTGGGTGCCATTTAAAAACCATAAGTGCTAATGTCTCCATTCCTTTTTGTGGTTGTAGGGGCTGTTGATTTGAGTACACTAAAACAAACCTTACCTCTCTAGGGCATTTAGAAGCCAAGTTATAAGCCCACAAAGGTGTAACTGGACTACATCTTTAAAGTGACACCAGGCCCGGTGACCTTTGGGACATGGTTTGACCCCCTTAGGAAAGTGCTATCATCATGAAACGTTCAGATCACTTACAATTCAATAGATTCTACCTTCCTGTAACGTTTCAGCCTGATTGGACCTTGTTTTCACACAAATGAACCCAGAATGATGTGAAATTGTGCTTCGTGCAACATAATTCTGGGTGCCATTTAAAAACCATAAGTGCTAATGTCTCCATTCCTTTTTGTGGTTGTAGGGGCTGTTGATTTGAGTACACTAAAACAAACCTTACCTCTCTAGGGCATTTAGAAGCCAAGTTATAAGCCCACAAAGGTGTAACTGGACTACATCTTTAAAGTGACACCAGGCCCGGTGACCTTTGGGACATGGTTTGACCCCCTTAGGAAAGTGCTATCATCATGAAACGTTCAGATCACTTACAACTCAATAGATTCTACCTTCCTGTAACGTTTCAGCCTGATTGGACCTTGTTTTCACACAAATGAACCCAGAATGATGTGACATTGTGCTTCGTGCAACTTAATTCTGGGTGCCATTTAAAAACCATAAGTGCTAATGACTCCATTCCTTTTTGTGGTTGTAGGGGCTGTTGATTGGAGTATACTAAAACAAACCTGATCTCTCTAGGACATTCAGAAGCAAAGTTATAAGCCCACAAATGTGTAACTGGACTACTTCTTTAAATTGACACCAGATCCGGTGACCTTTGGGACATGGTTTGACCCCCTTAGGAAAGTGCTATCATCATGAAACGTTCAGATCACTTACAACTCAATAGATTCTACCTTCCTGTAACGTTTCAGCCTGATTGGACCTTGTTTTCACACAAATGAACCCAGAATGATGTGAAATTGTGCTTCGTGCAACATAATTCTGGGTGCCATTTAAAAACCATAAGTGCTAATGACTACATTCCTTTTTGTGGTTGTAGGGGCTGTTGATTGGAGTACCCTAAAACAAACCTGATCTCTCTAGGACATTCAGAAGCCAAGTTATAAGGCCACAAATGTGTAACTGGACTACTTCTTTAAATTGACACCAGATCCGGTGACCTTTGGGACATGGTTTGACCCCCTTAGGAAAGTGCTATCATCATGAAACGTTCAGATCACTTACAACTCAATAGATTCTACCTTCCTGTAACGTTTCAGCCTGATTGGACCTTGTTTTCACACAAATGAACCCAGAATGATGTGAAATTGTGCTTCGTGCAACATAATTTTTGGTGCCATTTAAAAACCATAAGTGCTAATGTCTCCATTCCTTTTTGTGGTTGTAGGGGCTGTTGATTGGAGAACACTAAAGCAAACCTGACCTTTCTAGGACATTCAGAAGCCAAATTATAAGCCCACAAATGTGTAACTGGACTACTTCTTTAAAGTGACACCAGATCCGGTGACCTTTGGGACATGGTTTGACCCCCTTAGGAAAGTGCTATCATCATGAAACGTTCAGATCACTTACAATTCAATAGATTCTACCTTGCTGTAACGTTTCAGCCTGATTGGACCTTGTTTTCACACAAATGAACCCAGAATGATGTGAAATTGTGCTTCGTGCAACATAATTCTGGGTGCCATTTAAAAACCATAAGTGCTAATGTCTCCATTCCTTTTTGTGGTTGTAGGGGCTGTTGATTTGAGTACACTAAAACAAACCTTACCTCTCTAGGGCATTTAGAAGCCAAGTTATAAGCCCACAAAGGTGTAACTGGACTACATCTTTAAAGTGACACCAGGCCCGGTGACCTTTGGGACATGGTTTTACCCCTATAGGAATGTGCGATCATCTTGAAACGTTCAGATCACTTACGACTCAATAGATTCTACCTTCCTGTAACGTTTCAGCCTGATTGGACCTTGTTTTCACACAAATGAACCCAGAATGATGTGAAATTGTGCTTCGTGCAACATAATTCTGGGTGCCATTTAAAAACCATAAGTGCTAATGACTCCATTCCTTTTTGTGGTTGTAGGGGCTGTTGATTGGAGTATACTAAAACAAACCTGATCTCTCTAGGACATTCAGAAGCAAAGTTATAAGCCCACAAATGTGTAACTGGACTACTTCTTTAAATTGACACCAGATCCGGTGACCTTTGGGACATGGTTTGACCCCCTTAGGAAAGTGCTATCATCATGAAACGATCAGATCACTTACAGCTCAATAGATTCTACCTTCCTGTAACGTTTCAGCCTGATTGGACCTTGTTTTCACACAAATGGACCCAGAATGATGTGAAATTGTGCTTCGTGCAACATAATTCTGGGTGCCATTTAAAAACCATAAGTGCTAATGACTCCATTCCTTTTTGTGGTTGTAGGGGCTGTTGATTGGAGTATACTAAAACAAACCTGATCTCTCTAGGACATTCAGAAGCAAAGTTATAAGCCCACAAATGTGTAACTGGACTGCTTCTTTAAATTGACACCAGATCCGGTGACCTTTGGGACATGGTTTGACCCCCTTAGGAAAGTGCTATCATCATGAAACGTTCAGATCACTTACAACTCAATAGATTCTACCTTTCTGTAAAGTTTCAGCCTGATTGGACCTTGTTTTCACACAAATGAACCCAGAATGATGTGAAATTGTGCTTCGTGCAACATAATTCTTGGTGCCATTTAAAAACCATAAGTGCTAATGACTCCATTCCTTTTTGTGGTTGTAGGGGCTGTTGATTGGAGTACATTAAAACAAACCTGAACTCTCTTGGACATTCAGAAGCCAAGTTATAAGCCCACAAATGTGTAACTGGACTACTTCTTTAAATTGACACCAGATCCAGTGACCTTTGAGACATGGTTTGACCCCCTTAGGAAAGTGCTATCATCATGAAACGTTCAGATCACTTACAACTCAATAGATTCTACCTTCCTGTAACGTTTCAGCCTGATTGGACCTTGTTGTCACACAAATGAACCCAGAATGATGTGAAATTCTGCTTCGTGCAACATAATTCTGGGTGCCATTTACAAACCATAAGTGCTAATGACTCCATTCCTTTTTGTGGTTGTAGGGGCTTTTGATTGCAGTACACTAAAACAAATCAAACCTCTCTAGGAAATTCAGAAGCCAAGTTATAAGCCCACAAAGGTGTAACCGGACTACTTCTTTAAAGTGACTCCAGGCCCGGTGACCTTTGGGAAATGGTTTTACCCCCTATAGGAATGTGCGATCATCTTGAAACGTTCAGATTACTTACAACTCAATAGATTCTACCTTCTTGTAGCGTTTCAGCCTGATTGCACCTTGTTTTCACACAAATGGACCCAGAATGATGTGAAATTGTGCTTCGTGCAACATAATTCTGGGTGCCATTTACAAACCATAAGTGCTAATGACTCCATTCCTTTTTGTGGTTGTAGGGTCTGTTGATTGGAGTACACTAAAACAAACCTAACCTCTCTAGGACATTCAGAAGCCAAGTTATAAGCCCACAAATGTGTAACTGGACTACTTCTTTAAATTGACACCAGATCCGGTGACCTTTGGGACATGGTTTGACCCCCTTAGGAAAGTGCTATCATCATGAAACGTTCAGATCACTTACAACTCAATAGATACTACCTTCCTGTAACGTTTCAGCCTGATTGGACCTTGTTTTCACACAAATGAACCCAGAATGATGTGAAATTGTGCTTCGTGCAACATAATTCTGGGTGCCATTTAAAAACCATAAGTGCTAATGACTCCATTCCTTTTTGTGGTTGTAGGGGCTGTTGATTGGAGTATACTAAAACAAATCTGATCTCTCTAGGACATTCAGAAGCAAAGTTATAAGCCCACAAATGTGTAACTGGACTACTTCTTTAAATTGACACCAGATCCGGTGACCTTTGGGACATGGTTTGACCCCCTTAGAAAAGTGCTATCATCATGAAACGTTCAGATCACTTACAACTCAATAGATTCTACCTTCCTGTAACGTTTCAGTCTGATTGGACCTTGTTTTCACACAAATGAACCCAGAATGATGTGAAATTGTGCTTCGTGCAACATAATTCTGGGTGCCATTTAAAAACCATAAGTGCTAATGACTACATTCCTTTTTGTGGTTGTAGGGGCTGTTGATTGGAGTACCCTAAAACAAACCTGATCTCTCTAGGACATTCAGAAGCCAAGTTATAAGGCCACAAATGTGTAACTGGACTACTTCTTTAAATTGACACCAGATCCGGTGACCTTTGGGACATGGTTTGACCCCCTTAGGAAAGTGCTATCATCATGAAACGTTCAATTACTTACAACTCAATAGATTCTACCTTCCTGTAACGTTTCAGCCTGATTGGACCTTGTTTTCACACAAATGAACCCAGAATGATGTGAAATTGTGCTTCGTGCAACATAATTCTTGGTGCCATTTAAAAACCATAAGTGCTAATGTCTCCATTCCTTTTTGTGGTTGTAGGGGCTGTTGATTGGAGAACACTAAAACAAACCTGACCTTTCTAGGACATTCAGAAGCCAAATTATAAGCCCACAAATGTGTAACTGGACTACTTCTTTAAAGTGACACCAGATCCGGTGACCTTTGGGACATGGTTTGACCCCCTTAGGAAAGTGCTATCATCATGAAACGTTCAGATCACTTACAATTCAATAGATTCTACCTTCCTGTAACGTTTCAGCCTGATTGGACCTTGTTTTCACACAAATGAACCCAGAATGATGTGAAATTGTGCTTCGTGCAACATAATTCTGGGTGCCATTTAAAAACCATAAGTGCTAATGTCTCCATTCCTTTTTGTGGTTGTAGGGGCTGTTGATTTGAGTACACTAAAACAAACCTTACCTCTCTAGGGCATTTAGAAGCCAAGTTATAAGCCCACAAAGGTGTAACTGGACTACATCTTTAAAGTGACACCAGGCCCGGTGACCTTTGGGACATGGTTTGACCCCCTTAGGAAAGTGCTATCATCATGAAACGTTCAGATCACTTACAACTCAATAGATTCTACCTTCCTGTAACGTTTCAGCCTGATTGGACCTTGTTTTCACACAAATGAACCCAGAATGATGTGAAATTGTGCTTCGTGCAACATAATTCTGGGTGCCATTTAAAAACCATAAGTGCTAATGACTCCATTCCTTCTTGTGGTTGTAGGGGCTGTTGATTGGAGTATACTAAAACAAACCTGATCTCTCTAGGACATTCAGAAGCAAAGTTATAAGCCCACAAATGTGTAACTGGACTACTTCTTTAAATTGACACCAGATCCGGTGACCTTTGGGACATGGTTTGACCCCCTTAGGAAAGTGCTATCATCATGAAACGTTCAGATCACTTACAACTCAATAGATTCTACCTTCCTGTAACGTTTCAGCCTGATTGGACCTTGTTTTCACACAAATGAACCCAGAATGATGTGAAATTGTGCTTCGTGCAACATAATTCTGGGTGCCATTTAAAAACCATAAGTGCTAATGACTACATTCCTTTTTGTGGTTGTAGGGGCTGTTGATCGGAGTACCCTAAAACAAACCTGATCTCTCTAGGACATTCAGAAGCCAAGTTATAAGGCCACAAATGTGTAACTGGACTACTTCTTTAAATTGACACCAGATCCGGTGACCTTTGGGACATGGTTTGACCCCCTTAGGAAAGTGCTATCATCATGAAACGTTCAGATCACTTACAACTCAATAGATTCTACCTTCCTGTAACGTTTCAGCCTGATTGGACCTTGTTTTCACACAAATGAACCCAGAATGATGTGAAATTGTGCTTCGTGCAACATAATTCTTGGTGCCATTTAAAAACCATAAGTGCTAATGTCTCCATTCCTTTTTGTGGTTGTAGCGGCTGTTGATTGGAGAACACTAAAGCAAACCTGACCTTTCTAGGACATTCAGAAGCCAAATTATAAGCCCACAAATGTGTAACTGGACTACTTCTTTAAAGTGACACCAGATCCGGTGACCTTTGGGACATGGTTTGACCCCCTTAGGAAAGTGCTATCATCATGAAACGTTCAGATCACTTACAATTCAATAGATTCTACCTTCCTGTAACGTTTCAGCCTGATTGGACCTTGTTTTCACACAAATGAACCCAGAATGATGTGAAATTGTGCTTCGTGCAACATAATTCTGGGTGCCATTTAAAAACCATAAGTGCTAATGTCTCCATTCCTTTTTGTGGTTGTAGGGGCTGTTGATTTGAGTACACTAAAACAAACCTTACCTCTCTAGGGCATTTAGAAGCCAAGTTATAAGCCCACAAAGGTGTAACTGGACTACATCTTTAAAGTGACACCAGGCCCGGTGACCTTTGGGACATGGTTTTACCCCTATAGGAATGTGCGATCATCTTGAAACGTTCAGATCACTTACAACTCAATAGATTCTACCTTCTTGTAGCGTTTCAGCCTGATTGGACCTTGTTTTCACACAAATGGACCCAGAATGATGTGAAATTGTGCTTCGTTCAACATAATTCTGGGTGCCATTTACAAACCATAAGTGCTAATGACTCCATTCCTTTTTGTGGTTGTAGGGGCTGTTGATTGGAGTACACTAAAACAAACCTGATCTCTGTAGGACATTCAGAAGCCAAGTTATAAGCCCACAAATGTGTAACTGGACTACTTCTTTAAATTGACACCAGATCCGGTGACCTTTGGGACATGGTTTGACCCCCTTAGGAAAGTGCTATCATCATGAAACGTTCAGATAACTTACAAGTCAATAGATTCTACCTTCCTGTAACGTTTCAGCCTGATTGGACCTTGTTTTCACACAAATGAAGCCAGAATGATGTGAAATTGTGCTTCGTGCAACATATTTCTGGGTGCCATTTACAAACCATAAGTGCTAATGACTCCATTCCTTTTTGTGGTTGTAGGGGCTGCTGATTGGAGTACATTAAAACAAACCTGGTCTCTCTAGGACATTCAGAAGCCAAGTTATAAGCCCACAAATGTGTAACTGGACTACTTCTTTAAATTGACACCAGATCCGGTGACCTTTGGGACATGGTTTGACCCCCTTAGGAAAGTGCTATCATCATGAAACGTTCAGATCACTTACGACTCAATAGATTCTACCTTCCTGTAACGTTTCAGCCTGATTGGACCTTGTTTTCACACAAATGAACCCAGAATGATGTGAAATTGTGCTTCATGCAACATAATTCTGGGTGCCATTTAAAAACCATAAGTGCTAATGACTCCATTCCTTTTTGTGGTTGTAGGGGCTGTTGATTGGAGTATATTGAAACAAGCCTGATCTCTCTAGGTAATTCAGAAGCCACGTTATAAGCCCACAAATGTGTAACTGGACTACTTCTTTAAATTGACACCAGATCCGGTGACCTTTGGGACATGGTTTGACCCCCTTAGGAAAGTGCTATCATCATGAAACGTTCAGATCACTTACAACTCAATAGATTCTACCTTCCTGTAACGTTTCAGCCTGATTGGACCTTGTTTTCACACAAATGAACCCAGAATGATGTGAAATTGTGCTTCGTGCAACATAATTCTTGGTGCCATTTAAAAACCATAAGTGCTAATGTCTCCATTCCTTTTTGTGGTTGTAGGGGCTGTTGATTGGAGAACACTAAAGCAAACCTGACCTTTCTAGGACATTCAGAAGCCAAATTATAAGCCCACAAATGTGTAACTGGACTACTTCTTTAAAGTGACACCAGATCTGGTGACCTTTGGGACATGGTTTGACCCCCTTAGGAAAGTGCTATCATCATGAAACGTTCAGATCACTTACAATTCAATAGATTCTACCTTCCTGTAACGTTTCAGCCTGATTGGACCTTGTTTTCACACAAATGAACCCAGAATGATGTGAAATTGTGCTTCGTGCAACATAATTCTGGGTGCCATTTAAAAACCATAAGTGCTAATGTCTCCATTCCTTTTTGTGGTTGTAGGGGCTGTTGATTTGAGTACACTAAAACAAACCTTACCTCCCTAGGGCATTTAGAAGCCAAGTTATAAGCCCACAAAGGTGTAACTGGACTACATCTTTAAAGTGACAGCAGGCCCGGTGACCTTTGGGACATGGTTTTACCCCTATAGGAATGTGCGATCATCTTGAAACGTTCAGATCACTTACAACTCAATAGATTCTACCTTCTTGTAGCGTTTCAGCCTGATTGGACCTTGTTTTCACACAAATGGACCCAGAATGATGTGAAATTGTGCTTCGTGCAACATAATTCTGGGTGCCATTTACAAACCATAAGTGCTTATGACTCCATTCCTTTTTGTGGTTGTAGGGGCTGTTGATTGGAGTACACTAAAACAAACCTGATCTCTGTAGGACATTCAGAAGCCAAGTTATAAGCCCACAAATGTGTAACTGGACTACTTCTTTAAATTGACACCAGATCCGGT
Organism: Nothobranchius furzeri; assembly: GCF_043380555.1. Taxonomy (NCBI): domain Eukaryota; kingdom Metazoa; phylum Chordata; class Actinopteri; order Cyprinodontiformes; family Nothobranchiidae; genus Nothobranchius; species Nothobranchius furzeri. Next base: position 12,311,847 of record NC_091741.1, on the reverse strand, counting down.
GACCTTTGGGACATGGTTTGACCCCCTTAGGAAAGTGCTATCATCATGAAACGTTCAGATAACTTACAAATCAATAGATTCTACCTTCCTGTAACGTTTCAGCCTTATTGGACCTTGTTTTCACACAAATGAAGCCAGAATGATGTGAAATTGTGCTTCGTGCAACATATTTCTGGGTGCCATTTACAAACCATAAGTGCTAATGACTCCATTCCTTTTTGTGGTTGTAGGGGCTGCTGATTGGAGTACATTAAAACAAACCTGGTCTCTCTAGGACATTCAGAAGCCAAGTTATAAGCCCACAAATGTGTAACTGGACTACTTCTTTAAATTGACACCAGATCCGGTGACCTTTGGGACATGGTTTGACCCCCTTAGGAAAGTGCTATCATCATGAAACGTTCAGATCACTTACGACTCAATAGATTCTACCTTCCTGTAACGTTTCAGCCTGATTGGACCTTGTTTTCACACAAATGAACCCAGAATGATGTGAAATTGTGCTTCATGCAACATAATTCTGGGTGCCATTTAAAAACCATAAGTGCTAATGACTCCATTCCTTTTTGTGGTTGTAGGGGCTGTTGATTGGAGTATATTAAAACAAGCCTGATCTCTCTAGGTAATTCAGAAGCCACGTTATAAGCCCACAAATGTGTAACTGGACTACTTCTTTAAATTGACACCAGATCCGGTGACCTTTGGGACATGGTTTGACCCCCTTAGGAAAGTGCTATCATCATGAAACGTTCAGATCTCTTACAACTCAATAGATTCTACCTTCCTGTAACGTTTCAGCCTGATTGGACCTTGTTTTCACACAAAGGAACGCAGAATGATGTGAAATTGTGCTTCGTGCAACATAATTCTGGGTGCCATTTACAAACCATAAGTGCTAATGACTCCATTCCTGTTTGTGGTTGTAGGGGCTTTTGATTGGTGTACACTAAAACAAACCTAACCTCTCTAGGACATTTAGAAGCCAAGTTATAAGCCCACAAAGGTGTAACTGGACTACATCTTTAAAGTGACACCAGGCCCGGTGACCTTTGGGACATGGTTTTACCCCCTATAGGAATGTGCGATCATCTTGAAACGTTCAGATCACTTACAACTCAATAGATTCTACCTTCTTGTAGCGTTTCAGCCTGATTGGACCTTGTTTTCACAGAAATGGACCCAGAATGATGTGAAATTGTGCTTCGTGCAACATAATTCTGGGTGCCATTTACAAACCATAAGTGCTAATGACTCCATTCCTTTTTGTGGTTGTAGGGGCCGTTGATTGGAGTACATTAAAACAAACCTGATCTCTCTAGGACATTCAGAAGCCAAGTTATAAGCCCACAAATGTGTAACTGGACTACTTCTTTAAATTGACACCAGATCCGGTGACCTTTGGGACATGGTTTGACCCCCTTAGGAAAGTGCTATCATCATGAAACGTTCAGATCACTTACAACTCAATAGATTCTACTTTCCTGTAACGTTTCAGCCTGATTGGACCTTGTTTTCACACAAATGAACCCAGAATGATGTGAAATTGTGCTTCGTGCAACATAATTCTGGGTGCCATTTAAAAACCATAAGTGCTAATGACTCCATTCCTTTTTGTGGTTGTAGGGGCTGTTGATTGGAGTACACTAAAACAAACCTGATCTCTCTAGGACATTCAGAAGCCAAGTTATAAGCCCACAAATGTGTAACTGGACTACTACTTTAAATTGAAACCAGATCCGGTGACCTTTGGGACATGGTTTGACCCCCTTAGGAAAGTGCTATCATCATGAAACGTTCAGATCACTTACAACTCAATAGATTCTACCTTCCTGTAACGTTTCAGCCTGACTGGACCTTGTTTTCACACAAATGGACCCAGAATGAAGTGAAATTGTGCTTCGTGCAACATAATTCTGGGTGCCATTTACAAACCAAAAAAGCTAATGACTCCATTCCTTTTTGTGGTTGTAGGGGCTGTTGATTGGAGTACACTAAAACAAACCTAACCTCTCTAGGACATTCAGAAGCCAAGTTATAAGCCCACAAAGGTGTAACTGGACTACTTATTTAAAGTCACACCAGGCCCGGTGACCTTTGGGACATGGTTTTACCCCCTATAGGAATGTGCGATCATCTTGAAACGTTCAGATCACTTACAGCTCAATAGATTCTACCTTCTTGTAGCGTTTCAGCCTGATTGGACCTTGTTTTCACACAAATGAACCCAGAATGATGTGAAATTGTGCTTCGTGCAACATAATTCTGGGTGCCATTTAAAAACCATAAGGGCTAATGACTCCATTCCTTTTTGTGGTTGTAGGGGCTGTTGATTGGAGTACACTAAAACAAACCTGATCTCTCTAGGACATTCAGAAGCCAAGTTATAAGCCCACAAATGTGTAACTGGACTACTTCTTTAAATTGACACCAGATCCGGTGACCTTTGGGACATGGTTTGACCCCCTTTGGAAAGTGCTATCATCATGAAACATTCAGATCACTTACAACTCAGTAGAATCTACCTTCCTGTAACGTTTCAGCCTGATTGCACCTTGTTTTCACACAAATGAACCCAGAATGATGTGAAATTGTGCTTCGTGCAACATAATTCTGGGTGCCATTTACAAACCATAAGTGCTAATGACTCCATTCCTTTTTGTGATTGTAGGGGCTGTTGATTGGAGTACATTATAACAAACCTGATCTCTCTAGGACCTTCAGAAGCCAAGTTATAAGCCCACATATGTGTAACTGGACTACTTCTTTAAAATTGACACCAGATCCGGTGAACTTTGGGACAAGGTTTGACCTCCTTAGGAAAGTGCTATCATCATGAAACGTTCAGATCACTTACAACTCAATAGATTCTACCTTCCTGTAACGTTTCAGCCTGATTGGACCTTGTTTTCACACAAATGAACCCAGAATGATGTGAAATTGTGCTTCGTGCAACATAATTCTGGGTGCCATTTAAAAACCATAAGTGCTAATAACTCCATTTCTTTTTGTGGTTGTAGGGGCTGTTGATTGGAGTACCCTAAAACAAACATGATCTCTCTAGGACATTAAGAAGCCAAGTTATAAGCCCACAAATGTGTAACTGGACTACTTCTTTAAATTGACACCAGATCCGGTGACCTTTGGGACATGGTTTGAACCCCTTAGGAAAGTTCTATCATCATGAAACGTTCAGATCACTTACAACTCAATAGATTCTACCTTCCTGTAACGTTTCAGCCTGATTGGACCTTGTTTTCACACAAATGAACCCAGAAAGATGTGAAATTGTGCTTCGTGCAACATAATTCTGGGTGCCATTTAAAAACCATGAGTGCTAATAACTCCATTTCTTTTTGTGGTTGTAGGGGCTGTTGATTGGAGTACCCTAAAACAAACATGATCTCTCTAGGACATTAAGAAGCCAAGTTATAAGCCCACAAATGTGTAACTGGACTACTTCTTTAAATTGACACCAGATCCGGTGACCTTTGGGACAGTGTTTGACCCCCTTAGGAAAGTGCTATCATCATGAAACGTTCAGATCACTTACAACTCAATAGATTTTACCTTCCTGTAACGTTTCAGCCTGATTGGACCTTGTTTTCACACAAATGAACCCAGAATGATGTGAAATTGTGCTTCGTGCAACATAATTCTGGGTGCCATTTACAAACCATAAGTGCTAATGTCTCCATTCCTTTTTGTGGTTGTAGGGGCTGTTGATTGGAGTACACTAAAACAAACCTGACCTCTCCAGGACATTCAGAAGCCAAGTTATAAGCCCACAAATGTGTAACTGGACTACTTCTTTAAAGTGACACCAGATCCGGTGACCTTTGGGACATGGTTTGACCCCCTATAGGAAAGTTCTATCATCATGAAACGTTCAGATCACTTACAACTCAATAGATTCTACCTTCCTGTAACGTTTCAGCCTGATTGGACCTTGTTTTCACACAAATGAACCCAGAATGATGTGAAATTGTGCTTCGTGCAACATAATTCTGGGTGCCATTTAAAAACCATAAGTGCTAATGTCTCCATTCCTTTTTGTGGTTGTAGGGGCTGTTGATTGGAGTACACTAAAACAAACCTGATCGCTAAAGGACATTCAGAAGCCAAGTTATAAGCCCACAAATGTGTAACTGCACTACTTCTTTAAATTGACACTAGATCCGGTGACCTTTGGGACATGGTTTGACCCCCTTAGGAAAGTGCTATCATCATGAAACGTTCAGATCACTTACAACTCAATAGATTCTACCTTCCTGTAACGTTTCAGCCTGATTGGACCTTGTTTTCACACAAATGAACCCAGAATGATGTGAAATTATGCTTCGTGTAACATAATTCTGGGTGCCATTTAAAAACCATAAGTGCTAATGACTCCATTCATTTTTGTGGTTGTAGGGGCTGTTGATTGGAGTATACTAAAACAAACCTGATCTCTCTAGGACATTCAGAAGCCAAGTTATAAGCCCACAAATGTGTAACTGGACTACTTCTTTAAATTGACACCAGATCCGGTGACCTTTGGGACATGGTTTGACCCCCTTAGGAAAGTGCTATCATCATGAAACGTTCAGATCACTTACAACTCAATAGATTCTACCTTCCTGTAACGTTTCAGCCTGATTGGACCTTGTTTTCACACAAATGAACCCAGAATGATGTGAAATTGTGCTTCGTGCAAAATAATTCTGGGTGCCATTTAAAAACCATAAGTGCTAATGACTCCGTTCCTTTTAGTGGTAATGGGGGCTGCTAATTGGAGTACTCTAAAACAAACCTGACCTCTCTAGGATATTCAGAAGCCAAGTTATAATCCCACAAAGGTGTAACAAGACTACTTCTTTAAAGTGACACCAGGCCCGGTGACCTTTGGGACATGGTTTGACCCCCTATAGGAATGTGCGATCATCATGAAACGTTCAGATCACTTACAACTCAATAGATTCTACCTTCGTGTAACGTTTCAGCCTGATTGGACCTTGTTTTCACACAAATGGACCCAAAATGATGTGAAATTGTGCTTCGTGCAACATAATCTTGGGTGCCATTTACAAACCATAAGTGCTAATGACTCCATTCCTTTTTGTGGTTGTAGGGGCTGTTGATTGGAGTACATTAAAACAAACCTGATCTCTCTAGGACATTCAGAAGCCAAGTTATAAGCCCACAAATGTGCAAATTGACAACACCACCGCGGTCGAGTGCGAAGTCACGGTCGGCGGCGTGTTGTCCTTACTGTGCCCCATACAATGTGACGGTCCGTGTCACGGACCGGTGTGTTACGACCCGACTAACGAAACGTACCAGGTGATAACATTGCATCTGCCCATTACAGCGGAGCGAGCGTTTCGCCACACTCCCAAACCAAGGTTAATAGTTGTAGCGCACGCCCTTTCGGACATCGGTGCACGCGAAACACTGGCGTACACTCACAACATCACGCTCGAGACAGCTCAAGCGTTACGCAAAACAAAGGACGTGTTCAAATCCATAGAGAATATACGGTCTTTAGCGTATGCGTATATAAAGAAGGTCGATGACATTTACAGACCCGGCGGCGTGGGCACCACAGTAGAACAACAAGGTGCTCTCAAGCGCACACAGATACTGGCCGCATTATCACTCGCGATGTCTATCCTGACATGCCCGTTTCTGATTTCTATGTTAATTAAATTATGACAAGAGCTACGGTGGTTACGATTACACTCTGACCATGTGCCTTAGTTTCTGCTAGTGACCTATAAATACATTTGACCACTTGCTCTCACTGCCATTAAAGCGGCTGTACCCACACGTACAACACCCAAGTAAAAAAATGATCTCGCTGTCTGTACTGGGTGTACTCTCAGTAGTCGCAGTTGCTCAGGCCATGGTGGTACGCTCACATAATGCCTCTGAGATACGTCCCATCACACCACCTCCTAGACTACTCGCGAAGGAGTATTCAACACCCCCTTTGTACGAAGACAACCATTATAACGAGCACAGCACAACGCTTGCCGCACGCAAAGACAACATGCAGGAGACAACGCTACCACCTGTCGTGAGAACAACGGATTCGAGTGACAACGATCGCGACTATGACGAGCACATTACAACACCCCCTTTGCACGAAGACCAGGTGCAGGAGACAACGCTACCACCTGTCGTGAGAAACAAGAGTTTGGTTAACAATGATCATCGTCGTGTCCCATTGTAAACGGGCGCGCCATCGCACACATCGTACATGTGTGTTAACCCACCTGTATGCGACAGACTTTGTGTGTTGCATGACATCGAGATGTATTGACGTCTGTGTCAAAACAGGACTCTCTATAAGCCGGGAGCTGGACGCTAACGACCCGTGCATGCGCCACACAAAAGGTATCGTACATGTGTTAACCCACCTGTATGCGACAGACTTTGTGTGTTGCATGACATCGAGATGTATTGACGTCTGTGTCAATACAGGACTCTCTAAGCTGGGAGCTGGACGTTAACGACCCGTGCATGCGCCACACAAAAGGTAACTCGACTAACTACAAAACGAATATTGTGATGTAGAAAGTTGGCTCGACTCTTTGAATAAGCTGCAGCTGCTGATGGGCAAGAGCGTGACATGGGATCGCCAGGAACTTACTTAAGGACTATCATCTCATTTGGCATTTACTCACGGACCCAAGAAACCAGTTCCGAAAAATGGTCGAGAATTATAACTTGTCTAATAGCAACTGGAAGATATGTTGCGTCATAAGCCTCTGATGGTTCACAAGGTGCACGGTCCACTCGAAATCCTAATGCTGTATTTGTAGTGCATACACTAAGTCTTCTCTGTGGATGTCAGACTAGAGTTTTATTAGAGTTTTACTTTGCAACAATGGGATTCGAGCAATTGATGTGTATATTTTTAATAGTGCACAATGCTACTATTCCTAGGCTAAATGTATGACATGGCTCTTGTGTATCATTATGTATCGTTTCCATTAAGTACTAATTTAAATAAAGTCCCTCTGTCCTCAGTGCTAGGTTGTGGGTTTAATACACATTATTATGATCAACCTGTTGAATAGTATAATAACAATATTCCTGTAAAAGTCATTTAGTAATGAACAACCTCAGTTCTGTGAAAGAACATCATGTCTCTGATGTGTACACTGCAGGCCTGACCGGTCTTGCTGGGGCCTCTCTCCTGGAGGCGCTCAATCAGACCCAGTGGTGACACGTGGCAAGACGCTCCTCGGGGCGCGTCTTGCTTGGGCCTCTCTCCTGGAGGCGCTCAGTCAGACCCAGTGGTGACACGTGGCAAGAAGCTCCTCGGGGCGCGTCTTGCTTGGGCCTCTCTCCTGGAGGCGCTCAGTCAGACCCAGTGTTGACATGTGGAAAGACACTCCTCGGGGCGCGTCTTGCTTGGGCCTCTCTCATGGAGGCCCTCTGTCAGACCCAGTGTTGACATGTGTCAAGACGCTCCTCGGGGCGCGTCTTGCTTTGGCTTCTCTCCTGGAGGCGCTCAGTCAGACCGAGTGCTGACATGTGGCAAGAAGCTCCTCGGGGCGCGTCTTGCTTGGGCTTCTCTCCTGGAGGCCCTCAGTAAGACCCATTGTTGACATGTGGCAAGACGCTCCTCGTGGTGCGTCTTGCTTGGGCCTCTCTCCAGAAGGCCCTCAATCAGACCCAGTGTTGACACGTGGCAAGACGCTCCTCGGGGCGCGTCTTGCTTGGGCCTCTCTCCTGGAGGCGCTCAGTCAGACTGAGTAGTGACATGTGGCCTGACGCTCCTTGGGGCGCGTCTTGCTTGGGCCTCTCTCCTGGAGGCCCTCTGTCAGACCCAGTGTTGACATGTGTCAAGACGCTCCACGGGGCACGTCTTCCTTGGGCTTCTCTCCTGGAGGCCCTCAGTCAGACCCATTGTTGACATGTGGCAAGACGCTCCTCGGGACACGTCTTGCTTGGGCCTCTCTCCTGGAGGCGCTCAGTCAGAACCAGAGGTGACATGTGGCAAGACGCTCCTCGGGGCGCGTCTTGCTTGGGCCTCTCTCCTGGAGGCCCTCTGTCAGACCCAGTGTTGACATGTGGCAAGACGCTCCTCCGGGCGCATCTTGCTTGGGCCTCTCTCCTGGAGGCCCTCAGTAAGACCCATCTTTGACATGTGGCAAGACGCTCCTCGGGGCGCGTCTTGCTTGGGCCTCTCTCCAGAAGGCCCTCAATAAGACCCAGTGTTGACATGTGGCAAGACGCTCCACGGGGCGCGTCTTGCTTGGGCTTCTCTCCTGGAGGCCCTCAGTCAGACCCATTGTTGACATGTGGCAAGACGCTCCTCGGGGCGCGTCTTGCTTGGGCCTCTCTCCTGGAGGCGCTCAGTCAGACCCAGTGTTGACATGTGGCAAGACGCTCCACGGGGCGCGTCTTGCTTGGGATTCTCTCCTGGAGGCCCTCAGTCAGACCCATTGTTGACATGTGGCAAGACGCTCCTCGGGGCACGTCTTGCTTGGGCCTCTCTCCTGGAGGCGCTAAGTCAGACCGAGGAGTGACATGTGGCAAGACGCTCCTCGGGGCGCGTCTTGCTTGGACCTCTCTCCTGGAGGCGCTCAGTTAGACCGAGTAGTGACATGTCGCAAGACGCTCCTCGGGGCGCGTCTTGCTTGGGCCTCTCTCATGGAGGCCCTCTGTCAGACCCAGTGTTGACATGTGGCAAGACGCTCCTCGGGGCGCGTCTTGCTTGGGCCTCTCTCCTGGAGGCGCTCAGTCAGACCCAGTGGTGACATGTGGCAAGACACTCCTCGGGGCGCGTCTTGCTTGGGCCTCTCTCCTGGACGCCCTCTGTCAGACCCAGTGTTGACATGTGGCAAGACGCTCCTCCGGGCGCATCTTGCTTGGGCCTCTCTCCTGGAGGCCCTCAGTAAGACCCATCTTTGACATGTGGCAAGACGCTCCTCGGGGCGCGTCTTGCTTGGGCCTCTCTCCTGGAGGCGCTCAGTCAGACCCAGTGTTGACATGTGGCAAGACGCTCCACGGGGCGCGTCTTGCTTGGGATTCTCTCCTGGAGGCCCTCAGTCAGACCCATTGTTGACATGTGGCAAGACGCTCCTCGGGGCACGTCTTGCTTGGGCCTCTCTCCTGGAGGCGCTCAGTCAGACCGAGGAGTGACATGTGGCAAGACGCTCCTCGGGGCGCGTCTTGCTTGGACCTCTCTCCTGGAGGCGCTCAGTTAGACCGAGTAGTGACATGTCGCAAGACGCTCCTCGGGGCGCGTCTTGCTTGGGCCTCTCTCATGGAGGCCCTCTGTCAGACCCAGTGTTGACATGTGGCAAGACGCTCCTCGGGGCGCGTCTTGCTTGGGCCTCTCTCCTGGAGGTGCTCAGTCAGACCCAGTGGTGACATGTGGCAAGACACTCCTCGGGGCGCGTCTTGCTTGGGCCTCTCTCCTGGACGCCCTCTGTCAGACCCAGTGTTGACATGTGTCAAGACGCTCCTCGGGGCGCGTCTTGCTTGGGCTTCTCTCCTGGAGGCCCTCTGTCAGACCCATTGTTGACATGTGGCAAGACACTCCTCGGGGCGCGTCTTGCTTGGGCTTCTCTCCTGGAGGCGCTCAGTCAGACCGAGTAGTGACATGTGGCAAGACGCTCCTCGGGGTATGTCTTGCTTGGGCCTCTCTCCTGGAGGCGCTCAATTAGACCCAGTGTTGACATGTGGCAAGACGCTCCTCAGGGCGCGTCTTGCTTGGGCTTCTCTCCTGGAGGCCCTCAGTCATACCCATTGTTGACATGTGGCAAGAAGCTCCTCGGGGCGCTTCTTGCTTGGGCCTCTCTCCTGGAGGCGCTCAGTCAGACCGAGTGCTGACATGTGGCAAGACGCTCCTCGGGGCGCGTCTTGCTGGGGCCTCTCTCCTGGAGGCGCTCAGTCAGACCCAGTGTTGACATGTGGCCTAACGCTCCTAAGGGCGCGTCTTGCTTGGGCTTCTCTCCTGGAGGCCCTCAGTCAGACCCATTGTTGACATGTGGCAAGACGCTCCTCGGGGCACGTCTTGCTTGGGCCTCTCTCCTGGAGGCGCTCAGTCAGACCGAGTAGTGACATGTGGCAAGACGCTCCTCGGGGTGCGTATGGCTTGGACCTCTCTCCTGGAGGCGCTCAGTTAGACCGAGTAGTGACATGTCGCAAGACGCTCCTCGGGGCGCGTCTTGCTTGGGCCTCTCTCCTGGAGGCGCTCAGTCAGACCCAGTGGTGACATGTGGCAAGACGCTCCTCGGGGCGCATCTTGCTTGGGCCTCTCTCCTGGAGGCGCTCAGTCAGACCCAGTGTTGACACGTGGCAAGACGCTCCTCGGGGCGCGTCTTGCTTGGGCCTCTCTCCTGGAGCCGCTCAGTCAGACCCAGTGTTGACATGTGGCAAGACACTCCTCGGGGCGCGTCTTGCTTGGGCCTCTCTCATGGAGGCCCTCTGTCAGACCCAGTGTTGACATGTGTCAAGACGCTCCTCGGGGCGCGTCTTGCTTTGGCCTCTCTCCTGGAGGCGCTCAGTCAGACCGAGTGCTGACATGTGGCAAGAAGCTCCTCGGGGCGCGTGTTGCTTGGGCTTCTCTCCTGGAGGCCCTCAGTAAGACCCATTGTTGACATGTGGCAAGACGCTCCTCGGGGCGCGTATTGCTTGGGCCTCTCTCCAGAAGGCCCTCAATCAGACACAGTGTTGACACGTTGCAAGACGCTCCTCGGGGCGCGTCTTGCTTGGGCCTCTCTCCTGGAGGCGCTCAGTCAGACTGAGTAGTGACATGTGGCCTGACGCTCCTCGGGGCGCGTGTTGCTTGGGCCTCTCTCCTGGAGGCGCTCAGTCAGACCCATTGTTGACATGTTGCAAGACGCTCCTTTGGGCGCGTCTTGCTTGGGCCTCTCTCCTGGAGGCGCTCAGTCAGACCGAGTGCTGACATGTGGAAAGACGCTCCTCGGGGCGCGTCTTGCTTGGGCCTCTCTCCTGGAGGCCCTCTGTCAGACCCAGTGTTGACATGTGGCAAGACGCTCCTCCGGGCGCATCTTGCTTGGGCCTCTCTCCTGGAGGCCCTCAGTCAGACCCATTGTTGACATGTGGCAAGACGCTCCTCGGGGCGCGTCTTGCTTGGGCCTCTCTCCTGGAGGCGCTCAGTCAGACTGAGTAGTGACATGTGGCCTGACGCTCCTCGGGGAGCGTCTTGCTTGGGCCTCTCTCCTGGAGGCGCTCAGTCAGACCGAGTGTTGACATGTGGCAAGACTCTCCTCGGGGCGCGTCTTGCTTGGGCTTCTCTCATGGAGGCCCTCAGTCAGACCCAGTGTTGACATGTGTCAAGAAGCTCCTCGGGGCGTGTCTTGCTTGGGCCTCTCTCCTGGAGGCGCTCAAACAGACCGAGTAGTGACATGTGGCAAGACGCTCCTCGGGGCACGTCTTGCTTGGGCCTCTCTCCTGGAGGCGCTCAGTCAGACCGAGTAGTGACATGTGGCAAGATGCTCCTCGGGATGCGTCTTGCTTGGACCTCTCTCCTGGAGGCGCTCAGTTAGACCGAGTAGTGACATGTCGCAAGACGCTCCTCGGGGCGCGTCTTGCTTGGGCCTCTCTCCTGGAGGCGCTCAGTCAGACCCAGTGGTGACATGTGGCAAGACGCTCCTCGGGGCACATCTTGCTTGGGCCTCTCTCCTGGAGGCGCTCAGTCAGACCCAGTGTTGACACGTGGCAAGACGCTCCTCGGGGCGCGTCTTGCTTGGGCCTCTCTCCTGGAGCCGCTCAGTCAGACCCAGTGTTGAATTGTGGCAAGACACTCCTCGGGGCGCGTCTTGCTTCGGCCTCTCTCATGGAGGCCCTCTGTCAGACCCAGTGTTGACATGTGTCAAGACGCTCCTCGGGGCGCGTCTTGCTTTGGCCTCTCTCCTGGAGGCGCTCAGTCAGACCGAGTGCTGACATGTGGCAAGAAGCTCCTCGGGGCGCGTGTTGCTTGGGCTTCTCTCCTGGAGGCCCTCAGTAAGACCCATTGTTGACATGTGGCAAGACGCTCCTCGGGGCGCGTATTGCTTGGGCCTCTCTCCAGAAGGCCCTCAATCAGACCCAGTGTTGACACGTGGCAAGACTCTCCTCGGGGCGCGTCTTGCTTGGGCCTCTCTCCTGGAGGCGCTCAGTCAGACTGAGTAGTGACATGTGGCCTGACGCTCCTCTGAGCGCGTGTTGCTTGGGCCTCTCTCCTGGAGGCGCTCAGTCAGACCCATTGTTGACATGTTGCAAGACGCTCCTTTGGGCGCGTCTTGCTTGGGCCTCTCTCCTGGAGGCGCTCAGTCAGACCGAGTGCTGACATGTGGAAAGACGCTCCTCGGGGCGCGTCTTGCTTGGGCCTCTCTCCTGGAGGCCCTCTGTCAGACCCAGTGTTGACATGTGGCAAGAATCTCCTCCGGGCGCATCTTGCTTGGGCCTCTCTCCTGGAGGCCCTCAGTCAGACCCATTGTTGACATGTGGCAAGACGCTCCTCAGGGCGCGTCTTTCTTGGTCCTTTCTCCTGGAGGCGCTCAGTCAGACCGAGTGCTGACATGTGGCAAGACGCTCCTCGAGGTGCGTCTTGCTTGGGCCTCTCTCCTGGAGGCGGTCAGTCAGACTGAGTAGTGACATGTGGCCTGACGCTCCCCGGGGCGCGTCTTGCTTGGGCCTCTCTCCTGGAGGCGCTCAGTCAGACCCAGTGGTGACATGTGGCAAGACACTCCTCGGGGCGCGTCTTGCTTAGGCCTCTCTCCTGGAGGCCCTCAGTCAGACCCATTGTTGACATGTGGCAAGACGCTCCTCGGGGCGCGTCTTGCTTGGGCTTCTCTCCTGGAGGCGCTCAGACAGACCAGTGTTGACATGTGACAAGACGCTCCTCAGGGCGCGTCTTGCTGGGGCCTCTCTCCTGGAGGCGCTCAGTCAGAACCAGAGGTGACATGTGGCAAGACGCTCCTCGGGGCGCGTCTTGCTTGGGCCTCTCTCCTGGAGGCCCTCTGTCAGACCCAGTGTTGACATGTGGCAAGACGCTCCTCGGGGCGCGTCTTGCTTGGGCCTCTCTCCTGGAGGCGCTCAGTCAGACCCAGTGGTGACATGTGGCAAGATTCTCCTCGGGGCGCGTCTTGCTTGGGCCTCTCTCCTGGATGCCCTCTGTCAGACCCAGTGTTGAAATGTGGCAAGACTCTCCTCGGGGCGCGTCTTGCTTGGACCTCTCTCCTGGAGGCGCTCAGTCAGACCGAGTAGTGACATGTGGCAAGACGCTCCTCGGGGCGCGTCTTGCTTGGGCCTCTCTCCTGGAGGCGCTCAATTAGACCCAGTGTTGACATGTGGCAAGACGCTCCTCAGGGCACGTCTTGCTTGGGCTTCTCTCCTGGAGGCTCTCAGTCAGACCCATTGTTGACATGTGGCAAGACGCTCCTCGGGGTGCTTCTTGCTTGGGCCTCTCTCCTGGAGGCGCTCAGTCAGACCGAGTGCTGACATGTGGCAAGACACTCCTCGGGGCGCGTCTTGCTGGGGCCTCTCTCCTGGAGGCGCTCAGTCAGACCCAGTGTTGACATGTGTCAAGACGCTCCTCGGGCGTTTCTTGCTTGCGCCTCTCTCCTGGAGGCGCTCAGTCAGACCCAGAGGTGACATGTGGCAAGACGCTCCTCGGGCCTCTCTCCTGGAGGCGCTCAGTCAGACCCAGTGTTGACATGTGGCAAGACGCTCCTCGGGGCGCTTCTTGCTTGGGCCTCTCTCCTGGAGGTGCTCAGTCAGACCCAGTGTTGACATGTGGCAAGACGCTCCTCGGGGTGCGTCTTGCTGGGGCTTCTCTCCTGGAGGTGCTCAGACAGACCCAGTGTTGACATGTGACAAGAGGCTCCTCGGGGCACGTCTTGCTTGGGCCTCTCTCCTGGAAGCGCTCAGTCAGAACCAGAGGTGACATGTGGCAAGACGCTCCTCGGGGCGCGTCTTGCTTGGGCCTCTCTCCTGGAGGCCCTCTGTCAGACCCACTGTTGACATGTGGCAAGACGCTCCTCCGGGCGCATCTTGCTTGGGCCTCTCTCCTGGAGGCCCTCAGTCAGACCCATTGTTGACATGTGGCAAGACGCTCCTCGGGGCGCGTCTTGCTTGGGCCTCTCTCCTGGAGGCACTCAGTCAGACCGAGTGCTGACATAAGGCAAGACGCTCCTCGGGGCGCGTCTTGCTGGGGCCTCTCTCCTGGAGGCGCTCAGTCAGACCCAGTGCTGACATGTGGCAAGACGCTCCTCGGGGCGCATCTTGCTTGGGCCTCTCTCCTGGAGGCGCTCAGTCAGACCCAGTGTTGACATGTGGCAAGACGCTCCTCGGGGCGCGTCTTGCTTGGGCCTCTCTCCTGGAGGCGCTCAGTCAGACCCAGTGTTGACATGTGGCAAGACGCTCCTCGGGGCGCGTCTTGCTTGGGCCTCTCTCCTGGAGGCGCTCAGTCAGACCCAGTGGTGACACGTGGAAAGACGCTCCTCGGGGCACATCTTGCTTTGGCCTCTCTCCTGGAGGCGCTCAGTCAGACCCAGTGTTGACACGTGGCAAGACGCTCCTCGTGGCGCGTCTTGCTTGGGCCTCTCTCCTGGAGGCGCTCAGTCAGACCCAGTGTTGGCACTTGGCAAGACACTCCTCGGGGCGCGTCTTGGTTGGGCCTCTCTCCTGGAGGCGATCAGTCAGACCGAGTAGTGACATGTGGCAAGACGCTCCTCGGGGCGCGTCTTGCTTGGACCTCCCTCCTGGAGGCACTCAGTCAGACCGAGTAGTAACATTTGGCAAGACGCTCCTCCGGGCGCATCTTGCTTGGGCCTCTCTCCTGGAGGCCCTCAGTAAGACCCATCTTTGACATGTGGCAAGACGCTCCTCGGGGCGCGTCTTGCTTGGGCCTCTCTCCAGAAGGCCCTCAATAAGACCCAGTGTTGACATGTGGCAAGACGCTCCACGGGGCGCGTCTTGCTTGGGCTTCTCTCCTGGAGGCCCTCAGTCAGACCCATTGTTTACATGTGGCAAGACGCTCCTCGGGGCGCGTCTTGCTTGGGCCTCTCTCCTGGAGGCGCTCAGTCAGACCCAGTGTTGACATGTGGCAAGACGCTCCACGGGGCGCGTCTTGCTTGGGATTCTCTCCTGGAGGCCCTCAGTCAGACCCATTGTTGACATGTGGCAAGACGCTCCTCGGGGCACGTCTTGCTTGGGCCTCTCTCCTGGAGGCGCTCAGTCAGACCGAGGAGTGACATGTGGCAAGACGCTCCTCGGGGCGCGTCTTGCTTGGACCTCTCTCCTGGAGGCGCTCGGTTAGACCGAGTAGTGACATGTCGCAAGACGCTCCTCGGGGCGCGTCTTGCTTGGGCCTCTCTCATGGAGGCCCTCTGTCAGACCCAGTGTTGACATGTGGCAAGACGCTCCTCGGGGCGCGTCTTGCTTGGGCCTCTCTCCTGGAGGCGCTCAGTCAGACCCAGTGGTGACATGTGGCAAGACACTCCTCGGGGCGCGTCTTGCTTGGGCCTCTCTCCTGGACGCCTTCTGTCAGACCCAGTGTTGACATGTGGCAAGACGCTCCTCCGGGCGCATCTTGCTTGGGCCTCTCTCCTGGAGGCCCTCAGTAAGACCCATCTTTGACATGTGGCAAGACGCTCCTCGGGGCGCGTCTTGCTTGGGCCTCTCTCCAGAAGGCCCTCAATAAGACCCAGTGTTGACATGTGGCAAGACGCTCCACGGGGCGCGTCTTGCTTGGGCTTCTCTCCTGGAGGCCCTCAGTCAGACCCATTGTTGACATGTGGCAAGATGCTCCTCGGGGCGCGTCTTGCTTGGGCCTCTCTCCTGGAGGCGCTCATTCAGACCCAGTGTTGACATGTGGCAAGACGCTCCACGGGGCGCGTCTTGCTTGGGATTCTCTCCTGGAGGCCCTCAGTCAGACCCATTGTTGACATGTGGCAAGACGCTCCTCGGGGCACGTCTTGCTTGGGCCTCTCTCCTGGAGGCGCTCAGTCAGACCGAGGAGTGACATGTGGCAAGACGCTCCTCGGGGCGCGTCTTGCTTGGACCTCTCTCCTGGAGGCGCTCAGTTAGACCGAGTAGTGACATGTCGCAAGACGCTCCTCGGGGCGCGTCTTGCTTGGGCCTCTCTCATGGAGGCCCTCTGTCAGACCCAGTGTTGACATGTGGCAAGACGCTCCTCGGGGCGCGTCTTGCTTGGGCCTCTCTCCTGGAGGCGCTCAGTCAGACCCAGTGGTGACATGTGGCAAGACACTCCTCGGGGCGCGTCTTGCTTGGGCCTCTCTCCTGGACGCCCTCTGTCAGACCCAGTGTTGACATGTGTCAAGACGCTCCTCGGGGCGCGTCTTGCTTGGGCTTATCTCCTGGAGGCCCTCTGTCAGACCCATTGTTGACATGTGGCAAGACACTCCTCGGGGCGCGTCTTGCTTGGGCTTCTCTCCTGGAGGCGCTCAGTCAGACCGAGTAGTGACATGTGGCAAGACGCTCCTCGGGGTATGTCTTGCTTGGGCCTCTCTCCTGGAGGCGCTCAATTAGACCCAGTGTTGACATGTGGCAAGACGCTCCTCGGGGCGCTTCTTGCTTGGGCCTCTCTCCTGGAGGCGCTCAGTCAGACCGAGTGCTGACATGTGGCAAGACGCTCCTCGGGGCGCGTCTTGCTTGGGCTTCTCTCCTGGAGGCGCTCAGTCAGACCGAGTAGTGACATGTGGCAAGACGCTCCTCGGGGTATGTCTTGCTTGGGCCTCTCTCCTGGAGGCGCTCAATTAGACGCAGTGTTGACACGTGGCAAGACGCTCCTCGGGGCGCGTCTTGCTGGGGCCTCTCTCCTGGAGGCGCTCAGTCAGACCCAGTGTTGACATGTGGCCTTACGCTCCTAAGGGCGCGTCTTGCTTGGGCTTCTCTCCTGGAGGCCCTCAGTCAGACCCATTGTTGACATGTGGCAAGACGCTCCTCGGGGCACGTCTTGCTTGGGCCTCTCTCCTGGAGGCGCTCAGTCAGACCGAGTAGTGACATGTGGCAAGACGCTCCTCGGGGTGCGTCTTGCTTGGACCTCTCTCCTGGAGGCGCTCAGTTAGACCGAGTAGTGACATGTCGCAAGACGCTCCTCGGGGCGCGTCTTGCTTGGGCCTCTCTCCTGGAGGCGCTCAGTCAGACCCAGTGGTGACATGTGGCAAGACGCTCCTCGGGGCGCATCTTGCTTGGGCCTCTCTCCTGGAGGCGCTCAGTCAGACCCAGTGTTGACACGTGGCAAGACGCTCCTCGGGGCGCGTCTTGCTTGGGCCTCTCTCCTGGAGCCGCTCAGTCAGACCCAGTGTTGACATGTGGCAAGACACTCCTCGGGGCGCGTCTTGCTTGGGCCTCTCTCATGGAGGCCCTCTGTCAGACCCAGTGTTGACATGTGTCAAGACGCTCCTCGGGGCGCGTCTTGCTTTGGCCTCTCTCCTGGAGGCGCTCAGTCAGACCGAGTGCTGACATGTGGCAAGAAGCTCCTCGGGGCGCGTGTTGCTTGGGCTTCTCTCCTGGAGGCGCTCAGTCAGACCCATTGTTGACATGTTGCAAGACGCTCCTTTGGGCGCGTCTTGCTTGGGCCTCTCTCCTGGAGGCGCTCAGTCAGACCGAGTGCTGACATGTGGAAAGACGCTCCTCGGGGCGCGTCTTGCTTGGGCCTCTCTCCTGGAGGCCCTCTGTCAGACCCAGTGTTGACATGTGGCAAGACGCTCCTCCGGGCGCATCTTGCTTGGGCCTCTCTCCTGGAGGCCCTCAGTCAGACCCATTGTTGACATGTGGCAAGACGCTCCTCGGGGCGCGTCTTGCTTGGGCCTCTCTCCTGGAGGCGCTCAGTCAGACTGAGTAGTGACATGTGGCCTGACGCTCCTCGGGGCGCGTCTTGCTTGGGCCTCTCTCCTGGAGGCGCTCAGTCAGACCGAGTGTTGACATGTGGCAAGACTCTCCTCGGGGCGCGTCTTGCTTGGGCTTCTCTCATGGAGGCCCTCAGTCAGACCCAGTGTTGACATGTGTCAAGAAGCTCCTCGGGGCGTGTCTTGCTTGGGCCTCTCTCCTGGAGGCGCTCAAACAGACCGAGTAGTGACATGTGGCAAGACGCTCCTCGGGGCACGTCTTGCTTGGGCCTCTCTCCTGGAGGCGCTCAATTAGACCCAGTGTTGACATGTGGCAAGACGCTCCTCGGGGCGCGTCTTGCTTGGGCTTCTCTCCTGGAGGCCCTCAGTCATACCCATTGTTGACATGTGGCAAGAAGCTCCTCGGGGCGCTTCTTGCTTGGGCCTCTCTCCTGGAGGCGCTCAGTCAGACCGAGTGCTGACATGTGGCAAGACGCTCCTCGGGGCGCGTCTTGCTGGGGCCTCTCTCCTGGAGGCGCTCAGTCAGACCCAGTGTTGACATGTGGCCTTACGCTCCTAAGGGCGCGTCTTGCTTGGGCTTCTCTCCTGGAGGCCCTCAGTCAGACCCATTGTTGACATGTGGCAAGACGCTCCTCGGGGCACGTCTTGCTTGGGCCTCTCTCCTGGAGGCGCTCAAACAGACCGAGTAGTGACATGTGGCAAGACGCTCCTCGGGGCACGTCTTGCTTGGGCCTCTCTCCTGGAGGCGCTCAGTCAGACCGAGTAGTGACATGTGGCAAGATGCTCCTCGGGATGCGTCTTGCTTGGACCTCTCTCCTGGAGGCGCTCAGTTAGACCGAGTAGTGACATGTCGCAAGACGCTCCTCGGGGCGCGTCTTGCTTGGGCCTCTCTCCTGGAGGCGCTCAGTCAGACCCAGTGGTGACATGTGGCAAGACGCTCCTCGGGGCGCATCTTGCTTGGGCCTCTCTCCTGGAGGTGCTCAGTCAGACCCAGTGTTGACACGTGGCAAGACGCTCCTCGGGGCGCGTCTTGCTTGGGCCTCTCTCCTGGAGCCGCTCAGTCAGACCCAGTGTTGAATTGTGGCAAGACACTCCTCGGGGCGCGTCTTGCTTCGGCCTCTCTCATGGAGGCCCTCTGTCAGACCCAGTGTTGACATGTGTCAAGTCGCTCCTCGGGGCGCGTCTTGCTTTGGCCTCTCTCCTGGAGGCGCTCAGTCAGACCGAGTGCTGACATGTGGCAAGAAGCTACTCGGGGCGCGTGTTGCTTGGGCTTCTCTCCTGGAGGCCCTCAGTAAGACCCATTGTTGACATGTGGCAAGACGCTCCTCGGGGCGCGTATTGCTTGGGCCTCTCTCCAGAAGGCCCTCAATCAGACCCAGTGTTGACACGTGGCAAGACTCTCCTCGGGGCGCGTCTTGCTTGGGCCTCTCTCCTGGAGGCGCTCAGTCAGACTGAGTAGTGACATGTGGCCTGACGCTCCTCTGAGCGCGTGTTGCTTGGGCCTCTCTCCTGGAGGCGCTCAGTCAGACCCATTGTTGACATGTTGCAAGACGCTCCTTTGGGCGCGTCTTGCTTGGGCCTCTCTCCTGGAGGCGCTCAGTCAGACCGAGTGCTGACATGTGGAAAGACGCTCCTCGGGGCGCGTCTTGCTTGGGCCTCTCTCCTGGAGGCCCTCTGTCAGACCCAGTGTTGACATGTGGCAAGACGCTCCTCCGGGCGCATCTAGCTTGGGCCTCTCTCCTGGAGGCCCTCAGTCAGACCCATTGTTGACATGTGGCAAGACGCTCCTCAGGGCGCGTCTTTCTTGGTCCTTTCTCCTGGAGGCGCTCAGTCAGACCGAGTGCTGACATGTGGCAAGACGCTCCTCGAGGTGCGTCTTGCTTGGGCCTCTCTCCTGGAGGCGGTCAGTCAGACTGAGTAGTGACATGTGGCCTGACGCTCCCCGGGGCGCGTCTTGCTTGGGCCTCTCTCCTGGAGGCGCTCAGTCAGACCCAGTGGTGACATGTGGCAAGACACTCCTCGGGGCGCGTCTTGCTTAGGCCTCTCTCCTGGAGGCCCTCAGTCAGACCCATTGTTTACATGTGGCAAGACGCTCCTCGGGGCGCGTCTTGCTTGGGCTTCTCTCCTGGAGGCGCTCAGACAGACCAGTGTTGACATGTGACAAGACGCTCCTCAGGGCGCGTCTTGCTGGGGCCTCTCTCCTGGAGGCGCTCAGTCAGAACCAGAGGTGACATGTGGCAAGACGCTCCTCGGGGCGCGTCTTGCTTGGGCCTCTCTCCTGGAGGCCCTCTGTCAGACCCAGTGTTGACATGTGGCAAGACGCTCCTCCGGGCGCATCTTGCTTGGGCCTCTCTCCTGGAGGCCCTCAGTCAGACACATTGTTGACATGTGGCAAGACGCTCCTCGGGGCGCGTCTTGCTTGGGCCTCTCTCCTGGAGGCGCTCAGTCAGACCCAGTGGTGACATGTGGCAAGATTCTCCTCGGGGCGCGTCTTGCTTGGGCCTCTCTCCTGGATGCCCTCTGTCAGACCCAGTGTTGAAATGTGGCAAGACTCTCCTCGGGGCGCGTCTTGCTTGGACCTCTCTCCTGGAGGCGCTCAGTCAGACCGAGTAGTGACATGTGGCAAGACGCTCCTCGGGGCGCGTCTTGCTTGGGCCTCTCTCCTGGAGGCGCTCAATTAGACCCAGTGTTGACATGTGGCAAGACGCTCCTCAGGGCACGTCTTGCTTGGGCTTCTCTCCTGGAGGCTCTCAGTCAGACCCATTGTTGACATGTGGCAAGACGCTCCTCGGGGTGCTTCTTGCTTGGGCCTCTCTCCTGGAGGCGCTCAGTCAGACCGAGTGCTGACATGTGGCAAGACGCTCCTCGGGGCGCGTCTTGCTGGGGCCTCTCTCCTGGAGGCGCTCAGTCAGACCCAGTGTTGACATGTGTCAAGACGCTCCTCGGGCGTTTCTTGCTTGCGCCTCTCTCCTGGAGGCGCTCAGTCAGACCCAGAGGTGACAGGTGGCAAGACGCTCCTCGGGCCTCTCTCCTGGAGGCGCTCAGTCAGACCCAGTGTTGACATGTGGCAAGACGCTCCTCGGGGCGCTTCTTGCTTGGGCCTCTCTCCTGGAGGTGCTCAGTCAGACCCAGTGTTGACATGTGGCAAGACGCTCCTCGGGGCGCGTCTTGCTGGGGCTTCTCTCCTGGAGGTGCTCAGACAGACCCAGTGTTGACATGTGACAAGAGGCTCCTCGGGGCACATCTTGCTTGGGCCTCTCTCCTGGAAGCGCTCAGTCAGAACCAGAGGTGACATGTGGCAAGACGCTCCTCGGGGCGCGTCTTGCTTGGGCCTCTCTCCTGGAGGCCCTCTGTCAGACCCACTGTTGACATGTGGCAAGACGCTCCTCCGGGCGCATCTTGCTTGGGCCTCTCTCCTGGAGGCCCTCAGTCAGACCCATTGTTGACATGTGGCAAGACGCTCCTCGGGGCGCGTCTTGCTTGGGCCTCTCTCCTGGAGGCACTCAGTCAGACCGAGTGCTGACATAAGGCAAGACGCTCCTCGGGGCGCGTCTTGCTGGGGCCTCTCTCCTGGAGGCGCTCAGTCAGACACAGTGCTGACATGTGGCAAGACGCTCCTCGGGGCGCGTCTTGCTTGGGCCTCTCTCCTGGAGGCGCTCAGTCAGACCCAGTGTTGACATGTGGCAAGACGCTCCTCGGGGCGCGTCTTGCTTGGGCCTCTCTCCTGGAGGCGCTCAGTCAGACCCAGTGTTGACATGTGGCAAGACGCTCCTCGGGGCGCGTCTTGCTTGGGCCTCTCTCCTGGAGGCGCTCAGTCAGACCCAGTGGTGACACGTGGAAAGACGCTCCTCGGGGCACATCTTGCTTTGGCCTCTCTCCTGGAGGCGCTCAGTCAGACCCAGTGTTGACACGTGGCAAGACGCTCCTCGTGGCGCGTCTTGCTTGGGCCTCTCTCCTGGAGGCGCTCAGTCAGACCCAGTGTTGGCACTTGGCAAGACACTCCTCGGGGCGCGTCTTGGTTGGGCCTCTCTCCTGGAGGCGCTCAGTCAGACCGAGTAGTGACATGTGGCAAGACGCTCCTCGGGGCGCGTCTTGCTTGGACCTCCCTCCTGGAGGCGCTCAGTCAGACCGAGTGCTGACATAAGGCAAGACGCTCCTCGGGGCGCGTCTTGCTGGGGCCTCTCTCCTGGAGGTGCTCAATCAGACCCAGTGGTGACACGTGGCAAGACGCTCCTCTGGGCGCGTCTTGCTTGGGCCTCTCTCCTGGAGGAGCTCAGTCAGACCCAGTGGTGACACGTGGCAAGACGCTCCTCGGGGCGCATCTTGCTTGGGCCTCTCTCCTGGAGGCGCTAAGTAAGACCCAGTCTTGACACGTGGCAAGACGCTCCTCGGGGCGCGTCTTGCTTGGGCCTCTCTCCTGGAGGCGCTCAGTCAGACACAGTGTTGACACGTGGCAAGACACTCCTCGGGGCACGTCTTGCTTGGGCTTCTCTCATGGAGGACCTCAGTAAGACCCATTGTTGACATGTGGAAAGAAGCTCCTCGGGGTGCGTCTTGCTTTGGCTTCTCTCCTGGAGCCCCTCAGTCAGACCCATTGTTGACATGTGGCAAGACGCTCCTCGGGGCGCGTATTGCTTGGGCCTCTCTCCTGGATGCCCTCTGTCAGACCCAGTGTTGACATGTGGCAAGACTCTCCTCGGGGCGCGTCTTGCTTGGGCCTCTCTCCTGGAGGCGCTCAATTAGACCCAGTGTTGACATGTGGCAAGACGCTCCTCGGGGCGCGTCTTGCTTGGGCTTCTCTCCTGGAGGCCCTCAGTCAGACCCATTGTGGACATGTGGCAAGACGCTCCTCGGGGCGCTTCTTGCTTGGGCCTCTCTCCTGGAGGCGCTCAGTCAGACCGAGTGCTGACATGTGGCAAGACGCTCCTCGGGGCGCGTCTTGCTTGGGCTTCTCTCCTGGAGACCCTCAGTCAGACCCATTGTTGACATGTGGCAAGACGCTCCTCGGGGCAAGTCTTGCTTGGGCCTCTCTCCTGGAGGCGCTCAGTCAGACCCAGTGTTGACACGTGGCAAGACGCTCCTCGGGGCGCGTCTTGGTTGGGCCTCTCTCCTGGAGGCGCTCATTCAGACCCAGTGGTGACATGTGGCAAGACGCTCCTCGGGGCGCGTATTGCTTGGACCTCTCTCCTGAATGCCCTCTGTCAGACCGAGTGTTTACATGTGGCAAGACTCTCCTCTGGGCGCGTCTTGCTGGGGCCTCTCTCCTGGAGGCGCTTAGTCAGACCCAGTGCTGACATGTGGCAAGACGCTCCTCGGGGCGCGTCTTGCTTGGGCCTCTCTCCTGGAGGCGCTCAGTCAGACTGAGTAGTGACATGTGGCCTGACGCTCCTCGGGGCGCGTCTTGCTTGGGCCTCTCTCCTGGAGGCGCTCAGTCAGACCCAGTGGTGACATGTGGCAAGACGCTCCTCGGGGCGCGTCTTGCTTGGGCGTCTCCCCTGGAGGCCCTCTGTCAGACCCAGTGTTGACATGTGTCAAGACGCTCCTCAGGGCGCGCCTTGCGTGGGCTTCTCTCCTGGAGGCCCTCAGTCAGACCCATTGTTGACATGTGGCAAGATGCTCCTCGGGGCGCGTCTTGCTTGGGCCTCTCTCCTGGAGGCGCTCAGTCAGAACCAGAGGTGACATGTGGCAAGACGCTCCTCGGGGCTCGTCTTGCTTGGGCCTCTCTCCTTGAGGCCCTCTGTCAGACCCAGTGTTGACATGTGGCAAGACGCTCCTCCGGGCGCATCTTGCTTGGGCCTCTCACCTGGAGGCCCTCAGTCAGACCCATTGTTGACATGTGGCAAGAAGCTCCTCGGGGCGCGTCTTGCTTGGGCCTCTCTCCTGGAGGCGCTCAGTCAGAACCAGAGGTGACATGTGGCAAGACGCTCCTCGGGGCGCGTCTTGCTTGGGCCTCTCTCCTGGAGGCGCTCAGAAAGACCCAGTGTTGACATGTGACAAGACGCTCCTCGGGGCGCGTCTTGCTTGGGCCTCTCTCCTGGAGGCGCTCAGTCAGAACCAGAGGTGACATGTGGCAAGACGCTCCTCGGGGCTCGTCTTGCTTGGGCCTCTCTCCTGGAGGCCCTCTGTCAGACCCAGTGTTGACATGTGGCAAGACGCTCCTCCGGGCGCATCTTGCTTGGGCCTCTCTCCTGGAGGCCCTCAGTCAGACCCATTGTTGACATGTGGCAAGACGCTCCTCGGGGCGCTTCTTGCTTGGGCCTCTCTCCTGGAGGCGCTCAGTCAGACCGAGTGCTGACATAAGGCAAGACGCTCCTCGGGGCGCGTCTTGCTGGGGCCTCTCTCCTGGAGGCGCTCAGTCAGACCCAGTGCTGACATGTGGCAAGAAGCTCCTCGGGGCGCATCTTGCTTGGGCCTCTCTCCTGGAGGCGCTCAGTAAGACCCAGTGTTGACATAAGGCAAGACGCTCCTCGGGGCGCGTCTTGCTGGGGCCTCTCTCCTGGAGGCGCTCAGTCAGACCCAGTGCTGACATGTGGCAAGACGCTCCTCGGGGCGCGTCTTGCTTGGGCCTCTCTCCTGGAGGCGCTCAGTCAGACCCAGTGTTGACACGTGGCAAGACGCTCCTCGGGGCGCGTCTTGGTTGGGCCTCTCTCCTGGAGGCGCTCATTCAGACCCAGTGGTGACATGTGGCAAGACGCTCCTCGGGGCGCGTATTGCTTCGGCCTCTCTCCTGAATGCCGTCTGTCAGACCGAGTGTTGACATGTGGCAAGACTCTCCTCGGGGCGCGTCTTGCTTGGGCCTCTCTCCTGGAGGCGCTCAGTCAGACCCAGTGTTGACATGTGGCAAGACGCTCCTCTGGGCGCGTCTTGCTTGGGCTTCTCTCCTGGAGGCCCTCAGTCAGACCCATTGTTGACATGTGGCAAGACGCTCCTCGGGGCACGTCTTGCTTGGGCCTCTCTCCTGTAGGCGCTCAGTCAGACCGAGTAGTGACATGTGGCAAGACGCTCCTCGGGGCGCGTCTTGCTTGGACCTCTCTCCTGGAGGCGCTCAGTTAGACCGAGTAGTGACATGTGGCAAGACGCTCCTCGGGGCGCGTCTTGCTTGGGCCTCTCTCCTGGAGGCGCTCAGTCAGACCGAGTGCTGAGATAAGGCAATACGCTCCTCGGGGCGCGTCGCGCTGGGGCCTCTCTCCTGGAGGTGCTCAATCAGACCCAGTGGTGACACGTGGCAAGACGCTCCTCTGGGCGCGTATTGCCTGGGCCTCTCTCCTGGATGCCCTCTGTCAGACCCAGTGTTGACATGTGGCAAGACTCTCCTCGGGGCGCATCTTGCTTGGACCTCTCTCCTGGAGGCGCTCAGTCAGACCGAGTAGTGACATGTGGCAAGACGCTCCTCGGGGCGCGTCTTGCTTGGGCTTCTCTCCTGGAGGCCCTCAGTCAGACCCATTGTTGACATGTGGCAAGACGCTCCTCGGGGCGCTTCTTGCTTGGGCCTCTCTCCTGGAGGCGCTCAGTCAGACCGAGTGCTGACATGTGGCAAGACGCTCCTCGGGGCGCGTCTTGCTGGGGCCTCTCTCCTGGAGGCGCTCAGTCAGACCCAGTGTTGACATGTGTCAAGACGCTCCTCGGGCGTTTCTTGCTTGCGCCTCTCTCCTGGAGGCGCTCAGTAAGACCCAGAGGTGACATGTGGCAAGACGCTCCTCGGGCCTCTCTCCTGGAGGCGCTCAGTCAGACCCAGTGTTGACATGTGGCAAGACGCTCCTCGGGGCGCGTCTTGCTTGGGCCTCTCTCCTGGAGGCGCTCAGTCAGAACGAGTGCTGACATAAGGCAAGACGCTCCTCGGGGCGCGTCTTGCTGGGGCCTCTCTCCTGGAGGCCCTCAGTCAGACCCATTGTTGACATGTGGCAAGACGCTCCTCGGGGCACGTCTTGCTTGGGCCTCTCTCCTGGAGGCGCTCAGTCAGACCCAGTGCTGACATGTGGCAAGACGCTCCTCGGGGCGCGTCTTGCTTGGGCCTCTCTCCTGGAGGCGCTCAGTCAGACCCAGTGTTGACATGTGGCAAGACGCTCCTCGTGGCGCGTCTTGCTTGGGCCTCTCTCCTGGAGGCACTCAGTCAGACCCAGTGTTCACACGTGGCAAGACGCTCCTCGGGGCGCGTCTTGCTTGGGCCTCTCTCCTGGAGGCGCTCAGTCAGACCCAGTGTTTGCATGTGGCAAGACACTCCTCGGGGCGCGTCTTGGTTGGGCCTCTCTCCTGGAGGCGCTCATTCAGACCCAGTGGTGACATGTGGCAAGACGCTCCTCGGGGCGCGTCTTGCTTGGGCCTCTCTCCTGGAGGCGCTCAGTCAGACCGAGTAGTGACATGTGGCAAGACGCTCCTCAGGGCGCGTCTTGCTTGGGCCTTTCTCCTGGAGGCACTCAGTCAGACCGAGTGCTGACATGTGGCAAGACGCTCCTCGGGGCGCGTCTTGCTGGGGCCTCTCTCCTGGAGGCGCTCAGTCAGACCCAGTGTTGACATGTGTCAAGACGCTCCTCGGGCGTTTCTTGCTTGCGCCTCTCTCCTGGAGGCGCTCAGTCAGACCCAGAGGTGACATGTGGCAAGACGCTCCTCGGGCCTCTCTCCTGGAGGCGCTCAGTCAGACCCAGTGTTGACATGTGGCAAGACGCTCCTCGGGGCGCGTCTTGCTTGGGCCTCTCTCCTGGAGGCGCTCAGTCAGACCGAGTGCTGACATAAGGCAAGACGCTCCTCGGGGCGCGTCTTGCTGGGGCCTCTCTCCTGGAGGCGCTCAGTCAGACCCAGTGCTGACATGTGGCAAGACGCTCCTCGGGGCGCGTCTTGCTTGGGCCTCTCTCCTGGAGGCGCTCAGTCAGACCCAGTGTTGACATGTGGCAAGACGCTCCTCGGGGCAGCGTCTTGCTTGGGCCTCTCTCCTGGAGGCACTCAGTCAGACCCAGTGTTCACACGTGGCAAGACGCTCCTCGGGGCGCGTCTTGCTTGGGCCTCTCTCCTGGAGGCGCTCAGTCAGACCCAGTGTTTGCATGTGGCAAGACACTCCTCAGGGCGCGTCTTGGTTGGGCCTCTCTCCTGGAGGCGCTCATTCAGACCCAGTGGTGACATGTGGCAAGACGCTCCTCGGGGTGCGTCTTGCTTGGGCCTCTCTCCTGGAGGCGCTCAGTCAGACCGAGTGCTGACATAAGGCAAGACGCTCCTCGGGGCGCGTCTTGCTGGGGCCTCTCTCCTGGAGGCGCTCAGTCAGACCCAGTGTTGACATGTGGCAAGACGCTCCTCGGGGCGCGTCTTGCTTGGGCCTCTCTCCTGGAGGCACTCAGTCAGACCCAGTGTTCACACGTGGCAAGACGCTCCTCGGGGCACGTCTTGCTTGGGCCTCTCTCCTGGAGGCGCTCAGTCAGACCCAGAGGTGACATGTGGCAAGACGCTCCTCGGGCCTCTCTCCTGGAGGCGCTCAGTCAGACCCAGTGTTGACATGTGGCAAGACGCTCCTCGGGGCGCGTCTTGCTTGGGCCTCTCTCCTGGAGGCGCTCAGTCAGACCGAGTGCTGACATAAGGCAAGACGCTCCTCGGGGCACGTCTTGCTGGGGCCTCTCTCCTGGAGGCGCTCAGTCAGACCCAGTGCTGACATGTGGCAAGACGCTCCTCGGGGCGCGTCTTGCTTGGGCCTCTCTCCTGGAGGCGCTCAGTCAGACCCAGTGTTGACATGTGGCAAGACGCTCCTCGGGGCGCGTCTTGCTTGGGCCTCTCTCCTGGAGGCACTCAGTCAGACCCAGTGTTCACACGTGGCAAGACGCTCCTCGGGGCGCGTCTTGCTTGGGCCTCTCTCCTGGAGGCGCTCAGTCAGACCCAGTGTTTGCATGTGGCAAGACACTCCTCGGGGCGCGTCTTGGTTGGGCCTCTCTCCTGGAGGCGCTCATTGAGACCCAGTGGTGACATGTGGCAAGACGCTCCTCGGGGTGCGTCTTGCTTGGGCCTCTCTCCTGGAGGCGCTCAGTCAGACCGAGTGCTGACATAAGGCAAGACGCTCCTCGGGGCGCGTCTTGCTGGGGCCTCTCTCCTGGAGGCGCTCAGTCAGACCCAGTGTTGACATGTGGCAAGACGCTCCTCGGGGCGCGTCTTGCTTGGGCCTCTCTCCTGGAGGCACTCAGTCAGACCCAGTGTTCACACGTGGCAAGACGCTCCTCGGGGCGCGTCTTGCTTGGGCCTCTCTCCTGGAGGCGCTCAGTCAGACCCAGTGTTGGCATGTGGCAAGACACTCCTCGGGGCGCGTCTTGGTTTGGCCTCTCTCCTGGAGGCGCTCATTCAGACCCAGTGGTGACATGTGGCAAGACGCTCCTCGGGGCGCGTATTGCTTCGGCCTCTCTCCTGAATGACCTCTGTCAGACCGAATGTTGACATGTGGCAAGACTCTCCTCGGGGCGCGTCTTGCTTGGGCTTCTCTAATGGAGGCCCTCAGTCCGACCCAGTGTTGACATGTGTCAAGACGGTCCTCGGGGTGTGTCTTGCTTCGGCCTCTCTGCTGGAGGCGCTCAGTCAGACCCAGTGTTGACATGTGGCAAGACGCTCCTCTGGGCGCGTCTTGCTTGGGCTTCTCTCCTGGAGGCCCTCAGTCAGACCCATTGTTGACATGTGGCAAGATGCTCCTCGGGGCACGTCTTGCTTGGACCTCTCTTCTGGAGGCGCTCAGTTAGACCGAGTAGTGACATGTGGCCTGACGCTCCTCGGGGCGCGTCTTTCTTGGGCCTCTCTCCTTGAGGCACTTAGTCAGACCGAGTGCTGAAATAAGGCAAGACGCTCCTCGGGGCGCGTCTTGCTGGGGCCTCTCTCCTGGAGGTGCTCAATCAGACCCAGTGGTGACACGTGGCAAGACGCTCCTCTGGGCGCGTCTTGCTTGGGCCTCTCTCCTGGAGGAGCTCAGTCAGACCCAGTGGTGACACGTGGCAAGACGCTCCTCGGGGCGCAGCTTGCTTGGGCCTCTCTCCTGGAGGCGCTAAGTCAGACCCAGTGTTGACACGTGGCAAGACGCTCCTCGGGGCGCGTCTTGCTTGGGCCTCTCTCCTGGAGGCGCTCAGTCAGACACAGTGTTTACATGTGGCAAGACACTCCTCGGGGCGCGTCTTGCTTGGGCTTCTCTCATGGAGGCCCTCAGTAAGACCCAGTGGTGACATGTGGCAAGACGCTCCTCGGGGCGCGTCTTGCTTTGGCTTCTCTCCTGGAGGCCCTCAGTCAGACCCATTGTTGACATGTGGCCAGACGCTCCTCGGGGCGCGTATTGCTTGGGCCTCTCCCCTGGATGCCCTCTGTCAGACCCACTGTTGACATGTGGCAAGACTCTCCTCGGGGCGCGTCTTGCTTGGACCTCTCTCCTGGAGGCCCTCTGTCAGACCCAGTGTTGACATGTGTCAAGACGCTCCTCAGGGCGCGTCTTGCTTGGGCTTCTCTCCTGGAGGCCCTCAGTCAGACCCATTGTTGACATGTGGCAAGACGCTCCTCGGGGCGCGTCTTGCTTGGGCTTCTCTCCTGGAGGCGCTCAGAAAGACCCAGTGTTGACATGTGGCAAGACTCTCCTCGGGGCGCGTCTTGCTTGGACCTCTCTCCTGGAGGCCCTCTGTCAGACCCAGTGTTGACATGTGTCAAGACGCTCCTCAGGGCGCGTCTTGCTTGGGCTTCTCTCCTGGAGGCCCTCAGTCAGACCCATTGTTGACATGTGACAAGACGCTCCTCGGGGCGCGTCTTGCTTGGGCCTCTCTCCTGGAGGCGCTCAGTCAGAACCAGAGGTGACATGTGGCAAGACGCTCCTCGGGGCTCGTCTTGCTTAGGCCTCTCTCCTGGAGGCCCTCTGTCAGACCCAGTGTTGACATGTGGAAAGACGCTCCTCCGGGCGCGTCTTGCTTGGGCCTCTCTCCTGGAGAAGCTCAGTCAGACCCAGTGTTGACATAAGGCAAGACGCTCCTCGGGGCGCGTCTTGCTGGGGCCTCTCTCCTGGAGGCGCTCAGTCAGACCCAGTGCTGACATGTGGCAAGACGCTCCTCGGGGCGCGTCTTGCTTGGGCCTCTCTCCTGGAGGCGCTCAGTCAGACCCAGTGTTGACACGTGGCAAGACGCTCCTCGGGGCGCGTCTTGGTTGGGCCTCTCTCCTGGAGGCGCTCATTCAGACCCAGTGGTGACATGTGGCAAGACGCTCCTCGGGGCGCGTATTGCTTCGGCCTCTCTCCTGAATGCCGTCTGTCAGACCGAGTGTTGACATGTGGCAAGACTCTCCTCGGGGCGCGTCTTGCTTGGGCTTCTCTCATGGAGGCCCTCAGTCCGACCCAGTGTTGACATGTGTCAAGATGCTCCTCGGGGCGTGTCTTGCTTGGGCCTCTCTCCTGGAGGCGCTCAGTCAGACCCAGTGTTGACATGTGGCAAGACGCTCCTCTGGGCGCGTCTTGCTTGGGCTTCTCTCCTGGAGGCCCTCAGTCAGACCGAGTAGTGACATGTGGCAAGACGCTCCTCGGGGCGCGTCTTGCTTGGACCTCTCTCCTGGAGGCGCTCAGTTAGACCGAGTAGTGACATGTGGCAAGACGCTCCTCGGGGCGCGTCTTGCTTGGGCCTCTCTCCTGGAGGCGCTCAGTCAGACCGAGTGCTGAGATAAGGCAAGACGCTCCTCGGGGCGCGTCGCGCTGGGGCCTCTCTCCTGGAGGTGCTCAATCAGACCCAGTGGTGACACGTGGCAAGACGCTCCTCTGGGCGCGTCTTGCTTGGGCCTCTCTCCTGGATGCCCTCTGTCAGACCCAGTGTTGACATGTTGCAAGACTCTCCTCGGGGCGCATCTTGCTTGGACCTCTCTCCTGGAGGCGCTCAGTCAGACCGAGTAGTGACATGTGGCAAGACGCTCCTCGGGGCGCGTCTTGCTTGGGCTTCTCTCCTGGAGGCCCTCAGTCAGACCCATTGTTGACATGTGGCAAGACGCTCCTCGGGGCGCTTCTTGCTTGGGCCTCTCTCCTGGAGGCGCTCAGTCAGACCGAGTGCTGACATGTGGCAAGACGCTCCTCGGGGCGCGTCTTGCTGGGGCCTCTCTCCTGGAGGCGCTCAGTCAGACCCAGTGTTGACATGTGTCAAGACGCTCCTCGGGCGTTTCTTGCTTGCGCCTCTCTCCTGGAGGCGCTCAGTAAGACCCAGAGGTGACATGTGGCAAGACGCTCCTCGGGCCTCTCTCCTGGAGGCGCTCAGTCAGACCCAGTGTTGACATGTGGCAAGACGCTCCTCGGGGCGCGTCTTGCTTGGGCCTCTCTCCTGGAGGCGCTCAGTCAGACCGAGTGCTGACATAAGGCAAGACGCTCCTCGGGGCGCGTCTTGCTGGGGCCTCTCTCCTGGAGGCCCTCAGTCAGACCCATTGTTGACATGTGGCAAGACGCTCCTCGGGGCACGTCTTGCTTGGGCCTCTCTCCTGGAGGCGCTCAGTCAGACCGAGTGCTGACATAAGGCAAGACGCTCCTCGGGGCGCGTCTTGCTGGGGCCTCTCTCCTGGAGGCGCTCAGTCAGACCCAGTGCTGACATGTGGCAAGACGCTCCTCGGGGCGCGTCTTGCTTGGGCCTCTCTCCTGGAGGCGCTCAGTCAGACCCAGTGTTGACATGTGGCAAGACGCTCCTCGGGGCGCGTCTTGCTTGGGCCTCTCTCCTGGAGGCACTCAGTCAGACCCAGTGTTCACACGTGGCAAGACGCTCCTCGGGGCGCGTCTTGCTTGGGCCTCTCTCCTGGAGGCGCTCAGTCAGACCCAGTGTTTGCATGTGGCAAGACACTCCTCGGGGCGCGTCTTGGTTGGGCCTCTCTCCTGGAGCCGCTCATTCAGACCCAGTGGTGACATGTGGCAAGACGCTCCTCGGGGCGCGTCTTGCTTGGGCCTCTCTCCTGGAGGCGCTCAGTCAGACCCATTGTTGACATGTGGCAAGACGCTCCTCGGGGCGCGTCTTGCTTGGGCCTCTCTCCTGGAGGCGCTCAGTCAGACCGAGTGCTGACATAAGGCAAGACGCTCCTCGGGGCGCGTCTTGCTGGGGCCTCTCTCCTGGAGGCGCTCAGTCAGACCCAGTGCTGACATGTGGCAAGACGCTCCTCGGGGCGCGTCTTGCTTGGGCCTCTCTCCTGGAGGCACTCAGTCAGACCCAGTGGTGACATGTGGCAAGACGCTCCTCGGGGTGCGTCTTGCTTGGGCCTCTCTCCTGGAGGCGCTCAGTCAGACCCAGTGTTTGCATGTGGCAAGACACTCCTCGGGGCGCGTCTTGGTTGGGCCTCTCTCCTGGAGGCGCTCATTCAGACCCATTGGTGACATGTGGCAAGACGCTCCTCGGGGTGCGTCTTGCTTGGGCCTCTCTCCTGGAGGCGCTCAGTCAGACCGAGTGCTGACATAAGGCAAGACGCTCCTCGGGGCGCGTCTTGCTGGGGCCTCTCTCCTGGAGGCGCTCAGTCAGACCCAGTGTTGACATGTGGCAAGACGCTCCTCGGGGCGCGTCTTGCTTGGGCCTCTCTCCTGGAGGCACTCAGTCAGACCCAGTGTTCACACGTGGCAAGACGCTCCTCGGGGCGCGTCTTGCTTGGGCCTCTCTCCTGGAGGCGCTCAGTCAGACCCAGTGTTGGCATGTGGCAAGACACTCCTCGGGGCGCGTCTTGGTTGGGCCTCTCTCCTGGAGGCGCTCATTCAGACCCAGTGGTGACATGTGGCAAGACGCTCCTCGGGGCGCGTATTGCTTCGGCCTCTCTCCTGAATGACCTCTGTCAGACCGAATGTTGACATGTGGCAAGACTCTCCTCGGGGCGCGTCTTGCTTGGGCTTCTCTCATGGAGGCCCTCAGTCCGACCCAGTGTTGACATGTGTCAAGACGGTCCTCGGGGTGTGTCTTGCTTCGGCCTCTCTGCTGGAGGCGCTCAGTCAGACCCAGTGTTGACATGTGGCAAGACGCTCCTCGGGGCACGTCTTGCTTGGACCTCTCTTCTGGAGGCGCTCAGTTAGACCGAGTAGTGACATGTGGCAAGACGCTCCTCAGGGCGCGTCTTGCTTGGGCCTCTCTCCTTGAGGCGCTTAGTCAGACCGAGTGCTGAAATAAGGCAAGACGCTCCTCGGGGCGCATCTTGCTGGGGCCTCTCTCCTGGAGGTGCTCAATCAGACCCAGTGGTGACACGTGGCAAGACGCTCCTCTGGGCGCGTCTTGCTTGGGCCTCTCTCCTGGAGGAGCTCAGTCAGACCCAGTGGTGACACGTGGCAAGACGCTCCTCGGGGCGCATCTTGCTTGGGCCTCTCTCCTGGAGGCGCTAAGTCAGACCCAGTGTTGACACGTGGCAAGACGCTCCTCGGGGCGCGTCTTGCTTGGGGCTCTCTCCTGGAGGCGCTCAGTAAGACACAGTGTTTACATGTGGCAAGACACTCCTCGGGGCGCGTCTTGCTTGGGCTTCTCTCATGGAGGCCCTCAGTAAGACCCAGTGGTGACATGTGGCAAGATGCTCCTCGGGGCGCGTCTTGCTTTGGCTTCTCTCCTGGAGGCCCTCAGTCAGACCCATTGTTGACATGTGGCCAGACGCTCCTCGGGGCGCGTATTGCTTGGGCCTCTCTCCTGGATGCCCTCTGTCAGACCCACTGTTGACATGTGGCAAGACTCTCCTCGGGGCGCGTCTTGCTTGGACCTCTCTCCTGGAGGCCCTCTGTCAGACCCAGTGTTGACATGTGTCAAGACGCTCCTCAGGGCGCGTCTTGCTTGGGCTTCTCTCCTGGAGGCCCTCAGTCAGACCCATTGTTGACATGTGGCAAGACGCTCCTCGGGGCGCTTCTTGCTTGGGCTTCTCTCCTGGAGGCGCTCAGAAAGACCCAGTGTTGACATGTGACAAGACGCTCCTCGGGGCGCGTCTTGCTTGGGCCTCTCTCCTGGAGGCGCTCAGTCAGAACCAGAGGTGACATGTGGCAAGACGCTCCTCGGGGCTCGTCTTGCTTAGGCCTCTCTCCTGGAGGCCCTCTGTCAGACCCAGTGTTGACATGTGGAAAGACGCTCCTCCGGGCGCATCTTGCTTGGGCCTCTCTCCTGGAGGCCCTCAGTCAGACCCATTGTTGACATGTGGCAAGACGCTCCTCTGGGCGCGTCTTGCTTGGGCCTCTCTCCTGGAGGCG
Organism: Nothobranchius furzeri; assembly: GCF_043380555.1. Taxonomy (NCBI): domain Eukaryota; kingdom Metazoa; phylum Chordata; class Actinopteri; order Cyprinodontiformes; family Nothobranchiidae; genus Nothobranchius; species Nothobranchius furzeri. The sequence continues at coordinate 12,277,887 of NC_091741.1, read as the reverse complement.
CTCAGTCAGACCGAGTGCTGACATCAGGCAAGACGCTCCTCGGGGCGCGTCTTGCTGGGGCCTCTCTCCTGGAGGCGCTCAGTCAGACCCAGTGCTGACATGTGGCAAGACGCTCCTCGGGGCGCGTCTTGCTTGGGCCTCTCTCCTGGAGGCGCTCAGTCAGACCCAGTGTTGACATAAGGCAAGACGCTCCTCGGGGCGCGTCTTGCTGGGGCCTCTCTCCTGGAGGCGCTCAGTCAGACCCAGTGCTGACATGTGGCAAGACGCTCCTCGAGGCGCGTCTTGCTTGGGCCTCTCTCCTGGAGGCGCTCAGTCAGACCCAGTGTTGGCATGTGGCAAGACACTCCTCGGGGCGCGTCTTGGTTGGGCCTCTCTCCTGGAGGCGCTCATTCAGACCCAGTGGTGACATGTGGCAAGACGCTCCTCGGGGCGCGTATTGCTTCGGCCTCTCTCCTGAATGACCTCTGTCAGACCGAGTGTTGACATGTGGCAAGACTCTCCTCGGGGCGCGTCTTGCTTGGGCTTCTCTCATGGAGGCCCTCAGTCCGACCCAGTGTTGACATGTGTCAAGACGCTCCTCGGGGCGTGTCTTGCTTCGGCCTTTCTCCTGGAGGCGCTCAGTCAGACCCAGTGTTGACATGTGGCAAGACGCTCCTCTGGGCGTGTCTTGCTTGGGCTTCTCTCCTGGAGGCCCTCAGTCAGACCCATTGTTGACATGTGGCAAGATGCTCCTCGGGGCACGTCTTGCTTGGACCTCTCTCCTGGAGGCGCTCAGTTAGACCGAGTAGTGACATGTGGCAAGACGCTCCTCGGGGCGCGTCTTGCTTGGGCCTCTCTCCTGGAGGCGCTCAGTCAGACCGAGTGCTGAAATAAGGCAAGACGCTCCTCGGGGCGCGTCTTGCTGGGGCCTCTCTCCTGGAGGTGCTTAATCAGACCCAGTGGTGACACGTGGCAAGACGCTCCTCTGGGACCGTCTTGCTTGGGCCTCTCTCCTGGAGGAGCTCAGTCAGACCCAGTGGTGACACGTGGCAAGACGCTCCTCGGGGCGCATCTTGCTTGGGCCTCTCTCCTGGAGGCGCTAAGTCAGACCCAGTGTTGACACGTGGCAAGACGCTCCTCGGGGCGCGTCTTGCTTGGGCCTCTCTCCTGGAGGCGCTCAGTCAGACACAGTGTTTACATGTGGCAAGACACTCCTCGGGGCGCGTCTTGCTTGGGCTTCTCTCATGGAGGCCCTCAGTAAGACCCAGTGGTGACATGTGGCAAGACGCTCCTCGGGGTGCGTCTTGCTTTGGCTTCTCTCCTGGAGGCCCTCAGTCAGACCCATTGTTGACATGTGGCCAGACGCTCCTCGGGGCGCGTATTGCTTGGGCCTCTCTCCTGGAGGCACTCAGTCAGACCGAGTGCTGACATGTGACAAGACGCTCCTCGGGGCGCGTCTTGCTTGGGCCTCTCTCCTGGAGGCGCTCAGTCAGAACCAGAGGTGACATGTGGCAAGACGCTCCTCGGGGCTCGTCTTGCTTAGGCCTCTCTCCTGGAGGCCCTCTGTCAGACCCAGTGTTGACATGTGGAAAGACGCTCCTCCGGGCGCATCTTGCTTGGGCCTCTCTCCTGGAGGCCCTCAGTCAGACCCATTGTTGACATGTGGCAAGACGCTCCTCTGGGCGCGTCTTGCTTGGGCCTCTCTCCTGGAGGCGCTCAGTCAGACCGAGTGCTGACATCAGGCAAGACGCTCCTCGGGGCGCGTCTTGCTGGGGCCTCTCTCCTGGAGGCGCTCAGTCAGACCCAGTGCTGACATGTGGCAAGACGCTCCTCGGGGCGCGTCTTGCTTGGGCCTCTCTCCTGGAGGCGCTCAGTCAGACCCAGTGTTGACATAAGGCAAGACGCTCCTCGGGGCGCGTCTTGCTGGGGCCTCTCTCCTGGAGGCGCTCAGTCAGACCCAGTGCTGACATGTGGCAAGACGCTCCTCGAGGCGCGTCTTGCTTGGGCCTCTCTCCTGGAGGCGCTCAGTCAGACCCAGTGTTGGCATGTGGCAAGACACTCCTCGGGGCGCGTCTTGGTTGGGCCTCTCTCCTGGAGGCGCTCATTCAGACCCAGTGGTGACATGTGGCAAGACGCTCCTCGGGGCGCGTATTGCTTCGGCCTCTCTCCTGAATGACCTCTGTCAGACCGAGTGTTGACATGTGGCAAGACTCTCCTCGGGGCGCGTCTTGCTTGGGCTTCTCTCATGGAGGCCCTCAGTCCGACCCAGTGTTGACATGTGTCAAGACGCTCCTCGGGGCGTGTCTTGCTTCGGCCTTTCTCCTGGAGGCGCTCAGTCAGACCCAGTGTTGACATGTGGCAAGACGCTCCTCTGGGCGTGTCTTGCTTGGGCTTCTCTCCTGGAGGCCCTCAGTCAGACCCATTGTTGACATGTGGCAAGATGCTCCTCGGGGCACGTCTTGCTTGGACCTCTCTCCTGGAGGCGCTCAGTTAGACCGAGTAGTGACATGTGGCAAGACGCTCCTCGGGGCGCGTCTTGCTTGGGCCTCTCTCCTGGAGGCGCTCAGTCAGACCGAGTGCTGAAATAAGGCAAGACGCTCCTCGGGGCGCGTCTTGCTGGGGCCTCTCTCCTGGAGGTGCTTAATCAGACCCAGTGGTGACACGTGGCAAGACGCTCCTCTGGGACCGTCTTGCTTGGGCCTCTCTCCTGGAGGAGCTCAGTCAGACCCAGTGGTGACACGTGGCAAGACGCTCCTCGGGGCGCATCTTGCTTGGGCCTCTCTCCTGGAGGCGCTAAGTCAGACCCAGTGTTGACACGTGGCAAGACGCTCCTCGGGGCGCGTCTTGCTTGGGCCTCTCTCCTGGAGGCGCTCAGTCAGACACAGTGTTTACATGTGGCAAGACACTCCTCGGGGCGCGTCTTGCTTGGGCTTCTCTCATGGAGGCCCTCAGTAAGACCCAGTGGTGACATGTGGCAAGACGCTCCTCGGGGTGCGTCTTGCTTTGGCTTCTCTCCTGGAGGCCCTCAGTCAGACCCATTGTTGACATGTGGCCAGACGCTCCTCGGGGCGCGTATTGCTTGGGCCTCTCTCCTGGAGGCACTCAGTCAGACCGAGTGCTGACATGTGGCAAGACGCTCCTCGGGGCGCGTCTTGCTGGGGCCTCTCTCCTGGAGGCGCTCAGTCAGACCCAGTGTTGACATGTGTCAAGACGCTCCTCGGGGCGTGTCTTGCTTCGGCCTTTCTCCTGGAGGTGCTCAGTCAGACCCAGTGTTGACATGTGGCAAGACGCTCCTCTGGGCGCGTCTTGCTTGGGCTTCTCTCCTGGAGGCCCTCAGTCAGACCCATTGTTGACATGTGGCAAGATGCTCCTCGGGGCACGTCTTGCTTGGACCTCTCTAATGGAGGCGCTCAGTTAGACCGAGTAGTGACATGTGGCAAGACGCTCCTCTGGGCGCGTCTTGCTTGGGCCTCTCTCCTGGAGGCGCTCAGTCAGACCGAGTGCTGAAATAAGGCAAGACGCTCCTCGGGGCGCGTCTTGCTGGGGCCTCTCTCCTGGAGGTGCTCAATCAGACCCAGTGGTGACACGTGGCAAGACGCTCCTCTGGGACCGTCTTGCTTGGGCCTCTCTCCTGGAGGAGCTCAGTCAGACCCAGTGGTGACACGTGGCAAGACGCTCCTCGGGGCGCATCTTGCTTGGGCCTCTCTCCTGGAGGCGCTAAGTCAGACCCAGTGTTCACACGTGGCAAGACGCTCCTCGGGGCGCGTCTTGCTTGGGCCTCTCTCCTGGAGGCGCTCAGTCAGACAAAGTGTTTACATGTGGCAAGACACTCCTCGGGGCGCGTCTTGCTTGGGCTTCTCTCATGGAGGCCCTCAGTAAGACCCAGTGGTGACATGTGGCAAGACGCTCCTCGGGGTGCGTCTTGCTTTGGCTTCTTTCATGGAGGCCCTCAGTCAGACCCATTGTTGACATGTGGCCAGACGCTCCTCGGGGCACGTATTGCTTGGGCCTCTCTCCTGGAGGCACTCAGTCAGACCGAGTGCTGACATGTGGCAAGACGCTCCTCGGGGCGCGTCTTGCTGGGGCCTCTCTCCTGGAGGCGCTCAGTCAGACCCAGTGTTGACATGTGTCAAGACGCTCCTCGGGCGTTTCTTGCTTGCGCCTCTCTCCTGGAGGCGCTCAGTCAGACCCAGAGGTGACATGTGGCAAGACGCTCCTCGGGCCTCTCTCCTGGAGGCGCTCAGTCAGACCCAGTGTTGACATGTGGCAAGACGCTCCTCGGGGCGCGTCTTGCTTGGGCCTCTCTCCTGGAGGCGCTCAGTCAGACCGAGTGCTGACATAAGGCAAGACGCTCCTCGGGGCGCGTCTTGCTGGGGCCTCTCTCCTGGAGGCCCTCAGTCAGACCCATTGTTGACATGTAGCAAGACGCTCCTCGGGGCGCGTCTTGCTTGGGCCTCTCTCCTGGAGGCGCTCAGTCAGACCGAGTGCTGACATAAGGCAAGACGCTCCTCGGGGCGCGTCTTGCTGGGGCCTCTCTCCTGGAGGCGCTCAGTCAGACCCAGTGCTGACATGTGGCAAGACGCTCCTCGGGGCGCGTCTTGCTTGGGCCTCTCTCCTGGAGGCGCTCAGTCAGACCCAGTGTTGACATGTGGCAAGACGCTCCTCGGGGCGCGTCTTGCTTGGGCCTCTCTCCTGGAGGCACTCAGTCAGACCCAGTGTTGACATGTGTCAAGACGCTCCTCGGGGCGCGTCTTGCTTGGGCCTCTCTCCTGGAGGCGCTCAGTCAGACCGAGTGCTGAAATAAGGCAAGACGCTCCTCGGGGCGCGTCTTGCTGGGGCCTCTCTCCTGGAGGTGCTCAATCAGACCCAGTGGTGACACGTGGCAAGACGCTCCTCTGGGACCGTCTTGCTTGGGCCTCTCTCCTGGAGGAGCTCAGTCAGACCCAGTGGTGACACGTGGCAAGACGCTCCTCGGGGCGCATCTTGCTTGGGCCTCTCTCCTGGAGGCGCTAAGTCAGACCCAGTGTTCACACGTGGCAAGACGCTCCTCGGGGCGCGTCTTGCTTGGGCCTCTCTCCTGGAGGCGCTCAGTCAGACAAAGTGTTTACATGTGGCAAGACACTCCTCGGGGCGCGTCTTGCTTGGGCTTCTCTCATGGAGGCCCTCAGTAAGACCCAGTGGTGACATGTGGCAAGACGCTCCTCGGGGTGCGTCTTGCTTTGGCTTCTTTCATGGAGGCCCTCAGTCAGACCCATTGTTGACATGTGGCCAGACGCTCCTCGGGGCACGTATTGCTTGGGCCTCTCTCCTGGAGGCACTCAGTCAGACCGAGTGCTGACATGTGGCAAGACGCTCCTCGGGGCGCGTCTTGCTGGGGCCTCTCTCCTGGAGGCGCTCAGTCAGACCCAGTGTTGACATGTGTCAAGACGCTCCTCGGGCGTTTCTTGCTTGCGCCTCTCTCCTGGAGGCGCTCAGTCAGACCCAGAGGTGACATGTGGCAAGACGCTCCTCGGGCCTCTCTCCTGGAGGCGCTCAGTCAGACCCAGTGTTGACATGTGGCAAGACGCTCCTCGGGGCGCGTCTTGCTTGGGCCTCTCTCCTGGAGGCGCTCAGTCAGACCGAGTGCTGACATAAGGCAAGACGCTCCTCGGGGCGCGTCTTGCTGGGGCCTCTCTCCTGGAGGCCCTCAGTCAGACCCATTGTTGACATGTAGCAAGACGCTCCTCGGGGCGCGTCTTGCTTGGGCCTCTCTCCTGGAGGCGCTCAGTCAGACCGAGTGCTGACATAAGGCAAGACGCTCCTCGGGGCGCGTCTTGCTGGGGCCTCTCTCCTGGAGGCGCTCAGTCAGACCCAGTGCTGACATGTGGCAAGACGCTCCTCGGGGCGCGTCTTGCTTGGGCCTCTCTCCTGGAGGCGCTCAGTCAGACCCAGTGTTGACATGTGGCAAGACGCTCCTCGGGGCGCGTCTTGCTTGGGCCTCTCTCCTGGAGGCACTCAGTCAGACCCAGTGTTCACACGTGGCAAGACGCTCCTCGGGGCGCGTCTTGCTTGGGCCTCTCTCCTGGAGGTGCTCAGTCAGACCCAGTGTTTGCATGTGGCAAGACACTCCTCGGGGCGCGTCTAGGTTGGGCCTCTCTCCTGGAGGCGCTCATTCAGACCCAGTGGTGACATGTGGCAAGACGCTCCTCGGGGCGCGTCTTGCTTGGGCCTCTCTCCTGGAGGCGCTCAGTCAGACCGAGTGCTGACATAAGGCAAGACGCTCCTCTTGGCGCGTCTTGCTGGGGCCTCTCTCCTGGAGGCGCTCAGTCAGACCCAGTGTTGACATGTGGCAAGACGCTCCTCGGGGCGCGTCTTGCTTGGGCCTCTCTCCTGGAGGCATTCAGTCAGACCCAGTGTTCACACGTGGCAAGACGCTCCTCGGGGCGCGTCTTGCTTGGGCCTCTCTCCTGGAGGCGCTCAGTCAGACCCAGTGTTGGCATGTGTCAAGACGCTCCTAAGGGCGCGTCTTGCTTGGGCTTCTCTCCTGGAGGCCCTCAGTCAGACCCATTGTTGACATGTGGCAAGATGCTCCTCGGGGCACGTCTTGCTTGGACCTCTCTCCTGGAGGCGCTCAGTTAGACCGAGTAGTGACATGTGGCAAGACGCTCCTCGGGGCGTGTCTTGCTTGGGCCTCTCTCCTGGAGGCGCTCAGTCAGACCGAGTGCTGAAATAAGGCAAGACGCTCCTCGGGGCGCGTCTTGCTGGGGCCTCTCTCCTGGAGGTGCTCAATCAGACCCAGTGGTGACACGTGGCAAGACGCTCCTCTGGGACCGTCTTGCTTGGGCCTCTCTCCTGGAGGAGCTCAGTCAGACCCAGTGGTGACACGTGGCAAGACGCTCCTCGGGGCGCATCTTGCTTGGGCCTCTCTCCTGGAGGCGCTAAGTCAGACCCAGTGTTGACACGTGGCAAGACGCTCCTCGGGGCGCGTCTTGCTTGGGCCTCTCTCCTGGAGGCGCTCAGTCAGACACAGTGTTTACATGTGGCAAGACACTCCTCGGGGCGCGTCTTGCTTGGGCTTCTCTCATGGAGGCCCTCAGTAAGACCCAGTGGTGACATGTGGCAAGACGCTCCTCGGGGTGCGTCTTGCTTTGGCTTCTCTCCTGGAGGCCCTCAGTCAGACCCATTGTTGACATGTGGCCAGACGCTCCTCGGGGCGCGTATTCCTTGGGCCTCTCTCCTGGAGGCACTCAGTCAGACCGAGTGCTGACATGTGGCAAGACGCTCCTCGGGGCGCGTCTTGCTGGGGCCTCTCTCCTGGAGGCGCTCAGTCAGACCCAGTGTTGACATGTGTCAAGACGCTCCTCGGGCGTTTCTTGCTTGCGCCTCTCTCCTGGAGGCGCTCAGTCAGACCCAGAGGTGACATGTGGCAAGACACTCCTCGGGCCTCTCTCCTGGAGGCGCTCAGTCAGACCCAGTGTTGACATGTGGCAAGACGCTCCTCGGGGCGCGTCTTGCTTGGGCCTCTCTCCTGGAGGCGCTCAGTCAGACCGAGTGCTGACATAAGGCAAGACGCTCCTCGGGGCGCGTCTTGCTGGGGCCTCTCTCCTGGAGGCCCTCAGTCAGACCCATTGTTGACATGTAGCAAGACGCTCCTCGGGGCGCGTCTTGCTTGGGCCTCTCTCCTGGAGGTGCTCAGTCAGACCGAGTGCTGACATAAGGCATGACGCTCCTCGGGGCGCGTCTTGCTGGGGCCTCTCTCCTGGAGGCGCTCAGTCAGACCCAGTGCTGACATGTGGCAAGACGCTCCTCGGGGCGCGTCTTGCTTGGGCCTCTCTCCTGGAGGCGCTCAGTCAGACCCAGTGTTGACATGTGGCAAGACGCTCCTCGGGGCGTTTCTTGCTTGGGCCTCTCTCCTGGAGGCACTCAGTCAGACCCAGTGTTCACACGTGGCAAGACGCTCCTCGGGGCGCGTCTTGCTTGGGCCTCTCTCCTGGAGGTGCTCAGTCAGACCCAGTGTTTGCATGTGGCAAGACACTCCTCGGGGCGCGTCTAGGTTGGGCCTCTCTCCTGGAGGCGCTCATTCAGACCCAGTGGTGACATGTGGCAAGACGCTCCTCGGGGCGCGTCTTGCTTGGGCCTCTCTCCTGGAGGCGCTCAGTCAGACCGAGTGCTGACATAAGGCAAGACGCTCCTCTTGGCGCGTCTTGCTGGGGCCTCTCTCCTGGAGGCGCTCAGTCAGACCCAGTGTTGACATGTGGCAAGACGCTCCTCGGGGCGCGTCTTGCTTGGGCCTCTCTCCTGGAGGCATTCAGTCAGACCCAGTGTTCACACGTGGCAAGACGCTCCTCGGGGCGCGTCTTGCTTGGGCCTCTCTCCTGGAGGCGCTCAGTCAGACCCAGTGTTGGCATGTGTCAAGACGCTCCTCGGGGCGCGTCTTGCTTGGGCTTCTCTCCTGGAGGCGCTCAGAAAGACCCAGTGTTGACATGTGACAAGACGCTCCTCGGGGCGCGTCTTGCTTGGGCCTCTCTCCTGGAGGCGCTTAGTCAGAACCAGAGGTGACATGTGGCAAGACGCTCCTCGGGGCTCGTCTTGCTTGGGCCTCTCTCCTGGAGGCCCTCTGTCAGACCCAGTGTTGACATGTGGAAAGACGCTCCTCCGGGCGCATCTTGCTTGGGCCTCTCTCCTGGAGGCCCTCAGTCAGACCCATTGTTGACATGTGGCAAGACGCTCCTCGGGGCGCGTCTTGCTTGGGCCTCTCTCCTGGAGGCGCTCAGTCAGACCGAGTGCTGACATAAGGCAAGACGCTCCTCGGGGCGCGTCTTGCTGGGGCCTCTCTCCTGGAGGCGCTCAGTCAGACCCAGTGCTGACATGTGGCAAGACGCTCCTCGGGGCGCGTCTTGCTTGGGCCTCTCTCCTGGAGGCGCTCAGTCAGACCCAGTGTTGACATAAGGCAAGACGCTCCTCGGGGCGCGTCTTGCTGGGGCCTCTCTCCTGGAGGCGCTCAGTCAGACCCAGTGCTGACATGTGGCAAGACGCTCCTCGGGGCGCGTCTTGCTTGGGCCTCTCTCCTGGAGGCGCTCAGAAAGACCCAGTGTTGACATGTGACAAGACGCTCCTCGGGGCGCGTCTTGCTTGGGCCTCTCTCCTGGAGGCGCTCAGTCAGAACCAGAGGTGACATTTGGCAAGACGCTCCTCGGGGCTCGTCTTGCTTAGGCCTCTCTCCTGGAGGCCCTCTGTCAGACCCAGTGTTGACATGTGGAAAGACGCTCCTCCGGGCGCATCTTGCTTGGGCCTCTCTCCTGGAGGCCCTCAGTCAGACCCATTGTTGACATGTGGCAAGACGCTCCTCGGGGCGCGTCTTGCTTGGGCCTCTCTCCTGGAGGCGCTCAGTCAGACCCAGTGTTGACATAAGGCAAGACGCTCCTCGGGGCGCGTCTTGCTGGGGCCTCTCTCCTGGAGGCGCTCAGTCAGACCCAGTGCTGACATGTGGCAAGACGCTCCTCGGGGCGCGTCTTGCTTGGGCCTCTCTCCTGAAAGCGCTCAGTCAGACCCAGTGTTGGCATGTGGCAAGACACTCCTCGGGGCGCGTCTTGGTTGGGCCTCTCTCCTGGAGGCGCTCATTAAGACCCAGTGGTGACATGTGGCAAGACGCTCCTCGGGGCGCGTATTGCTTCGGCCTCTCTCCTGAATGACCTCTGTCAGACCGAGTGTTGACATGTGGCAAGACTCTCCTCGGGGCGCGTCTTGCTTGGGCTTCTCTCCTGGAGGCGCTCAGTCAGACCCAGTGTTGACACGTGGCAAGACGCTCCTCGGGGCGCGTCTTGGTTGGGCCTCTCTCCTGGAGGCGCTCATTCAGACCCAGTGGTGACATGTGGCAAGACGCTCCTCGGGGCGCTTATTGCTTCGGCCTCTCTCCTGAATGCCCTCTGTCAGACCGAGTGTTGACATGTGGCAAGACTCTCCTCGGGGCGCGTCTTGCTTGGGCTTCTCTCATGGAGGCCCTCAGTCGGACCCAGTGTTGACATGTGTCAAGACGCTCCTCGGGGCGTGTCTTGCTTGGGCCTCTCTCCTGGAGGCGCTCAGTCAGACCCAGTGTTGACATGTGGCAAGACGCTCCTCTGGGCGTGTCTTGCTTGGGCTTCTCTCCTGGAGGCCCTCAGTCAGACCCATTGTTGACATGTGGCAAGACGCTCCTCGGGGCACGTCTTGCTTGGGCCTCTCTCCTGTAGGCGCTCAGTCAGACCGAGTAGTGACATGTGGCAAGACGCTCCTCGGGGCGCGTCTTGCTTGGACCTCTCTCCTGGAGGCGCTCAGTTAGACCGAGTAGTGACATGTGGCAAGACGCTCCTCGGGGCGCGTCTTGCTTGGGCCTCTCTCCTGGAGGTGCTCAGTCAGACCGAGTGCTGAGATAAGGCAAGACGCTCCTCGGGGTGCGTCTTGCTGGGGCCTCTCTCCTGGAGGCCCTCAGTCAGACCCATTGTTGACATGTGGCAAGACGCTCCTCGGGGCGCGTCTTGCTTGGGCCTCTCTCCTGGAGGCGCTCAGTCAGACCGAGTGCTGACATAAGGCAAGACGCTCCTCGGGGCGCGTCTTGCTGGGGCCTCTCTCCTGGAGGCGCTCAGTCAGACCCAGTGCTGACATGTGGCAAGACGCTCCTCGGGGCGCGTCTTGCTTGGGCCTCTCTCCTGGAGGCGCTCAGTCAGACCCAGTGTTGACATGTGGCAAGACGCTCCTCGGGGCGCGTCTTGCTTGGGCCTCTCTCCTGGAGGCACTCAGTCAGACCCAGTGTTCACACGTGGCAAGACGCTCCTCGGGGCGCGTCTTGCTTGGGCCTCTCTCCTGGAGGTGCTCATTCAGACCCAGTGGTGACATGTGGCAAGACGCTCCTCGGGGCGCGTCTTGCTTGGGCCTCTCTCCTGGAGGCGCTCAGTCAGACCGAGTGCTGACATAAGGCAAGACGCTCCTCGGGGCGCGTCTTGCTGGGGCCTCTCTCCTGGAGGCGCTCAGTCAGACCCAGTGTTGACATGTGGCAAGACGCTCCTCGGGGCGCGTCTTGCTTGGGCCTCTCTCCTGGAGGCATTCAGTCAGACCCAGTGTTCACACGTGGCAAGACGCTCCTCGGGGCGCGTCTTGCTTGGGCCTCTCTCCTGGAGGCGCTCAGTCAGACCGAGTGCTGACATAAGGCAAGACGCTCCTCGGGGCGCGTCTTGCTGGGGCCTCTCTCCTGGAGGCGCTCAGTCAGACCCAGTGCTGACATGTGGCAAGACGCTCCTCGGGGCGCGTCTTGCTTGGGCCTCTCTCCTGGAGGCGCTCAGTCAGACCCAGTGTTGACATAAGGCAAGACGTTCCTCGGGGCGCGTCTTGCTTGGGCCTCTCTCCTGGAGGCGCTCAGTCAGACCCAGTGCTGACATGTGGCAAGACGCTCCTCGGGGCGCGTCTTGCTTGGGCCTCTCTCCTGGAGGCGCTCAGAAAGACCCAGTGTTGACATGTGACAAGACGCTCCTCGGGGCGCGTCTTGCTTGGGCCTCTCTCCTGGAGGCGCTCAGTCAGAACCAGAAGTGACATGTGGCAAGACGCTCCTCGGGGCTCGTCTTGCTTAGGCCTCTCTCCTGGAGGCCCTCTGTCAGACCCAGTGTTGACATGTGGAAAGACGCTCCTCGGGGCGCGTCTTGCTGGGGCCTCTCTCCTGGAGGCGCTCAGTCAGACCCAGTGCTGACATGTGGCAAGACGCTCCTCGGGGCGCGTCTTGCTTGGGCCTCTCTCCTGGAGGCGCTCAGTCAGACCCAGTGTTGACATAAGGCAAGACGCTCCTCGGGGCGCGTCTTGCTGGGGCCTCTCTCCTGGAGGCGCTCAGTCAGACCCAGTGCTGACATGTGGCAAGACGCTCCTCGGGGCGCGTCTTGCTTGGGCCTCTCTCCTGGAGGCGCTCAGTCAGACCCAGTGTTGGCATGTGGCAAGACACTCCTCGGGGCGCGTCTTGGTTGGGCCTCTCTCCTGGAGGCGCTCATTAAGACCCAGTGGTGACATGTGGCAAGACGCTCCTCGGGGCGCGTATTGCTTCGGCCTCTCTCCTGAATGACCTCTGTCAGACCGAGTGTTGACATGTGGCAAGACTCTCCTCGGGGCGCGTCTTGCTTGGGCTTCTCTCATGGAGGCCCTCAGTCCGACCCAGTGTTGACATGTGTCAAGACGCTCCTCGGGGCGTGTCTTGCTTCGGCCTTTCTCCTGGAGGCGCTCAGTCAGACCCAGTGTTGACATGTGGCAAGACGCTCCTCTGGGCGCGTCTTGCTTGGGCTTCTCTCCTGGAGGCCCTCAGTCAGACCCATTGTTGACATGTGGCAAGATGCTCCTCGGGGCACGTCTTGCTTGGACCTCTCTCCTGGAGGCGCTCAGTTAGACCGAGTAGTGACATGTGGCAAGACGCTCCTCGGAGCGCGTCTTGCTTGGGCCTCTCTCCTGGAGGCGCTCAGTCAGACCGAGTGCTGAAATAAGGCAAGACGCTCCTCGGGGCGCGTCTTGCTGGGGCCTCTCTCCTGGAGGTGCTCAATCAGACCCAGTGGTGACACGTGGCAAGACGCTCCTCTGGGCGCGTCTTGCTTGGGCCTCTCTCCTGGAGGAGCTCAGTCAGACCCAGTGGTGACACGTGGCAAGACGCTCCTCGGGGCGCATCTTGCTTGGGCCTCTCTCCTGGAGGCGCTAAGTCAGACCCAGTGTTGACACGTGGCAAGACGCTCCTCGGGGCGCGTCTTGCTTGGGCCTCTCTCCTGGAGGCGCTCAGTCAGACACAGTGTTTACATGTGGCAAGACACTCCTCGGGGCGCGTCTTGCTTGGGCTTCTCTCATGGAGGCCCTCAGTAAGACCCAGTGGTGACATGTGGCAAGACGCTCCTCGGGGTGTGTCTTGCTTTGGCTTCTCTCCTGGATGCCCTCTGTCAGACCCACTGTTGACATGTGGCAAGACTCTCCTCGGGGCGCGTCTTGCTTGGACCTCTCTCCTGGAGGCCCTCTGTCAGACCCAGTGTTGACATGTGTCAAGACGCTCCTCGGGGCGCGTCTTGCTTGGGCCTCTCTCCTGGAGGCGCTCAGTCAGACCCAGTGTTGGCATGTGTCAAGACGCTCCTCGGGGCGCGTCTTGCTTGGGCTTCTCTCCTGGAGGCCCTCAGTCAGACCCATTGTTGACATGTGGCAAGACGCTCCTCGGGGCGCGTCTTGCTTGGGCTTCTCTCCTGGAGGCGCTCAGAAAGACCCAGTGTTGACATGTGACAAGACGCTCCTCGGGGCGCGTCTTGCTTGGGCCTCTCTCCTGGAGGCGCTCAGTCAGAACCAGAGGTGACATGTGGCAAGACGCTCCTCGGGGCTCGTCTTGCTTGGGCCTCTCTCCTGGAGGCCCTCTGTCAGACCCAGTGTTGACATGTGGAAAGACGCTCCTCCGGGCGCATCTTGCTTGGGCCTCTCTCCTGGAGGCCCTCAGTCAGACCCATTGTTGACATGTGGCAAGACGCTCCTCGGGGCGCGTCTTGCTTGGGCCTCTCTCCTGGAGGCGCTCAGTCAGACCGAGTGCTGACATAAGGCAAGACGCTCCTCGGGGCGCGTCTTGCTGGGGCCTCTCTCCTGGAGGCGCTCAGTCAGACCCAGTGCTGACATGTGGCAAGACGCTCCTCGGGGCGCGTCTTGCTTGGGCCTCTCTCCTGGAGGCGCTCAGTCAGACCCAGTGTTGACATAAGGCAAGACGTTCCTCGGGGCGCGTCTTGCTTGGGCCTCTCTCCTGGAGGCGCTCAGTCAGACCCAGTGCTGACATGTGGCAAGACGCTCCTCGGGGCGCGTCTTGCTTGGGCCTCTCTCCTGGAGGCGCTCAGAAAGACCCAGTGTTGACATGTGACAAGACGCTCCTCGGGGCGCGTCTTGCTTGGGCCTCTCTCCTGGAGGCGCTCAGTCAGAACCAGAAGTGACATGTGGCAAGACGCTCCTCGGGGCTCGTCTTGCTTAGGCCTCTCTCCTGGAGGCCCTCTGTCAGACCCAGTGTTGACATGTGGAAAGACGCTCCTCGGGGCGCGTCTTGCTGGGGCCTCTCTCCTGGAGGCGCTCAGTCAGACCCAGTGCTGACATGTGGCAAGACGCTCCTCGGGGCGCGTCTTGCTTGGGCCTCTCTCCTGGAGGCGCTCAGTCAGACCCAGTGTTGACATAAGGCAAGACGCTCCTCGGGGCGCGTCTTGCTGGGCCCTCTCTCCTGGAGGCGCTCAGTCAGACCCAGTGCTGACATGTGGCAAGACGCTCCTCGGGGCGCGTCTTGCTTGGGCCTCTCTCCTGGAGGCGCTCAGTCAGACCCAGTGTTGGCATGTGGCAAGACACTCCTCGGGGCGCGTCTTGGTTGGGCCTCTCTCCTGGAGGCGCTCATTAAGACCCAGTGGTGACATGTGGCAAGACGCTCCTCGGGGCGCGTATTGCTTCGGCCTCTCTCCTGAATGACCTCTGTCAGACCGAGTGTTGACATGTGGCAAGACTCTCCTCGGGGCGCGTCTTGCTTGGGCTTCTCTCATGGAGGCCCTCAGTCCGACCCAGTGTTGACATGTGTCAAGACGCTCCTCGGGGCGTGTCTTGCTTCGGCCTTTCTCCTGGAGAAGCTCAGTCAGACCCAGTGTTGGCATGTGGCAAGACGCTCCTCTGGGCGCGTCTTGCTTGGGCTTCTCTCCTGGAGGCCCTCAGTCAGACCCATTGTTGACATGTGGCAAGATGCTCCTCGGGGCACGTCTTGCTTGGACCTCTCTCCTGGAGGCGCTCAGTTAGACCGAGTAGTGACATGTGGCAAGACGCTCCTCGGGGCGCGTCTTGCTTGGGCCTCTCTCCTGGAGGCGCTCAGTCAGACCGAGTGCTGAAATAAGGCAAGACGCTCCTCGGGGCGCGTCTTGCTGGGGCCTCTCTCCTGGAGGTGCTCAATCAGACCCAGTGGTGACACGTGGCAAGACGCTCCTCTGGGCGCGTCTTGCTTGGGCCTCTCTCCTGGAGGAGCTCAGTCAGACCCAGTGGTGACACGTGGCAAGACGCTCCTCGGGGCGCATCTTGCTTGGGCCTCTCTCCTGGAGGCGCTAAGTCAGACCCAGTGTTGACACGTGGCAAGACGCTCCTCGGGGCGCGTCTTGCTTGGGCCTCTCTCCTGGAGGCGCTCAGTCAGACACAGTGTTTACATGTGGCAAGACACTCCTCGGGGCGCGTCTTGCTTGGGCTTCTCTCATGGAGGCCCTCAGTAAGACCCAGTGGTGACATGTGGCAAGACGCTCCTCGGGGTGTGTCTTGCTTTGGCTTCTCTCCTGGATGCCCTCTGTCAGACCCACTGTTGACATGTGGCAAGACTCTCCTCGGGGCGCGTCTTGCTTGGACCTCTCTCCTGGAGGCCCTCTGTCAGACCCAGTGTTGACATGTGTCAAGACGCTCCTCGGGGCGCGTCTTGCTTGGGCTTCTCTCCTGGAGGCCCTCAGTCAGACCCATTGTTGACATGTGGCAAGACGCTCCTCGGGGCGCGTCTTGCTTGGGCTTCTCTCCTGGAGGCGCTCAGAAAGACCCAGTGTTGACATTTGACAAGACGCTCCTCGGGGCGCGTCTTGCTTGGGCCTCTCTCCTGGAGGCGCTCAGTCAGAACCAGAGGTGACATGTGGCAAGACGCTCCTCGGGGCTCGTCTTGCTTGGGCCTCTCTCCTGGAGGCCCTCTGTCAGACCCAGTGTTGACATGTGGAAAGACGCTCCTCCGGGCGCATCTTGCTTGGGCCTCTCTCCTGGAGGCCCTCAGTCAGACCAATTGTTGACATGTGGCAAGACGCTCCTCGGGGCGCGTCTTGCTTGGGCCTCTCTCCTGGAGGCGCTCAGTCAGACCGAGTGCTGACATAAGGCAAGACGCTCCTCGGGGCGCGTCTTGCTGGGGCCTCTCTCCTGGAGGCGCTCAGTCAGACCCAGTGCTGACATGTGGCAAGACGCTCCTCGGGGCGCGTCTTGCTTGGGCCTCTCTCCTGGAGGCGCTCAGTCAGACCCAGTGTTGACATAAGGCAAGACGCTCCTCGGGGCGCGTCTTGCTGGGGCCTCTCTCCTGGAGGCGCTCAGTCAGACCCATTGTTGACATGTGGCAAGACGCTCCTCGGGGCGCGTCTTGGTTGGGCCTCTCTCCTGGAGGCGCTCATTCAGACCCAGTGGTGACATGTGGCAAGACGCTCCTCGGGGCGCGTATTGCTTCGGCCTCTCTCCTGAATGCCCTCTGTCAGACCGAGTGTTGACATGTGGCAAGACTCTCCTCGGGGCGCGTCTTGCTTGGGCTTCTCTCATGGAGGCCCTCAGTCGGACCCAGTGTTGACATGTGTCAAGACGCTCCTCGGGGCGTGTCTTGCTTGGGCCTCTCTCCTGGAGGCGCTCAGTCAGACCCAGTGTTGACATGTGGCAAGACGCTCCTCTGGGCGCGTCTTGCTTGGGCTTCTCTCCTGGAGGCCCTCAGTCAGACCCATTGTTGACATGTGGCAAGACGCTCCTCGGGGCACGTCTTGCTTGGGCCTCTCTCCTGTAGGCGCTCAGTCAGACCCAGTAGTGACATGTGGCAAGACGCTCCTCGGGGCGCGTCTTGCTTGGACCTCTCTCCTGGAGGCGCTCAGTTAGACCGAGTAGTGACATGTGGCAAGACGCTCCTCGGGGCGCGTCTTGCTTGGGCCTCTCTCCTGGAGGCGCTCAGTCAGACCGAGTGCTGAGATAAGGCAAGACGCTCCTCGGGGCGCGTCTTGCTGGGGCCTCTCTCCTGGAGGTGCTCAATCAGACCCAGTGGTGACACGTGGCAAGACGCTCCTCTGGGCGCGTCTTGCTTGGGCCTCTCTCCTGGAGGAGCTCAGTCAGACCCAGTGGTGACACGTGGCAAGACACTCCTCGGGGCGCATCTTGCTTGGGCCTCTCTCCTGGAGGCACTAAGTCAGACCCAGTGTTGACACGTGGCAAGATGCTCCTCGGGGCGCGTCTTGCTTTGGCCTCTCTCCTGGAGGCGCTCAGTCAGACACAGTGTTGACATGTGGCAAGACACTCCTCGGGGCGCGTCTTGCTTGGGCTTCTCTCATGGAGGCCCTCAATAAGACCCATTGTTGACATGTGGGAAGAAGCTCCTCGGTGCGCGTCTTGCTTTTGCTTCTCTCCTGGAGGCCCTCAGTCAGACCCATTGTTGACATTTGGCAAGACGCTCCTCGGGGCGCGTATTGCCTGGGCTTCTCTCCTGGATGCCCTCTGTCAGACCCAGTGTTGACATGTGGCAAGACTCTCCTCGGGGCGCGTCTTGCTTGGACCTCTCTCCTGGAGGCGCTCAGTCAGACCGAGTAGTGACATGTGGCAAGACGCTCCTCGGGGCGCGTCTTGCTTGGGCTTCTCTCCTGGAGGCCCTCAGTCAGACCCATTGTTGACATGTGGCAAGACGTTCCTCGGGGCGCTTCTTGCTTGGGCCTCTCTCCTGGAGGAGCTCAGTCAGACCGAGTGCTGACATGTGGCAAGACGCTCCTCAGGGCGCGTCTTGCTGGGGCCTCTCTCCTGGAGGCGCTCAGTCAGACCCAGTGTTGACATGTGTCAAGACGCTCCTCGGGCGTTTCTTGCTTGCGCCTCTCTCCTGGAGGCGCTCAGTCAGACCCAGAGGTGACATGTGGCAAGACGCTCCTCGGGCCTCTCTCCTGGAGGCGCTCAGTCAGACCCAGTGTTGACATGTGGCAAGACGTTCCTCGGGGCGCGTCTTGCTTGGGCCTCTCTCCTGGAGGCGCTCAGTCAGACCGAGTGCTGACATAAGGCAAGACTCTCCTCGGGGCGCGTCTTGCTTGGACCTCTCTCCTGGAGGCGCTCAGTCAGACCGAGTAGTGACATGTGGCAAGACGCTCCTCGGGGCGCGTCTTGCTTGGGCTTCTCTCCTGGAGGCCCTCAGTCAGACCCATTGTTGACATGTGGCAAGACGTTCCTCGGGGCGCTTCTTGCTTGGGCCTCTCTCCTGGAGGAGCTCAGTCAGACCGAGTGCTGACATGTGGCAAGACGCTCCTCAGGGCGCGTCTTGCTGGGGCCTCTCTCCTGGAGGCGCTCAGTCAGACCCAGTGTTGACATGTGTCAAGACGCTCCTCGGGCGTTTCTTGCTTGCGCCTCTCTCCTGGAGGCGCTCAGTCAGACCCAGAGGTGACATGTGGCAAGACGCTCCTCGGGCCTCTCTCCTGGAGGCGCTCAGTCAGACCCAGTGTTGACATGTGGCAAGACGCTCCTCGGGGCGCGTCTTGCTTGGGCCTCTCTCCTGGAGGCGCTCAGTCAGACCGAGTGCTGACATAAGGCAAGACGCTCCTCGGGGCGCGTCTTGCTGGGGCCTCTCTCCTGGAGGCCCTCAGTCAGACCCATTGTTGACATGTGGCAAGACGCTCCTCGGGGCGCGTCTTGCTTGGGCCTCTCTCCTGGAGGCGCTCAGTCAGACCGAGTGCTGACATAAGGCAAGACGCTCCTCGGGGCGCGTCTTGCTGGGGCCTCTCTCCTGGAGGCGCTCAGTCAGACCCAGTGCTGACATGTGGCAAGACGCTCCTCGGGGCGCGTCTTGCTTGGGCCTCTCTCCTTGAGGCACTCAGTCAGACCCAGTGTTTACACGTGGCAAGACGCTCCTCGGGGCGCGTCTTGCTTGGGCCTCTCTCCTGGAGGCGCTCAGTCAGACCCAGTGTTGACATGTGGCAAGACGCTCCTCGGGGCGCGTCTTGCTTGGGCCTCTCTCCTGGAGGCACTCAGTCAGACCCAGTGTTTACACGTGGCAAGACGCTCCTCGGGGCGCGTCTTGCTTGGGCCTCTCTCCTGGAGGCGCTCAGTCAGACCCAGTGTTTGCATGTGGCAAGACACTCCTCGGGGCGCGTCTTGGTTGGGCCTCTCTCCTGGAGGCGCTCAGTCAGACCCAGTGGTGACATGTGGCAAGACGCTCCTCGGGGCGCGTCTTGCTTGGGCCTCTCTCCTGGAGGCGCTCAGTCAGACCGAGTAGTGACATGTGGCAAGACGCTCCTCGGGGCGCGTCTTGCTTGGGCTTCTCTCCTGGAGGCCCTCAGTCAGACCCATTGTTGACATGTGGCAAGACGCTCCTCGGGGCGCTTCTTGCTGGGGCCTCTCTCCTGGAGGCGCTCAGTCAGACCCAGTGTTGACATGTGTCAAGACGCTCCTCGGGCGTTTCTTGCTTGCGCCTCTCTCCTGGAGGCGCTCAGTCAGACCCAGAGGTGACATGTGGCAAGACGCTCCTCGGGCCTCTCTCGTGGAGGCGCTCAGTCAGACCCAGTGTTGACATGTGGCAAGACGCTCCTCGGGGCGCGTCTTGCTTGTTCCTCTCTCCTGGAGGCGCTCAGTCAGACCGAGTGCTGACCTAAGGCAAGACGCTCCTCGGGGCGCGTCTTGCTGGGGCCTCTCTCCTGAAAGCCCTCAGTCAGACCCATTGTTGACATGTGGCAAGACGCTCCTCGGGGCGTGTCTTGCTTGGGCCTCTCTCCTGGAGGCGCTCAGTCAGACCGAGCTCTGACATAAGGCAAGACGCTCCTCGTGGCGCGTCTTGCTGGGGCGTCTCTCCTGGAGGCGCTCAGTCAGAACCAGTGCTGACATGTGGCAAGACGCTCCTCGGGGCGCGTCTTGCTGGGGCCTCTTTCCTGGAGGCGCTCAGTCAGAACCAGTGCTGACATGTGGCAAGACGCTCCTCGGGGCGCGTCTTGCTTGGGCCTCTCTCCTGGAGGCGCTCAGTCGGACCCAGTGTTGGCAAGTGGCAAGACACTCCTCGGGGCGCGTCTTGGTTGGGCCTCTCTCCTGGAGGCGCTCATTCAGACCCAGTGGTGACATGTGGCAAGACGCTCCTCGGGGCGCGTATTGCTTCGGCCTCTCTCCTGAATGACCTCTGTCAGACCGAGTGTTGACATGTGGCAAGACTCTCCTCGGGGAGCGTCTTGCTTGGGCTTCTCTCATGGAGGCCCTCAGTCCGACCCAGTGTTGACATGTGTCAAGACGCTCCTCGGGGCGTGTCTTACTTGGGCTTCTCTCCTGGAGGCCCTCAGTCAGACCCATTGTTGACATGTGGCAAGACGCTCCTCGGGGCACGTCTTGCTTGGACCTCTCTCCTGGAGGCGCTCAGTTAGACCGAGTAGTGACATGTGGCAAGACGCTCCTCGGGGCGCGTCTTGCTTGGGCCTCTCTCCTGGAGGTCGCTCAGTCAGACCGAGTGCTGAAATAAGGCAAGACGCTCCTCGGGGCGCGTCTTGCTGGGGTCTCTCTCCTGGAGGTGCCCAATCAGACCCAGTGGTGACACGTGGCAAGACGCTCCTCTGGGCGCGTCTTGCTTGGGCCTCTCTCCTGGAGGAGCTCAGTCAGACCCAGTGGTGACACGTGGCAAGACGCTCCTCGGGGCGCATCTTGCTTGGGCCTCTCTCCTGGAGGCGCTAAGTCAGACCCAGTGTTGACACGTGGCAAGACGCTCCTCGGGGCGCGTCTTGCTTGGGCCTCTCTCCTGGAGGCGCTCAGTCAGACACAGTGTTTACATGTGGCAAGACACTCCTCGGGGCGCGTCTTGCTTGGGCTTCTCTCATGGAGGCCCTCAGTAAGACCCATTGTTGACATGTGGAAAGAAGCTCCTCGGGGCGCGTCTTGCTTTGGCTTCTCTCCTGGAGGCCCTCAGTCAGACCCATTGTTGACATGTGGCAAGACGCTCCTCGGGGCGCGTATTGCTTGGGCCTGTCTCCTGGATGCCCTCTGTCAGACCCACTGTTGACATGTGGCAAGACTCTCCTCGGGGCGCGTCTTGCTTGGACCTCTCTCCTGGAGGCGCTCAGTCAGACCGAGTAGTGACATGTGGCAAGACGCTTCATGGGGCGCGTCTTGCTTGGGCTTCTCTCCTGGAGGCCCTCATTCAGACCCATTGTTGACATGTGGCAAGACGCTCCTCGGGGCGCTTCTTGCTTGGGCCTCTCTCCTGGAGGCGCTCAGTCAGACCGAGTGCTGACCTAAGGCAAGACGCTCCTCGGGGCGCGTCTTGCTGGGGCCTCTCTCCTGAAAGCCCTCAGTCAGACCCATTGTTGACATGTGGCAAGACGCTCCTCGGGGCGTGTCTTGCTTGGGCGTCTCTCCTGGAGGCGCTCAGTCAGACCGAGCTCTGACATAAGGCAAGACGCTCCTCGTGGCGCGTCTTGCTGGGGCCTCTCTCCTGGAGGCGCTCAGTCAGAACCAGTGCTGACATGTGGCAAGACGCTCCTCGGGGCGCGTCTTGCTGGGGCCTCTCTCCTGGAGGCGCTCAGTCAGAACCAGTGCTGACATGTGGCAAGACGCTCCTCGGGGCGCGTCTTGCTTGGGCCTCTCTCCTGGAGGCGCTCAGTCGGACCCAGTGTTGGCAAGTGGCAAGACACTCCTCGGGGCGCGTCTTGGTTGGGCCTCTCTCCTGGAGGCGCTCATTCAGACCCAGTGGTGACATGTGGCAAGACGCTCCTCGGGGCGCGTATTGCTTCGGCCTCTCTCCTGAATGACCTCTGTCAGACCGAGTGTTGACATGTGGCAAGACTCTCCTCGGGGAGCGTCTTGCTTGGGCTTCTCTCATGGAGGCCCTCAGTCCGACCCAGTGTTGACATGTGTCAAGACGCTCCTCGGGGCGTGTCTTGCTTGGGCTTCTCTCCTGGAGGCCCTCAGTCAGACCCATTGTTGACATGTGGCAAGACGCTCCTCGGGGCACGTCTTGCTTGGACCTCTCTCCTGGAGGCGCTCAGTTAGACCGAGTAGTGACATGTGGCAAGACGCTCCTCGGGGCGCGTCTTGCTTGGGCCTCTCTCCTGGAGGTCGCTCAGTCAGACCGAGTGCTGAAATAAGGCAAGACGCTCCTCGGGGCGCGTCTTGCTGGGGTCTCTCTCCTGGAGGTGCCCAATCAGACCCAGTGGTGACACGTGGCAAGACGCTCCTCTGGGCGCGTCTTGCTTGGGCCTCTCTCCTGGAGGAGCTCAGTCAGACCCAGTGGTGACACGTGGCAAGACGCTCCTCGGGGCGCATCTTGCTTGGGCCTCTCTCCTGGAGGCGCTAAGTCAGACCCAGTGTTGACACGTGGCAAGACGCTCCTCGGGGCGCGTCTTGCTTGGGCCTCTCTCCTGGAAGCGCTCAGTCAGACACAGTGTTTACATGTGGCAAGACACTCCTCGGGGTGCGTCTTGCTTGGGCTTCTCTCATGGA
This sequence comes from Nothobranchius furzeri, assembly GCF_043380555.1. Taxonomy (NCBI): domain Eukaryota; kingdom Metazoa; phylum Chordata; class Actinopteri; order Cyprinodontiformes; family Nothobranchiidae; genus Nothobranchius; species Nothobranchius furzeri. The sequence goes on along the minus strand of NC_091741.1, from coordinate 12,255,738 downwards.
GGCCCTCAGTAAGACCCATTGTTGACATGTGGAAAGAAGCTCCTCGGGGCGCGTCTTGCTTTGGCTTCTCTCCTGGAGGCCCTCAGTCAGACCCATTGTTGACATGTGGCAAGACGCTCCTCGGGGCGCGTATTGCTTGGGCCTCTCTCCTGGATGCCCTCTGTCAGACCCACTGTTGACATGTGGCAAGACTCTCCTCGGGGCGCGTCTTGCTTGGACCTCTCTCCTGGAGGCGCTCAGTCAGACCGAGTAGTGACATGTGGCAAGACGCTCCTCGGGGCGCGTCTTGCTTGGGCTTCTCTCCTGGAGGCCCTCATTCAGACCCATTGTTGACATGTGGCAAGACGCTCCTCGGGGCGCTTCTTGCTTGGGCCTCTCTCCTGGAGGCGCTCAGTCAGACCCAGTGTTGACATGTGGCAAGACGCTCCTCGGGGCGCTTCTTGCTTGGGCCTCTCTCCTGGAGGTGCTCAATCAGACCCAGTGTTGACATGTGGCAAGACGCTCCTCGGGGCGCGTCTTGCTGGGTCTTCTCTCATGGAGACACTCAGTCAGACCCAGTGTTGACATGTGGCAAGATGCTCGTCGGGGCACGTCTTGCTTGGGCCTCTCTCCTGGAGGCGCTCAGTCAGACCCAGAGGAGACATGTGTCAAGACGCTCCTCCGGGCGCGTCTTGCTTGGGCCTCTCTCCTGGAGGCGCTCAGTCAGACCCAGTGTTCACATGTGGCAAGACGCTCCTCGGGGCGCGTCTTGCTTGGGCCTCTCTCCTGGAGGAGCTCAGTCAGACCCAGTGTTGACACGTGGCAAGACGCTCCTCGGGGCGAGTCTTGCTTGGGCCTCTCTCCTGGAGGCACTCAGTCAGACCCAGTGTTAGCATGTGGCAAGACACTCCTCGGGGCGCGTCTTGGTTGGGCCTCTCTCCTGGAGGCGCTCAGTCAGACTGAGCAGTGACATGTGGCCTGACGCTCCTCGGGAAGCGTCTTGCTTGGGCCTCTCTCCTGGAGGCGCTCAGTCAGACCCAGTGGTGACATGTGGCAAGACACTCCTCGGGGCGCGTCTTGCTTGGGCCTCTCTCCTGCAGGCCCTCTGTCAGACCCAGTGTTGACATATGACAAGACGCTCCTCGGGGCGCGTCTTGCTTGGGCCTCTCTCCTGGAGGCGCTCAGTCAGAACCAGAGGTGACATGTGGCAAGACGCTCCTCGGGGCGCGTCTTGCTTGGGCCTCTCTCCTGGAAGCCCTCTGTCAGACCCAGTGTTGACATGTGGCAAGACGCTCCTCCGGGCGCATCTTGCTTGGGCCTCTCTCCTGGAGGCCCTCAGTCAGACCCATTGTTGACATTTGGCAAGACGCTCCTCCGGGCGCGTCTTGCTTGGGCCTCTCTCCTGGAGGCGCTCAGTCAGACCGAGTGCTGACATAAGGCAAGACGCTCCTCGGGGCGCGTCTTGCTTGGGCCTCTCTCCTGGAGGCGCTCAGTCAGACCCAGTGTTGACATGTGGCAAGACGCTCCTCGGGGAGCGTCTTGCTTGGGCCTCTCTCCTGGAGGCGCTCAGTCAGACCCAGTGTTGACACGTGGCAAGACGCTCCTCGGGGCGCGTCTTGCTTGGGCCTCTCTCCTGGAGGCGCTCAGTCAGACCCAGTGTTGGCATGTGGCAAGACACTCCTCGGGGCGCGTCTTGGTTGAGCCTCTCTTCTGGAGGCGCTCATTCAGACCCAGTGGTGACATGTGGCAAGACGCTCCTCGGGGCGCGTATTGCTTCGGCCTCTCTCCTGAATGCCCTCTGTCAGACCGAGTGTTGACATGTGGCAAGACTCTCCTCGGGATGCGTCTTGCTTGGGCTTCTCTCAAGGAGGCCCTCCGTCCGACCCAGTGTTGACATGTGTCAAGACGCTCCTCGGGGCGTGTCTTGCTTGGGCCTCTCTCCTGGAGGAGCTCAGTCAGACCCAGTGGTGACACGTGGCAAGACGCTCCTCGGGGCGCATCTTGCTTGGGCCTCTCTCCTGGAGGCGCTAAGTCAGACCCAGTGTTGACACGTGGCAAGACGCTCCTCGGGGCGCGTCTTGCTTGGGCCTCTCTCCTGGAGGCGCTCAGTCAGACACAGTGTTGACATGTGGCAAGACACTCCTCGGGGCGCGTCTTGCTTGGGCTTCTCTCATGGAGGCCCTCAGTAAGACCCATTGTTGACATGTGGAAAGAAGCTCCTCGGGGCGCGTCTTGCTTGGGCTTCTCTCATGGAGGCCCTCAATAAGACCCATTGTTGACATGTGGAAAGAAGCTCCTCAGTGCGCGTCTTGCTTTTGCTTCTTTCCTGGAGGCCCTCAGTCAGACCCATTGTTGACATTTGGCAAGACGCTCCTCGGGGCGCGTATTGCCTGGGCCTCTCTCCTGGATGCCCTCTGTCAGACCCAGTGTTGACATGTGGCAAGACTCTCCTCGGGGCGCGTCTTGCTTGAACCTCTCTCCTGGAGGCGCTCAGTCAGACCGAGTAGTGACATGTGGCAAGACGCTCCTCGGGGCGCGTCTTGCTTGGGCTTCTCTCCTGGAGGCCCTCAGTCAGACCCATTGTTGACATGTGGCAAGACGCTCCTCGGGGCGCTTCTTGCTTGGGCCTCTCTCCTGGAGGCGCTCAGTCAGACCGAGTGCTGACATGTGGCAAGACGCTCATCAGGGCGCGTCTTGCTGGGGCCTCTCTCCTGGAGGCGCTCAGTCAGACCCAGTGTTGACATGTGTCAAGACGCTCCTCGGGCGTTTCTTGCTTGCGCCTCTCTCCTGGAGGCGCTCAGTCAGACCCAGAGGTGACATGTGGCAAGACGCTCCTCGGGCCTCTCTCCTGGAGGCCCTCAGTCAGACCCAGTGTTGACATGTGGCAAGACGCTCCTCGGGGCGCGTCTTGCTTGGGCCTCTCTCCTGGAGGCGCTCAGTCAGACCGAGTGCTGACATAAGGCAAGACGCTCCTCGGGGCGCGTCTTGCTGGGGCCTCTCTCCTGGAGGCCCTCAGTCAGACCCATTGTTGACATGTGGCAAGACGCTCCTCGGGGCGCGTCTTGCTTGGGCCTCTCTCCTGGAGGCGCTCAGTCAGACCGAGTGCTGACATAAGGCAAGACGCTCCTCGGGGCGCGTCTTGCTGGGGCCTCTCTCCTGGAGGCGCTCAGTCAGACCCAGTGCTGACATGTGGCAAGACGCTCCTCGGGGCGCGTCTTGCTTGGGCCTCTCTCCTGGAGGCGCTCAGTCAGACCCAGTGTTGACATGTGGCAAGACGCTCCTCGGGGCGCGTCTTGCTTGGGCCTCTCTCCTGGAGGCACTCAGTCAGACCCAGTGTTTACACGTGGCAAGACGCTCCTCGGGGCGCGTCTTGCTTGGGCCTCTCTCCTGGAGGCGCTCAGTCAGACCCAGTGTTTGCATGTGGCAAGACACTCCTCGGGGCGCGTCTTGGTTGGGCCTCTCTCCTGGAGGCGCTCATTCAGACCCAGTGGTGACATGTGGCAAGACGCTCCTCGGGGCGCGTCTTGCTTGGGCCTCTCTCCTGGAGGCGCTCAGTCAGACCGAGTAGTGACATGTGGCAAGACGCTCCTCGGGGCGCGTCTTGCTTGGGCTTCTCTCCTGGAGGCCCTCAGTCAGACCCATTGTTGACATGTGGCAAGACGCTCCTCGGGGCGCTTCTTGCTGGGGCCTCTCTCCTGGAGGCGCTCAGTCAGACCCAGTGTTGACATGTGTCAAGACGCTCCTCGGGCGTTTCTTGCTTGCGCCTCTCTCCTGGAGGCGCTCAGTCAGACCCAGAGGTGACATGTGGCAAGACGCTCCTCGGGCCTCTCTCGTGGAGGCGCTCAGTCAGACCCAGTGTTGACATGTGGCAAGACGCTCCTCGGGGCGCGTCTTGCTTGGGCCTCTCTCCTGGAGGCGCTCAGTCAGACCGAGTGCTGACATAAGGCAAGACGCTCCTCGGGGCGCGTCTTGCTGGGGCCTCTCTCCTGAAAGCCCTCAGTCAGACCCATTGTTGACATGTGGCAAGACGCTCCTCGGGGCGTGTCTTGCTTGGGCCTCTCTCCTGGAGGCGCTCAGTCAGACCGAGTGCTGACATAAGGCAAGACGCTCCTCGGGGCGCGGCTTGCTTGGGCCTCTCTCCTGGATGCCCTCTGTCAGACCCACTGTTGACATGTGGCAAGACTCTCCTCGGGGCGCGTCTTGCTTGGACCTCTCTCCTGGAGGCGCTCAGTCAGACCGAGTAGTGACATGTGGCAAGACGCTCCTCGGGGCGCGTCTTGCTTGGGCTTCTCTCCTGGAGGCCCTCATTCAGACCCATTGTTGACATGTGGCAAGACGCTCCTCGGGGCGCTTCTTGCTTGGGCCTCTCTCCTGGAGGCGCTCAGTCAGACCCAGTGTTGACATGTGGCAAGACGCTCCTCGGGGCGCTTCTTGCTTGGGCCTCTCTCCTGGAGGTGCTCAATCAGACCCAGTTTTGACATGTGGCAAGACGCTCCTCGGGGCGCGTCTTGCTGGGTCTTCTCTCATGGAGACACTCAGTCAGACCCAGTGTTGACATGTGGCAAGATGCTCGTCGGGGCACGTCTTGCTTGGGCCTCTCTCCTGGAGGCGCTCAGTCAGACCGAGTGCTGACATAAGGCAAGACGCTCCTCGGGGCGCGTCTTGCTTGGGCCTCTCTCCTGGAGGCGCTCAGTCAGACTGAGTAGTGACATGTGGCCTGACGCTCCTCGGGGCACGTCTTGCTTGGGCCTCTCTCCTGGAGGCGCTCAGTCAGACCCAGTGGTGACATGTGGCAAGACACTCCTCGGGGTGCGTCTTGCTTGGGCCTCTCTCGTGGAGGCCCTCTGTCAGACCCAGTGTTGACATGTGTCAAGACGCTCCTCGGGGCGCGTCTTGCTTGGGCTTCTCTCCTGGAGGCCCTCAGTCAGACCCATTGTTGACATGTGGCAAGACGCTCCTCGGGGCGCGTCTTGCTTGGGCTTCTCTCCTGGAGGCGTTCAGACAGACCCAGTGTTGACATGTGACAAGACGCTCCTCGGGGCGCGTCTTGCTTGAGCCTCTCTCCTGGAGGCGCTCAGTCAGAAACAGAGGTGACATGTGGCAAGACGCTCCTCGGGGCGCGTCTTGCTTGGGCCTCTCTCCTGGAGGCCCTCTGTCAGACCCAGTGTTGACATGTGGCAAGACGCTCCTCCGGGCGCATCTTGCTTGGGCCTCTCTCCTGGAGGCCCTCAGTGAGACCCATTGTTGACATGTGGTAAGACGCTCCTCGGGGCGCGTCTTGCTTGGGCCTCTCTCCTGGAGGCACTCAGTCAGATCCAGTGTTGACATGTGGCAAGACGCTCCTCGGGGCGCGTCTTGCTTGGGCTTCTCTCCTGGAGTCGCTCAGAAAGACCCAGTGTTGACATGTGACAAGACGCTCCTCGGGGCGCGTCTTGCTTGGGCCTCTCTCCTGGAGGCGCTCAGTCAGAACCAGAGGTGACATGTGGCAAGACGCTCCTCGGGGCGCGTCTTGCTTGGGCCTCTCTCCTGGAGGCCCTCTGTCAGACCCAGTGTTGACATGTGGCAAGACGCTCCTCCGGGCGCATCTTGCTTGGGCCTCTCTCCTGGAGGCCCTCAGTCAGACCCATTGTTGACATGTGGCAAGACGCTCCTCGGGGCGCGTCTTGCTTGGGCCTCTCTCCTGGAAGCGCTCAGTCAGACCGAGTGCTGACATAAGGCAAGACGCTCCTCGGGGCGCGTCTTGCTTGGGCCTCTCTCCTGGAGGCGCTCAGTCAGACCGAGTGCTGACATAAGGCAAGACGCTCCTCGGGGCGCGTCTTGCTTGGGCCTCTCTCCTGGAGGCGCTCAGTCAGACTGAGTAGTGACATGTGGCCTGACGCTCCTCGGGGCACGTCTTGCTTGGGCCTCTCTCCTGGAGGCGCTCAGTCAGACCCAGTGGTGACATGTGGCAAGACACTCCTCGGGGTGCGTCTTGCTTGGGCCTCTCTCGTGGAGGCCCTCTGTCAGAACCAGTGTTGACATGTGTCAAGACGCTCCTCGGGGCGCGTCTTGCTTGGGCTTCTCTCCTGGAGGCCCTCAGTCAGACCCATTGTTGACATGTGGCAAGACGCTCCTCGGGGCGCGTCTTGCTTGGGCTTCTCTCCTGGAGGCGTTCAGACAGACCCAGTGTTGACATGTGACAAGACGCTCCTCGGGGCGCGTCTTGCTTGAGCCTCTCTCCTGGAGGCGCTCAGTCAGAAACAGAGGTGACATGTGGCAAGACGCTCCTCGGGGCGCGTCTTGCTTGGGCCTCTCTCCTGGAGGCCCTCTGTCAGACCCAGTGTTGACATGTGGCAAGACGCTCCTCCGGGCGCATCTTGCTTGGGCCTCTCTCCTGGAGGCCCTCAGTGAGACCCATTGTTGACATGTGGTAAGACGCTCCTCGGGGCGCGTCTTGCTTGGGCCTCTCTCCTGGAGGCACTCAGTCAGATCCAGTGTTGACATGTGGCAAGACGCTCCTCGGGGCGCGTCTTGCTTGGGCCTCTCACCTGGAGGCGCTCAGTCAGACCCAGTGGTGACACGTGGAAAGACGCTCCTCGGGGTGCGTCTTGCTTGGGCCTCTCTCCTGGAGGCGCTCAGTCAGCTGGCCGCATTATCACTCGCGATGTCTATCCTGACATGCCCGTTTCTGATTACTATGTATATTAAATTATGACAAGAGCTACGGTGGTTACGATTACACTCTGACCACGTGCCTTAGTTTCTGCTAGTGACCTATAAATACATTTGACCACTTGTTCTCACTGCCATTAAAGCGGCTATACCCACACGTACAAAACCCAAGAAAAAAAATTATCTCGCTGTCTGTACTGGGTGTACTCTCAGTAGTCGCAGTTGCTCAGGCCATGGTGGTACGCTCACATAACGCCTCTGAGATACGTCCCATCACACCACCTCCTAGACTACTCGCGAAGGAGTATTCAACACCCCCCTTTGTACAAAGACAACCATTATAACGAGCACAGCACAACGCTTGCCGCACGCGAAGACAACATGCAGGAGACAACGCTACCACCTGTCGTGAGAACAACGGATTCGAGTGACAACGATCGCGACTATGACGAGCACATTACAACACCCTCTGTGCACGAAGACCAGGTGCAGGAGACAACGCTACCACCTGTCGTGAGAAACAAGAGTTTGGTTAACAATGATCATCGTCGTGTCCCATTGTAAACGGGCGCGCCATTGCACACATCGTACATGTGTGTTAACCCACCTGTATGCGACAGACTTTGTGTGTTGCATGACATCGAGATGTATTGACATCTGTGTCAATACAGGACTCTCTGTAAGCCGGGAGCTGGACGCTAACGACCCGTGCATGCGCCACACAAAAGGTATCGTACATGTGTTAACCCACCTGTATGCGACAGACTTTGTGTGTTGCATGACATCGAGATGTATTGACGTCTGTGTCAATACAGGACTCTATAAGCTGGCAGCTGGACTCTAACGACCCGTGCTTGCGCCACACAAAAGGTAACTCGACTAACTACAAAACGCATATTGTGATGTAGAAAGTTGGCTCGACTGTTTGAATCAGCTGCAGCTGCGGTTTACTCATGAAGTGGATCGCACGCTTGTTAGAAGTACATTCGGAGCACTTAAAAAAATACATCGCTCTCATCGAGTTCCGTCTCAGCGTTCACCGGCTGATGGGCAAGAGCGTGACATGGGATCGCCATGAACTTACTTAAGGACTATCATCTCATTTGGCATTTACTCACGGACCCAAGAAACCAGTTTCGAAAAATGGTCGAGAATTATAACTTGTCTAATAGCAACTGGAAGATATGTTGCGTCATAAGCCTCTGATGGTTCACAAGGTGCACGGTCCACTCGAAATCCTAATGCTGTATTTGTAGTTCATACACTAAGTCTTCTCTGTTGATGTCAGACTAGAGTTTTATTAGAGTTTTACTTTGCAACAATGGGATTCGAGCAATTGATGTGTATATTTTTAATAGTGCACAATGCTACTATTCCTAGGCTGAATGTATGACATGTTTCTTATGTATAATTATGTATCGTTTCCATTAAGTACTAATTTAAATAAAGTCCCTCTGTCCTCAGTGCTAGGTTGTGGGTTTAATACACATTATTATGATCAACCTGTTGAATAGTATAATAACAATATTCCTGTAAAAGTCATTTAGTAATGAACAACCTCAGTTCTGTGAAAGAACATCATGTCTCTGATGTGTACACTGCAGGCCTGACCGGGGTTTGCACGCAAGGGCCTGTGTGTGTGTGTGTGTGTGTGTGTGTGTGTGTGTGTGTGTGTGTGTGTGTGTGTTTGTGTGTGTGTGTGTGTGTGTGTGTGTGAAACAAATAAAGATAAATATAGCTAGTGCGGCCACGAGCGGTCGTGCAGGGTAGAGGCTGCGCGAAAACGCCTCTAAAACAAGCGCGTGCCCACGCCCGATCCGTGGAAGCACGTAGAACTAGCAAACGTACTAGCAGAAATCAACGATCGCACACGGGTCTTTGAGTGTGTACAGGGTTCGTCTGCGTGTGTGGCATTGGGCAATCTAGCGGCAACCGAGTGGCCTGAAGGCAGAACCGGCCAACCCGTCGCCCTCACCATCGTTGCGCTTCGAGATGAACTATTGCTAAAGATGATCGTCCTCATCAACCACGGCGCGACCAGAGTAGCTCGTAACGAAGACCCTCTCTGCGACCTCGTGGCCAGTATGCGCAGTGTACAGCAAATGACAAACGATGTTGCGAGCGATATATCGGAAAAACTTTGCACTGATGCGACGGTCGCCACTGCAGGTTGTGTGAGTCTCGCGCAAAGTGCCATATCAAACATGCGCAAGCTAGTGACAAGCAACTTCACCAGATCCGTAGATTCTGCATACGCTCGGATACGAATGAAAGTATCGAGAGATAACACCGACACGAGTTGCGCGACGGCGCTGGCTGCAGTCGCTACAACACTGGATTTATTAATCAACGTAATTGTGATCATAATGGCGTTTCGAGTGTGCACCAGAAACTACCACCAGCACTACAGAAAACTGGCATGAGGGTCGCGGTCTAACGTTATGTTGGTGTCTCGCATCGACCGTCGACGGCCGTTTGCCAGCAGCTGAAAATGGCACAGTTTACGAAATGGAAACGCCGACCGTCGCTAGCGCTCTCTTAAGTTCCAACCGCACCATCTCAGGAGACAGACCACAGAGTCATATTAGCGGAGGGTAGATAGAAAATGCGCAAACCACCGCAACCGCCCATATACATACTATACGAGTTCAACATAGAGTGGAGTAAGAAGTTACTACCAATTGTATTTCCAACGTGCAAGCAGCTGGTGTGTGACGCTTTACTTGAGTATCACAGAGGTTGCGATGTCCTGTGTTCCACGAGCGCATGGAAACAAGTGAACGAACTTCTACGGACCGTACTGTTGGGGTATGAGCGAGCTGTAAAATCAATACACGCTAGAAACGCGGACTTTGACGCGTTACTGGACACGCATATCGCCACAACAAAACCGGGTAAGGTGTTCGGGGCGTCACCGCGCTCGACTATACACGTCTTGGCCTACCACGAGTACATGAGCCCACAGATCCTAAGCGAGGTCGAAGCCATTGTGTCTACACAACGCAAATTCAGCACTGCCATGCGAGCTAAAACAAGTCCCTCTAGACTGCTGGAAACTTTGGAAACGTGGAAGGCTGGCATGTACGGACTTTCTACACATCTCAACGGTATGATCGCGATACTCTCAGCCGCACAACAACTAATGGTCATTTGTTCGGAAGGTCTGATCAGGTCTGACATGACCGGTTGTCAATCGACGTCGAGCGTGCACTCACACACGGATATCCTGGCGTACAGTAAAGCGACAGCGACCTCTACGCTCACGTTGATCGCCGATGTTTCGAAGGGCAATCGAGTGTGTTGGCTGACGAAAGCTATGGTGACCGACGGTCGCGTCGACTACAATGTGCCTCATTGCGACTGGAGAGGCATATGTGATCCTTTGCAAATCGACAACACCACCGCGGTCGAGTGCGAAGTCACGGTCGGCGTCGTGTTGTCCTTACTGTGCCCCATACAATGTGACGGTCCGTGTCACGGACCGGTGTGCTACGACCCGACTAACGAAACGTACCAGGTGATAACATTGCATCCGCCCATTACAGCGGAGCGAGCGTTTCGCCACACTCCCAAACCAAGGTTAATAGTTGTAGCGCATGCCCTATCGGACCTCGGTGCACGCGAAACACTGGCGTACACTCACAACATCAAGCTCGAGACAGCTCAAGTGTTACGCAAAACAAAGGACGTGTTCAAATCCATAGAGAATATACGGTCTTTAGCGTATGCGTATATAAAGAAGGTCGATGACATTTACAGACCCGGCGGCGTGGGCACCACAGTAGAACAACAAGGTGCTCTCAAGCGCACACAGATACTGGCTGTATTATCACTCGTGATGTCTATCCTGACATGCCCGTTTCTGATTTCTATGTATATTAAATTATGACAAGAGCTACGGTGGTTACGATTACACTCTGACCACGTGCCTTAGTTTCTGCTAGTGACCTATAAATACATTTGACCACTTGCTCTCACTGCCATTAAAGCGGCTGTACCCACACGTACAACAACCAAGTAAAAAAATGATCTCGCTGTCTGTACTGGGTGTACTCTCAGTAGTCGCAGTTGCTCAGGCCATGGTGGTACGCTCACATAACGCCTCTGAGATACGTCCCATCACAACACCTCCTACACTACTCGCGAAGGAGTATTCAACACCACCTTTGTACGAAGACAACCATTATAACGAGCACAGCACAACGCTTGCCGCACGCGAAGACAACATGCAGGAGACAACGCTACCACCTGTCGTGAGAACAACGGATTCGAGTGACAACGATCGCGACTATGACGAGCACATTACAGCACCCTCTGTGCACGAAGACCAGGTGCAGGAGACAACGCTACCACCTGTCGTGAGAAACAAGAGTTTGGTTAACAATGATCATCGTCGTGTCCCATTGTAAACTGGGCGTGCCATCGCACACATCGTACATGTGTGTTAACCCACCTGTATGCGACAGACTTTGTGTGTTGCATGACATCGAGATGTATTGACGTCTGTGTCAATACAGGACTCTCTATAAGCCGGGAGCTGGACGCTAACGACCCGTGCATGCGCCACACAAAAGGTATCGTACATGTGTTAACCCACCTGTATGCGACAGACTTTGTGTGTTGCATGACATCGAGATGTATTGACGTCTGTGTCGATACAGGACTCTCTAAGCTGGGAGCTGGACGCTAACAACCCGTGCATGCGCCACACAAAAGGTATCGTACATGTGTTAACCCACCTGTATGCGACAGACTTTGTGTGTTGCATGACATCGTGATGTATTGACGTCTGTGTCAATACAGGACTCTCTAAGCTGGGAGCTGGACGATAACGACCCGTGCATGCGCCACACAAAAGGTAACTCGACTAACTACAAAACGCATATTGTGATGTAGAAAGTTGGCTCGACTGTTTGAATCAGCTGCAGCTGCGGTTTACTCACAAAGTGAATCGCACGCTTGTTAGAAGTACATTCAGAGCACTTAAAAAATACATCGCTCTCATCGAGTTCCGTCTCAGCGTTCACCGGCTGATGGGCAAGAGCGTGACATGGGATCGCCAGGAACTTACTTAAGGACTATCATCTCATTTGGCATTTACTCACGGACCCAAGAAAACCAGTTCCGAAAAATGGTCGAGAATTATAACTTGTCTAATAGCAACTGGAAGATATGTTGCGTCATAAGCCTCTGATGGTTCACAAGGTGCACGGTCCACTCGAAATCCTAATGCTGTATTTGTAGTACATACACTAAGTCTTCTCTGTTGATGTCAGACTAGAGTTTTATTAGAGTTTTACTTTGCAACAATGGGATTCGAGCAATTGATGTGTATATTTTTAATAGTGCACAATGCTACTATTCCTAGGCTGAATGTACGACATGGCTCTTATGTATCATTATGTATCGTTTCCATTAAGTACAAATTTAAATAAAGTCCCTCTGTCCTCAGTGCTAGGTTGTGGGTTTAATACACATTATTATGATCAACCTGTTGAATAGTATAATATCAATATTCCTGTAAAAGTCATTTAGTAATGAACAACCTCAGTTCTGTGAAAGAACATCATGTCTCTGATGTGTACACTGCAGGCCTGACCGGGGTTTGCACGCAAGGGCCTGTGTGTGTGTGTGTGTGTGTGTGTGTGTGTGTGTGTGTGTGTGTGTGTGTGTGTGTGTGTGTGTGTGTGTGTGTGTGTGTGTGTGTGAAACAAATAAAGATAAATATAGCTAGTGCGGCCACGAGCGGTCGTGCAGGGTAGAGGCTGCGCGAAAACGCCTCTAAAAACAAGCGCGTGCCCACGCCCGATCCGTGGAAGCACGTAGACCTAGCAAACCCACTAGCAGAAATCAATGATCGCACACGGGTCATTGAGTGTGTACAGGGTTCGTCTGCGTGTGTGGCATTGGGCAATCTAGCGGCAACCGAGTGGCCTGAAGGCGGAACCGGCCAACCCGTCGCCCTCACCATCGTTCCGCTTCGAGATGAACTATTGCTAAAGATGATCGTCCTCATCAACCACGGCGCTACCAGAGTAGCTCGTAACGAAGACCCTCTCCGCGACCTCGCAGCCAGTGTGCGCAGTGTACAGCAAATGACAAACGATGTTGCGAGCGATATATCGGAAAAACTTTGCACTGACGCGACGGTCGCCACTGCAGGTTGTGTGAGTCTTGCGCAAAGTGCCATATCAAACGTGCGCAAGCTAGTGACAAGCAACTTCACCAGATCCGTAGATTCTGCATACGCTTGAATACCAACGAAAGTATCGAGAGATAACACCGACACGAGTTGCGCGACGGCGCTGGCTGCAGTCGCTACAACACTGGATTTATTAATCAACGTAATTGTGATCGTAATGGCTTATCGAGTGTGCACCAGAAACTACAGAAAACTGGCATGAGGGTCGCGGTCTAACGTTATGTTGGTGTCTCGCATCGACCGTCGACGGCCGTTTGCCAGCGGCTGAAAATGGCACAGTTGACGAAATGGAAACGCCGACCGTCCATAGTGCACTCTCGCAAGTTCCAACCGCACCATCTCAGGAGACAGACCACAGAGTCATATTAGCGGAGGGTAGATAGAAAATGCGCAAACCGCCGCAACCGCCCATATACATACTATACGAGTTCAACATAGAGTGGAGTAAGAAGTTACTACCAATTGTATTTACAACGTGCAAGCAGCTGGTGTGTGACGCTTTACTTGATTATCACAGAGGTTGCGATGTCCTGTGTTCCACGAGCGCATGGAAACAAGTGAACGAACTTCTACGGACCGTACTGTTGGGGTATGAGCGAGCTGTAAAATCAATACACGCTAGACACGCGGACTTTGCCGTGTTACTGGACACGCATATCGCCACAACAAAACCGGGTCAAGAGTTCGGGGCGTCACCGCGCTCGACTATACACGTCTTGGCCTACCACGAGTACATGAGCCCACAAGATCCTAAGCGAGGTCGAAGCCGTTGTGTCTACCCAACGCAAATTCAGCACAGCCGTGCGCGCTAAGACAAGTCCCTCTAGACTGCTGGAAACTTTGGAAACGTGGAAGGCTGGCGTGTACGCGCTTTCTACACATCTCAACGGTATGATCGCGATACTCTCGGCCGCACAACAACTAATGGTCATGTGTTCGGAAGGTCTGATCAGGTCTGACATGACCGGTTGTCAATCGACGTCGAGCGTGCACTCACACACGGATATCCTGGCGTACAGTAAAGCGACAGCGACCTCTACGCTCACGTTGATCGCCGATGTTTCGAAGGGCAATCGAGTGTGTTGGCTGACGAAAGCTATGGTGACCGACGGTCGCGTCGACTACAATGTGCCTCATTGCGACTGGAGAGGCGTATGTGATCCTTTGTAAATTGACAACACCACCGCGGTCGAGTGCGAAGTCACGGTCGGCGGCGTGTTGTCCTTACTGTGCCCCATACAATGTGACGGTCCGTGTCACGGACCGGTGTGTTACGACCCGACTAACGAAACGTACCAGGTGATAACATTGCATCTGCCCATTACAGCGGAGCGAGCGTTTCGCCACACTCCCAAACCAAGGTTAATAGTTGTAGCGCACGCCCTTTCGGACATCGGTGCACGCGAAACACTGGCGTACACTCACAACATCACGCTCGAGACAGCTCAAGCGTTACGCAAAACAAAGGACGTGTTCAAATCCATAGAGAATATACGGTCTTTAGCGTATGCGTATATAAAGAAGGTCGATGACATTTACAGACCCGGCGGCGTGGGCACCACAGTAGAACAACAAGGTGCTCCCAAGCGCACACAGATACTGGCCGCATTATCACTCGCGATGTCTATCCTGACATGCCCGTTTCTGATTTCTATGTTAATTAAATTATGACAAGAGCTACGGTGGTTACGATTACACTCTGACCATGTGCCTTAGTTTCTGCTAGTGACCTATAAATACATTTGACCACTTGCTCTCACTGCCATTAAAGCGGCTGGACCCACACGTACAACACCCAAGTAAAAAAATGATCTCGCTGTCTGTACTGGGTGTACTCTCAGTAGTCGCAGTTGCTCAGGCCATGGTGGTACGCTCACATAATGCCTCTGAGATACGTCCCATCACACCACCTCCTAGACTACTCGCGAAGGAGTATTCAACACCCCCTTTGTACGAAGACAACCATTATAACGAGCACAGCACAACGCTTGCCGCACGCAAAGACAACATGCAGGAGACAACGCTACCACCTGTCGTGAGAACAACGGATTCGAGTGACAACGATCGCGACTATGACGAGCACATTACAACACCCCCTTTGCACGAAGACCAGGTGCAGGAGACAACGCTACCACCTGTCGTGAGAAACAAGAGTTTGGTTAACAATGATCATCGTCGTGTCCCATTGTAAACGGGCGCGCCATCGCACACATCGTACATGTGTGTTAACCCACCTGTATGCGACAGACTTTGTGTGTTGCATGACATCGAGATGTATTGACGTCTGTGTCAAAACAGGACTCTCTATAAGCCGGGAGCTGGACGCTAACGACCCGTGCATGCGCCACACAAAAGGTATCGTACATGTGTTAACCCACCTGTGTGCGACAGAGTTTGTGTGTTGCATGACATCGAGATGTATTGACGTCTGTGTCAATACAGGACTCTCTAAGCTGGGAGCTGGACGCTAACGACCCGTGCATGCGCCACACAAAAGGTAACTCGACTAACTACAAAACGAATATTGTGATGTAGAAAGTTGGCTCGACTGTTTGAATCAGCTGCAGCTGCGGTTTACTCACGAAGTGAATCGCACGCTTGTTAGAAGTACATTCGGAGCACTTAAAAAATACATCGCTCTCATCGAGTTCCGTCTCAGCGTTCACCGGCTGATGGGCAAGAGCGTGACATGGGATCGCAAGGAACTTACTTAAGGACTATCATCTCATTTGGCATTTACTCACGGACCCAAGAAACCAGTTCCGAAAAATGGTCGAGAATTATAACTTGTCTAATAGCAACTGGAAGATATGTTGCGTCATAAGCCTCTGATGGTTCACAAGGTGCACGGTCCACTCGAAATCCTAATGCTGTATTTGTAGTGCATACACTAAGTCATCTCTGTTGATGTCAGACTAGAGTTTTATTAGAGTTTTACTTTGTAACAATGGGATTCGAGCAATTGATGTGTATATTTTAATAGTGTACAATGCTACTATTCCTAGGCTGAATGTATGACATGGCTCTTGTGTATCATTATGTATCGTTTCCATTAAGTACTAATTTAAATAAAGTCCCTCTGTCCTCAGTGCTAGGTTGTGGGTTTAATACACATTATTATGATCAACCTGTTGAATAGTATAATAACAATATTCCTGTAAAAGTCATTTAGTAATGAACAACCTCAGTTCTGTGAAAGAACATCATGTCTCTGATGTGTACACTGCAGGCCTGACCGGTCTTGCTGGGGCCTCTCTCCTGGAGGCGCTCAATCAGACCCAGTGGTGACACATGGCAAGACGCTCCTCGGGGCGCGTCTTGCTTGGGCCTCTCTCCTGGAGGCGCTCAGTCAGACCCAGTGGTGACACGTGGCAAGAAGCTCCTCGGGGCGCGTCTTGCTTGGGCCTCTCTCATGGAGGCCCTCTGTCAGACCCAGTGTTGACATGTGTCAAGACGCTCCTCGGGGCGCGTCTTGCTTTGGCTTCTCTCCTGGAGGCGCTTAGTCAGACCGAGTGCTGACATGTGGCAAGAAGCTCCTCGGGGCGCGTCTTGCTTGGGCTTCTCTCCTGGAGGCCCTCAGTAAGACCCATTGTTGACATGTGGCAAGACGCTCCTCGTGGTGCGTCTTGCTTGGGCCTCTCTCCATAAGGCCCTCAATCAGACCCTGTGTTGACACGTGGCAAGACGCTCCTCGGGGCGCGTCTTAATTGGGCCTCTCTCCTGGAGGCGCTCAGTCAGACTGAGTAGTGACATGTGGCCTGACGCTCCTCGGGGCGCGTCTTGCTTGGGCCTCTCTCCTGGAGGTGCTCAGTCAGACCCAGTGGTGACATGTGGCAAGACACTCCTCGGGGCGCGTCTTGCTTGGGCTTCTCTCCTGGAGGCCCTCAGTCAGACCCATTGTTGACATGTGGCAAGACGCTCCTCGGGGCGCGTCTTGCTTGGGCCTCTCTCCTGGAGGCGCTCAGTCAGACCCAGTGTTGACATGTGGCAAGACGCTCCACGGGCGTTTCTTGCTTGCGCCTCTCTCCTGGAGGCGCTCAGTCAGAAACAGAGGTGACATGTGGCAAGACGCTCCTCGGGGCGCGTCTTGCTTGGGCCTCTCTCCTGGAGGCCCTCTGTCAGACCCAGTGTTGACATGTGGCAAGACGCTCCTCCGGGCGCATCTTGCTTGGGCCTCTCTCCTGGAGGCCCTCAGTGAGACCCATTGTTGACATGTGGTAAGACGCTCCTCGAGGCCCAAGCAAGACACGCCTCGAGGAGCATCTTGACACATGTCAACACTGGGTCAGACTGAGGGCCTCCATGAGAGAAGCCCAAGCAAGACGCGCCCCGAGGAGAGTCTTGCCACATGTCAACACTCGGTCTGACAGACGGCATTCAGGAGAGAGGCCGAAGCAATACGCGCCCCGAGGAGCGTCTTGCCTTATGTCAACACTGGGTCTGACTGAGCGCCTCCAGGAGAGAGGCCCAAGCAAGACGCGCCCGGAGGAGCGTCTTTCCACATGTCAACACTGGGTCTGACAGAGGGCCTCCAGGAGAGAGGCCTAAGCAAGACGAGCCCCGAGGAGCGTCTTGCCACA
Organism: Nothobranchius furzeri; assembly: GCF_043380555.1. Taxonomy (NCBI): domain Eukaryota; kingdom Metazoa; phylum Chordata; class Actinopteri; order Cyprinodontiformes; family Nothobranchiidae; genus Nothobranchius; species Nothobranchius furzeri. The sequence continues at coordinate 12,238,326 of NC_091741.1, read as the reverse complement.
TGTCACCTCTGGTTCTGACTGAGCGCCTCCAGGAGAGAGGCCCAAGCAAGACGCGCCCCGAGGAGCGTCTTGTCACATGTCAACACTGGGTCTTTCTGAGCGCCTCCAGGAGAGAAGCCCAAGCAAGACGCGCCCCGAGGAGCGTCTTGCCACATGTCAACAATGGGTCTGACTGAGGGCCTCCAGGAGAGAAGCCCAAGCAAGACGCGCCCTGAGGAGCGTCTTGACACATGTCAACACTGGGTCTGACAGAGGGCCTCCAGGAGAGAGGTCCAAGCAAGACGCGCCCCGAGGAGAGTCTTGCCACATGTCAACAGTGGGTCTGACAGAGGGCATCCAGGAGAGAGGCCCAAGCAATACGCGCCCCGAGGAGCGTCTGGCCACATGTCAACAATGGGTCTGACTGAGGGCCTCCAGGAGAGAAGCCAAAGCAAGACGCGCCCCGAGGAGCGTCTTGCCACAAGTCACCACTGGGTCTTACTGAGGGCCTCCATGAGAGAAGCCCAAGCAAGACGCGCCCCGAGGAGTGTCTTGCCACATGTAAACACTGTGTCTGACTGAGCGCCTCCAGGAGAGAGGCCCAAGCAAGACGCGCCCCGAGGAGCGTCTTGCCACGTGTCAACACTGGGTCTGACTTAGCGCCTCCAGGAGAGAGGCCCAAGCAAGCTGCGCCCCGAGGAGCGTCTTGCCACGTGTCACCACTGGGTCTGACTGAGCTCCTCCAGGAGAGAGGCCCAAGCAAGACGCGCCCAGAGGAGCGTCTTGCCACGTGTCACCACTGGGTCTGATTGAGCACCTCCAGGAGAGAGGCCCCAGCAAGACGCGCCCCGAGGAGCGTCTTGCCTTATTTCAGCACTCGGTCTGACTAAGCGCCTCAAGGAGAGAGGCCCAAGCAAGACGCGCCCCGAGGAGCGTCTTGCCACATGTCACTACTCGGTCTAACTGAGCGCCTCCAGAAGAGAGGTCCAAGCAAGACGTGCCCCGAGGAGCATCTTGCCACATGTCAACAATGGGTCTGACTGAGGGCCTCCAGGAGAGAAGCCCAAGCAAGACGCGCCCAGAGGAGCGTCTTGCCACATGTCAACACTGGGTCTGACTGAGCGCCTCCAGCAGAGAGGCCGAAGCAAGACACGCCCCGAGGACCGTCTTGACACATGTCAACTCTGGGTCGGACTGAGGGCCTCCATTAGAGAAGCCCAAGCAAGACGCGCCCCGAGGAGAGTCTTGCCACATGTCAACATTCGGTCTGACAGAGGTCATTCAGGAGAGAGGCCGAAGCAATACGCGCCCCGAGGAGCGTCTTGCCACATGTCACCACTGGGTCTGAATGAGCGCCTCCAGGAGAGAGGCCCAACCAAGACGCGCCCCGAGGAGTGTCTTGCCACATGCCAACACTGGGTCTGACTGAGCGCCTCCAGGAGAGAGGCCCAAGCAAGACGCGCCCCGAGGAGCGTCTTGCCACGTGTGAACACTGGGTCTGACTGAGTGCCTCCAGGAGAGAGGCCCAAGCAAGACGCGCCCCGAGGAGCGTCTTGCCACATGTCAACACTGGGTCTGACTGAGCGCCTCCAGGAGAGAGGCCCCAGCAAGACGCGCCCCGAGGAGCGTCTTGCCTTATGTCAGCACTCGGTCTGACTGAGCACCTCCAGGAGAGAGGCCCAACCAAGACGCACCCCGAGGAGCGTCTTGCCACATGTCACCACTGGGTCTGAATGAGCGCCTCCAGGAGAGAGGCCCAACCAAGACGCGCCCCGAGGAGTGTCTTGCCACATGCAAACACTGGGTCTGACTGAGCGCCTCCAGGAGAGAGGCCCAAGCAAGACGCGCCCCGAGGAGCGTCTTGCCACGTGTGAACACTGGGTCTGACTGAGTGCCTCCAGGAGAGAGGCCCAAGCAAGACGCGCCCCGAGGAGCGTCTTGCCACATGTCAACACTGGGTCTGACTGAGCGCCTCCAGGAGAGAGGCCCAAGCAAGACGCGCCCCGAGGAGCGTCTTTCCACATGTCAGCACTGGGTCTGACTGAGCGCCTCCAGGAGAGAGGCCCCAGCAAGACGCGCCCCGAGGAGCGTCTTGCCTTATGTCAGCACTCGGTCTGACTGAGCGCCTCCAGGAGAGAGGCCCAAGCAAGACGCGCCCCGAGGAGCGTCTTGCCACATGTCAACACTGGGTCTGACTGAGCGCCTCCAGGAGAGAGGCCCGAGGAGCGTCTTGCCACATGTCACCTCTGGGTCTGACTGAGCGCCTCCAGGAGAGAGGCCCAAGCAAGACGCGCCCCGAGGAGCGTCTTGCCACGTGTGAACACTGGGTCTGACTGAGTGCCTCCAGGAGAGAGGCCCAAGCAAGACGCGCCCCGAGGAGCGTCTTGCCACATGTCAACACTGGGTCTGACTGAGCGCCTCCAGGAGAGAGGCCCCAGCAAGACGCGCCCCGAGGAGCGTCTTGCCTTATGTCAGCACTCGGTCTGACTGAGCGCCTCCAGGAGAGAGGCCCAAGCAAGACGCACCCCGAGGAGCGTCTTGCCACATGTCACCACTGGGTCTGAATGAGCGCCTCCAGGAGAGAGGCCCAACCAAGACGCGCCCCGAGGAGTGTCTTGCCACATGCAAACACTGGGTCTGACTGAGCACCTCCAGGAGAGAGGCCCAAGCAAGACGCGCCCCGAGGAGCGTCTTGCCACGTGTGAACACTGGGTCTGACTGAATGCCTCCAGGAGAGAGGCCCAAGCAAGACGCGCCCCGAGGAGCGTCTTGCCACATGTCAACACTGGGTCTGACTGAGCGCCTCCAGGAGAGAGGCCCAAGCAAGACGCGCCCCGAGGAGCGTCTTGCCACATGTCAGCACTGGGTCTGACTGAGCGCCTCCAGGAGAGAGGCCCCAGCAAGACGCGCCCCGAGGAGCGTCTTGCCTTATGTCAGCACTCGGTCTGACTGAGCGCCTCCAGGAGAGAGGCCCAAGCAAGACGCGCCCCGAGGAGCGTCTTGCCACATGTCAACACTGGGTCTGACTGAGCGCCTCCAGGAGAGAGGCCCGAGGAGCGTCTTGCCACATGTCACCTCTGGGTCTGACTGAGCGCCTCCAGGAGAGAGGCGCAAGCAAGAAACGCCCGAGGAGCGTCTTGACACATGTCAACACTGGGTCTGACTGAGCGCCTCCAGGAGAGAGGCCCCAGCAAGACGCGCCCCGAGGAGCGTCTTGCCACATGTCAGCACTCGGTCTGACTGAGTGCCTCCAGGAGAGAGGCCCAAGCAAGACGTGCCCCGAGGAGCGTCTTGCCACATGTCACTACTCGGTCTGACTGAGCGCCTCCAGGAGAGAGGCCCAAGCAAGACGCGCCCCGAGGAGCATCTTGCCACATGTCACCACTGGGTCTGAATGAGCGCCTCCAGGAGAGAGGCCCAACCAAGACGCGCCCCGAGGAGTGTCTTGCCACATGCAAACACTGGGTCTGACTGAGCGCCTCCAGGAGAGAGGCCCAAGCAAGACGCGCCCCGAGGAGCGTCTTGCCACGTGTGAACACTGGGTCTGACTGAGTGCCTCCAGGAGAGAGGCCCAAGCAAGACGCGCCACGAGGAGCGTCTTGCCACATGTCAACACTGGGTCTGACTGAGCGCCTCCAGGAGAGAGGCCCAAGCAAGACGCGCCCCGAGGAGCGTCTTGCCACATGTCAGCACTGGGTCTGACTGAGCGCCTCCAGGAGAGAGGCCCCAGCAAGACGCGCCCCGAGGAGCGTCTTGCCTTATGTCAGCACTCGGTCTGACTGAGCGCCTCCAGGAGAGAGGCCCAAGCAAGACGTGCCCCGAGGAGCGTCTTGCCACATGTCAACAATGGGTCTGACTGAGGGCCTCCAGGAGAGAGGCCCCAGCAAGACGCGCCCCGAGGAGCGTCTTGCCTTATGTCAGCACTCGTTCTGACTGAGCGCCTCCAGGAGAGAGGCCCAAGCAAGACGCGCCCCGAGGAGCGTCTTGCCACATGTCAACACTGGGTCTGACTGAGCGCCTCCAGGAGAGAGGCCCGAGGAGCGTCTTGCCACATGTCACCTCTGGGTCTTACTGAGCGCCTCCAGGAGAGAGGCGCAAGCAAGAAACGCCCGAGGAGCGTCTTGACACATGTCAACACTGGGTCTGACTGAGCGCCTCCAGGAGAGAGGCCCCAGCAAGACGCGCCCCGAGGAGCGTCTTGCCACATGTCAGCACTCGGTCTGACTGAGCGCCTCCAGGAGAGAGGCCCAAGCAAGAAGCGCCCCGAGGAGCGTCTTGCCACATGTCAACAATGGGTCTGACTGAGGGCCTCCAGGAGAGAAGCCCAAGCAAGACGCGCCCCGAGGAGCGTCTTGCCACATGTCACTACTCGGTCTGACTGAGCGCCTCCAGGAGAGAGGTCCAAGCAAGATGCGCCCCGAGGAGAGTCTTGCCACATGTCAACACTGGGTCTGACAGAGGGCATCCAGGAGAGAGGCCCAGGCAATACGCGCCCAGAGGAGCGTCTTGCCACGTGTCACCACTGGGTCTGATTGAGCACCTCCAGGAGAGAGGCCCCAGCGCGACGCGCCCCGAGGAGCGTATTGCCTTATCTCAGCACTCGGTCTGACTGAGCGCCTCCAGGAGAGAGGCCCAAGCAAGACGCGCCCCGAGGAGCGTCTTGCCACATGTCACTACTCGGTCTAACTGAGCGCCTCCAGGAGAGAGGTCCAAGCAAGACGCGCCCCGAGGAGCGTCTTGCCACATGTCACTACTCGGTCTGACTGAGCGCCTACAGGAGAGAGGCCCAAGCAAGACGTGCCCCGAGGAGCGTCTTGCCACATGTCAACAATGGGTCTGACTGAGGGCCTCCAGGAGAGAAGCCCAAGCAAGACGCGCCCAGAGGAGCGTCTTGCCACATGTCAACACTGGGTCTGACTGAGCGCCTCCAGGAGATAGGCCCAAGCAAGACACGCCCCGAGGAGCGTCTTGACACATGTCAACACTGGGTCGGACTGAGGGCCTCCATGAGAGAAGGCCAAGCAAGACGCGCCCCGAGGAGAGTCTTGCCACATGTCAACACTCGGTCTGACAGACGGCATTCAGGAGAGAGGCCGAAGCAATACGCGCCCCGAGGAGCGTCTTGCCACATGTCACCACTGGGTCTGAATGAGCGCCTCCAGGAGAGAGGCCCAACCAAGACGCGCCCCGAGGAGCGTCTTGCCACGTGTCAACACTGGGTCTGACTGAGCGCCTCCAGGAGAGAGGCCCAAGCAAGACGCGCCCCGAGGAGCGTCTTGCCACATGTCAGCACTGGGTCTGACTGAGCGCCTCCAGGAGAGAGGCCCCAGCAAGACGCGCCCCGAGGAGCGTCTTGCCTTATGTCAACACTGGGTCTGACTGAGCGCCTCCAGGAGAGAGGCCCAAGCAAGATGCGCCCCGAGGAGCTTCTTGCCACATGTCAGCACTGGGTCTGACTGAGCGCCTCCAGGAGAGAGGCCCCAGCAAGACGCGCCCCGAGGAGCGTCTTGCCTTATGTCAGCACTCGGTCTGACTGAGCGCCTCCAGGAGAGAGGCCCAAGCAAGAAGCGCCCCGAGGAGCGTCTTGCCACATGTCAACAATGGGTCTGACTGAGGGCCTCCAGGAGAGAGGCCCAAGCAAGACGCGCCCCGAGGAGCATCTTGCCACATGTCAACACTGGGTCTGACAGAGGGCCTCCAGGAGAGAGGCCCAAGCAAGACGAGCCCCGAGGAGCGTCTTGCCACATGTCACCTCTGGTTCTGACTGAGCGCCTCCAGGAGAGAGGCCCAAGCAAGACGCGCCCCGAGGAGCGTCTTGTCACATGTCAACACTGGGTCTTTCTGAGCGCCTCCAGGAGAGAGGCCCAAGCAAGACGCGCCCCGAGGAGCGTCTTGCCACATGTCACCTCTGGTTCTGACTGAGCGCCTCCAGGAGAGAGGCCCAAGCAAGACGCGCCCCGAGGAGCTTCTTGCCACATGTCAACAATGGGTCTGACTGAGGGCCTCCAGGTGAGAGGCCCAAGCAAGATGCGCCCGGAGGAGCGTCTTGCCACATGTCAACACTGGGTCTGACAGAGGGCCTCCAGGAGAGAGGCCCAAGCAAGACGAGCCCCGAGGAGCGTCTTGCCACATGTCACCTCTGGTTCTGACTGAGCGCCTCCAGGAGAGAGGCCCAAGCAAGACGCGCCCCGAGGAGCATCTTGCCACATGTCAACAATGGGTCTGACTGAGGGCCTCCAGGAGAGAAGCCCAAGCAAGACGCGCCCTGAGGAGCGTCTTGACACATGTCAACACTGGGTCTGACAGAGGGCCTCCAGGGGAGACGCCCAAGCAAGACGCGCCCCGAGGAGCGTCTTGCCACATGTCACCACAGGGTCTGACTGAGCGCCTCCAGGAGAGAGGCCCAAGCAAGACGCGCCCCGAGGAGCGTCAGGCCACATGTCACTACTCAGTCTGACTGAGCGCCTCCAGGAGAGAGGCCCAAGCAAGACGCGCCCCGAGGAGCGTCTTGCCACATGTCAGCACTGGGTCTGACTAAGCGCCTCCAGGAGAGAGGCCCCAGCAAGACGCGCCCAGAGGAGAGTCTTGCCACATGTAAACACTCGGTCTGACAGAGGGCATTCAGGAGAGAGGTCCAAGCAATACGCGCCCCGAGGAGCGTCTTGCCACATGTCACCACTGGGTCTGAATGAGCGCCTCCAGGAGAGAGGCCCAACCAAGACGCGCCCCGAGGAGCGTCTTGCCACGTGTCAACACTGGGTCTGACTGAGCGCCTCCAGGAGAGAGGCCCAAGCAAGACTTGCCCCGAGGAGCGTCTTGCCACATGTCAACAATGGGTCTGACTGAGGGTCTCCAGGAGAGAGGCCCAAGCAAGAAGCGCCCCGAGGAGCGTCTTGCCACATGTCCACAATGGGTCTGACTGAGGGCCTCCAGGAGAGAAGCCCAAGCAAGACGCGCCCCGAGGAGCGTCTTGCCACATGTCAACACTGGGTCTAATTGAGCGCCTCCAGGAGAGAGGCCCAAGCAAGACGCGCCCCGAGGAGAGTCTTGCCACATGTCAACACTGGGTCTGACAGAGGGCATCCAGGAGAGAGGCCCAAGCAATACGCGCCCCGAGGAGCGTCTTGCCACATGTCAACAATGGGTCTGACTGAGGGGCTCCAGGAGAGAAGCCAAAGCAAGACGCACCCCGAGGAGCTTCTTTCCACATGTCAACAATGGGTCTTACTGAGGTCCTCCATGAGAGAAGCCCAAGCAAGACGTGCCCCGAGGAGTGTCTTGCCACGTGTCAAGACTGGGTCTTACTTAGCGCCTCCAGGAGAGAGGCCCAAGCAAGATGCGCCCCGAGGAGCGTCTTGCCACGTGTCACCACTGGGTCTGACTGAGCTCCTCCAGGAGAGAGGCCCAAGCAAGACGCGCCCAGAGGAGCGTCTTGCCACGTGTCACCACTGGGTCTGATTGAGCACCTCCAGGAGAGAGGCCCCAGCAAGACGCGCCCCGAGGAGCGTCTTGCCTTATGTCAGCACTCGGTCTGACTGTGCGCCTCCAGGAGAGAGGCCGAAGCAAGACGCGCCCCGAGGAGCGTCTTGCCACATGTCACTACTCGGTCTAACTGAGCGCCTCCAGGAGAGAGGTCCAAGCAAGACGCGCCCCGAGGAGCGTCTTGCCAAATGTTACTACTCGGTCTGACTGAGCGCCTCCAGGAGGGAGGTCCAAGCAAGACGCGCCCCGAGGAGCGTCTTGCCACATGTCACTACTCGGTCTGACTGAGCGCCTCCAGGAGAGAGGCCCAACCAAGACGCGCCCCGAGGAGTGTCTTGCCAAGTGCCAACACTGGGTCTGACTGAGAACCTCCAGGAGAGAGGCCCAAGCAAGACGCGCCACGAGGAGCGTATTGCCACGTGTCAACACTGGGTCTGACTGAGCGCCTCCAGGAGAGAGGCCAAAGCAAGATGTGCCCCGAGGAGCGTCTTTCCACGTGTCACCACTGGGTCTGACTGAGCGCCTCCAGGAGAGAGGCCCAAGCAAGACGCGCCCCGAGGAGCGTCTTGCCACATGTCAACACTGGGTCTGACTGAGCACCTCCAGGAGAGAGGCCCAAGCAAGACGCGCCCCGAGGAGCGTCTTGCCACATGTCAACACTGGGTCTGACTGAGCGCCTCCAGGAGAGAGGCCCAAGCAAGACGCCTCCCGAGGAGCGTCTTGCCACATGTCAGCACTGGGTCTGACTGAGCGCCTCCAGGAGAGAGGCCCCAGCAAGACGCGCCCCGAGGAGCGTCTTGCCTTATGTCAGCACTCGGTCTGACTGAGTGCCTCCAGGAGAGAGGCCCAAGCAAGACGCGCCCCGAGGAGCGTCTTGCCACATGTCAACAATGGGTCTGACTGAGGGCCTCCAGGAGAGAGGCCCAAGCAAGATGCGCCCGGAGGAGCGTCTTGCCACATGTCAACAGTGGGTCTGACAGAGGGCCTCCAGGAGAGAGGCCCAAGCAAGACGCGCCCCGAGGAGCGTCTTGCCACATGTCACCTCTGGTTCTGACTGAGCGCTTCCAGGAGAGAGGCCCAAGCAAGACGTGCCCCGAGGAGCCTCTTGTCACATGTCAACACTGGGTCTGTCTGAGCACCTCCAGGAGAGAAGCCCCAGCAAGACGCGCCCCGAGGAGCGTCTTGCCACATGTCAACACTGGGTCTGACTGAGCACCTCCAGGAGAGAGGCCCAAGCAAGAAGCGCCCCGAGGAGCGCCTTGCCACATGTCAACACTGGGTCTGACTGAGCGCCTCCAGGAGAGAGGCCCGAGGAGCGTCTTGCCACATGTCACCTCTGGGTCTGACTGAGCGCCTCCAGGAGAGAGGCGCAAGCAAGAAACGCCCGAGGAGCGTCTTGACACATGTCAACACTGGGTCTGACTGAGCGCCTCCAGGAGAGAGGCCCCAATAAGACGCGCCCCGAGGAGCGTCTTGCCACATGTCAGCACTCGGTCTGACTGAGCGCCTCCAGGAGAGAGGCCCAAGCAAGAAGCACCCCGAGGAGCGTCTTGCCACATGTCAACAATGGGTCTGACTGAGAGCCTCCAGGAGAGAAGCCCAAGCAAGACGTGCCCTGAGGAGCGTCTTGCCACATGTCAACACTGGGTCTAATTGAGCGCCTCCAGGAGAGAGGCCCAAGCAAGACGCGCCCCGAGGAGCGTCTTGCCACATGTCACTACTCGGTCTGACTGAGCGCCTCCAGGAGAGAGGTCCAAGCAAGACGCGCCCCGAGGAGAGTCTTGCCACATTTCAACACTGGGTCTGACAGAGGGCATCCAGGAGAGAGGCCCAAGCAATACGCGCCCCGAGGAGCGTCTTGCCACATGTCAACAATGGGTCTGACTGAGGGGCTCCAGGAGAGAAGCCAAAGCAAGACGCGCCCCGAGGAGCTTCTTTCCACATGTCAACAATGGGTCTTACTGAGGGCCTCCATGAGAGAGGCCCCAGCAAGACGCGCCCCGAGGAGCGTCTTGCCTTATGTCAGCACTCGGTCTGACTGTGCGCCTCCAGGAGAGAGGCCGAAGCAAGACGCGCCCCGAGGAGCGTCTTGCCACATGTCACTACTCGGTCTAACTGAGCACCTCCAGGAGAGAGGTCCAAGCAAGACGCGCCCCGAGGAGCGTCTTGCCAAATATTACTACTCGGTCTGACTGAGCGCCTCCAGGAGGGAGGTCCAAGCAAGACGCGCCCCGAGGAGCGTCTTGCCACATGTCACTACTCGGTCTGACTGAGCGCCTCCAGGAGAGAGGCCCAACCAAGACGCGCCCCGAGGAGTGTCTTGCCACATGCCAACACTGGGTCTGACTGAGCGCCTCCAGGAGAGAGGCCCAAGCAAGACGCACCACGAGGAGCGTCTTGCCACGTGTCAACACTGGGTCTGACTGAGCGCCTCCAGGAGAGAGGCCCAAGCAAGATGTGCCCCGAGGAGCGTCTTTCCACGTGTCACCACTGGGTCTGACTGAGCACCTCCAGGAGAGAGGCCCAAACAAGACGCGCCCCGAGGAGCGTCTTGCCACATGTCAGCACTGGGTCTGACTGAGCGCCTCCAGGAGAGAGGCCCCAGCAAGACGCGCCCCGAGGAGCGTCTTGCCTTATGTCAGCACTCGGTCTGACTGAGCGCCTCCAGGAGAGAGGCCCAAGTAAGACGCGCCCCGAGGAGCGTCTTGCCACATGTCAACAATGGGTCTGACTGAGGGCCTCCAGGAGAGAGGCCCAAGCAAGATGCGCCCGGAGGAGCGTCTTGCCACATGTCAACAGTGGGTCTGACAGAGGGCCTCCAGGAGAGAGGCCCAAGCAAGACGCACCCCGAGGAGCGTCTTGCCACATGTCACCTCTGGTTCTGACTGAGCGCCTCCAGGAGAGAGGCCCAAGCAAGACGTGCCCCGAGGAGCCTCTTGTCACATGTCAACACTGGGTCTGTCTGAGCGCCTCTAGGAGAGAAGCCCAAGCAAGAAGCGCCCCGAGGAGCGTCTTGCCACATGTCAACACTGGGTCTGACTCAGCACCTCCAGGAGAGAGGCCCAAGCAAGAAGCGCCCCGAGGAGCGTCTTGCCACATGTCAACACTGGGTCTGACTGAGCGCCTCCAGGAGAGAGGCCCGAGGAGCGTCTTGCCACATGTCACCTCTGGGTCTGACTGAGCGCCTCCAGGAGAGAGGCGCAAGCAAGAAACGCCCGAGGAGCGTCTTGCCACATGTCAACACTGGGTCTAATTGAGCGCCTCCAGGAGAGAGGCCCAAGCAAGACGCGCCCCGAGGAGAGTCTTGCCACATGTCAACACTGGGTCTGACAGAGGGCATCCAGGAGAGAGGCCCAAGCAATACGCGCCCCGAGGAGCGTCTTGCCACATGTCAACAATGGGTCTGACTGAGGGGCTCCAGGAGAGAAGCCAAAGCAAGACGCACCCCGAGGAGCTTCTTTCCACATGTCAACAATGGGTCTTACTGAGGTCCTCCATGAGAGAAGCCCAAGCAAGACGTGCCCCGAGGAGTGTCTTGCCACGTGTCAAGACTGGGTCTTACTTAGCGCCTCCAGGAGAGAGGCCCAAGCAAGATGCGCCCCGAGGAGCGTCTTGCCACGTGTCACCACTGGGTCTGACTGAGCTCCTCCAGGAGAGAGGCCCAAGCAAGACGCGCCCAGAGGAGCGTCTTGCCACGTGTCACCACTGGGTCTTATTGAGCACCTCCAGGAGAGAGGCCCCAGCAAGACGCGCCCCGAGGAGCGTCTTGCCTTATGTCAGCACTCGGTCTGACTGTGCGCCTCCAGGAGAGAGGCCGAAGCAAGACGCGCCCCGAGGAGCGTCTTGCCACATGTCACTACTCGGTCTAACTGAGCGCCTCCAGGAGAGAGGTCCAAGCAAGACGCGCCCCGAGGAGCGTCTTGCCAAATGTTACTACTCGGTCTGACTGAGCGCCTCCAGGAGGGAGGTCCAAGCAAGACGCGCCCCGAGGAGCGTCTTGCCACATGTCACTACTCGGTCTGACTGAGCGCCTCCAGGAGAGAGGCCCAACCAAGACGCGCCCCGAGGAGTGTCTTGCCAAGTGCCAACACTGGGTCTGACTGAGAACCTCCAGGAGAGAGGCCCAAGCAAGACGCGCCACGAGGAGCGTATTGCCACGTGTCAACACTGGGTCTGACTGAGCGCCTCCAGGAGAGAGGCCAAAGCAAGATGTGCCCCGAGGAGCGTCTTTCCACGTGTCACCACTGGGTCTGACTGAGCGCCTCCAGGAGAGAGGCCCAAGCAAGACGCGCCCCGAGGAGCGTCTTGCCACATGTCAACACTGGGTCTGACTGAGCACCTCCAGGAGAGAGGCCCAAGCAAGACGCGCCCCGAGGAGCGTCTTGCCACATGTCAACACTGGGTCTGACTGAGCGCCTCCAGGAGAGAGGCCCAAGCAAGACGCCTCCCGAGGAGCGTCTTGCCACATGTCAGCACTGGGTCTGACTGAGCGCCTCCAGGAGAGAGGCCCCAGCAAGACGCGCCCCGAGGAGCGTCTTGCCTTATGTCAGCACTCGGTCTGACTGAGTGCCTCCAGGAGAGAGGCCCAAGCAAGACGCGCCCCGAGGAGCGTCTTGCCACATGTCAACAATGGGTCTGACTGAGGGCCTCCAGGAGAGAGGCCCAAGCAAGATGCGCCCGGAGGAGCGTCTTGCCACATGTCAACAGTGGGTCTGACAGAGGGCCTCCAGGAGAGAGGCCCAAGCAAGACGCGCCCCGAGGAGCGTCTTGCCACATGTCACCTCTGGTTCTGACTGAGCGCTTCCAGGAGAGAGGCCCAAGCAAGACGTGCCCCGAGGAGCCTCTTGTCACATGTCAACACTGGGTCTGTCTGAGCACCTCCAGGAGAGAAGCCCCAGCAAGACGCGCCCCGAGGAGCGTCTTGCCACATGTCAACACTGGGTCTGACTGAGCACCTCCAGGAGAGAGGCCCAAGCAAGAAGCGCCCCGAGGAGCGCCTTGCCACATGTCAACACTGGGTCTGACTGAGCGCCTCCAGGAGAGAGGCCCGAGGAGCGTCTTGCCACATGTCACCTCTGGGTCTGACTGAGCGCCTCCAGGAGAGAGGCGCAAGCAAGAAACGCCCGAGGAGCGTCTTGACACATGTCAACACTGGGTCTGACTGAGCGCCTCCAGGAGAGAGGCCCCAATAAGACGCGCCCCGAGGAGCGTCTTGCCACATGTCAGCACTCGGTCTGACTGAGCGCCTCCAGGAGAGAGGCCCAAGCAAGAAGCACCCCGAGGAGCGTCTTGCCACATGTCAACAATGGGTCTGACTGAGAGCCTCCAGGAGAGAAGCCCAAGCAAGACGTGCCCTGAGGAGCGTCTTGCCACATGTCAACACTGGGTCTAATTGAGCGCCTCCAGGAGAGAGGCCCAAGCAAGACGCGCCCCGAGGAGCGTCTTGCCACATGTCACTACTCGGTCTGACTGAGCGCCTCCAGGAGAGAGGTCCAAGCAAGACGCGCCCCGAGGAGAGTCTTGCCACATTTCAACACTGGGTCTGACAGAGGGCATCCAGGAGAGAGGCCCAAGCAATACGCGCCCCAAGGAGCGTCTTGCCACATGTCAACAATGGGTCTGACTGAGGGGCTCCAGGAGAGAAGCCAAAGCAAGACGCGCCCCGAGGAGCTTCTTTCCACATGTCAACAATGGGTCTTACTGAGGGCCTCCATGAGAGAGGCCCCAGCAAGACGCGCCCCGAGGAGCGTCTTGCCTTATGTCAGCACTCGGTCTGACTGTGCGCCTCCAGGAGAGAGGCCGAAGCAAGACGCGCCCCGAGGAGCGTCTTGCCACATGTCACTACTCGGTCTAACTGAGCACCTCCAGGAGAGAGGTCCAAGCAAGACGCGCCCCGAGGAGCGTCTTGCCAAATATTACTACTCGGTCTGACTGAGCGCCTCCAGGAGGGAGGTCCAAGCAAGACGCGCCCCGAGGAGCGTCTTGCCACATGTCACTACTCGGTCTGACTGAGCGCCTCCAGGAGAGAGGCCCAACCAAGACGCGCCCCGAGGAGTGTCTTGCCACATGCCAACACTGGGTCTGACTGAGCGCCTCCAGGAGAGAGGCCCAAGCAAGACGCACCACGAGGAGCGTCTTGCCACGTGTCAACACTGGGTCTGACTGAGCGCCTCCAGGAGAGAGGCCCAAGCAAGATGTGCCCCGAGGAGCGTCTTTCCACGTGTCACCACTGGGTCTGACTGAGCACCTCCAGGAGAGAGGCCCAAACAAGACGCGCCCCGAGGAGCGTCTTGCCACATGTCAGCACTGGGTCTGACTGAGCGCCTCCAGGAGAGAGGCCCCAGCAAGACGCGCCCCGAGGAGCGTCTTGCCTTATGTCAGCACTCGGTCTGACTGAGCGCCTCCAGGAGAGAGGCCCAAGTAAGACGCGCCCCGAGGAGCGTCTTGCCACATGTCAACAATGGGTCTGACTGAGGGCCTCCAGGAGAGAGGCCCAAGCAAGATGCGCCCGGAGGAGCGTCTTGCCACATGTCAACAGTGGGTCTGACAGAGGGCCTCCAGGAGAGAGGCCCAAGCAAGACGCACCCCGAGGAGCGTCTTGCCACATGTCACCTCTGGTTCTGACTGAGCGCCTCCAGGAGAGAGGCCCAAGCAAGACGTGCCCCGAGGAGCCTCTTGTCACATGTCAACACTGGGTCTGTCTGAGCGCCTCTAGGAGAGAAGCCCAAGCAAGAAGCGCCCCGAGGAGCGTCTTGCCACATGTCAACACTGGGTCTGACTCAGCACCTCCAGGAGAGAGGCCCAAGCAAGAAGCGCCCCGAGGAGCGTCTTGCCACATGTCAACACTGGGTCTGACTGAGCGCCTCCAGGAGAGAGGCCCGAGGAGCGTCTTGCCACATGTCACCTCTGGGTCTGACTGAGCGCCTCCAGGAGAGAGGCGCAAGCAAGAAACGCCCGAGGAGCGTCTTGACACATGTCAACACTGGGTCTGACTGAGCGCCTCCAGGAGAGAGGCCCCAGCAAGACGCGCCCCGAGCAGCGTCTTGCCACATGTTAGCACTCGGTCTGACTGAGCGCCTCCAGGAGAGAGGCCCAAGCAAGAAGCGCCCCGTGGAGCGTCTTGCCACATGTCAACAATGGGTCTGACTGAGGGCGTCCAGGAGAGAAGCCCAAGCAAGACGCGCCCTGAGGAGCGTCTTGCCACATGTCAACACTGGGTCTAATTGAGCGCCTCCAGGAGAGAGGCCCAAGCAAGACGCGCCCCGAGGAGCGTCTTGCCACATGTCACTACTCGGTCTGACTGAGCGCCTCCAGGAGAGAGGTCCAAGCAAGACGCGCCCCGAGGAGCGTCTTGCCACATGTCAACAATGGGTCTGACTGAGGGGCTCCAGGAGAGAAGCCAAAGCAAGACGCGCCCAGAGGAGCTTCTTTCCACATGTCAACAATGGGTCTTACTGAGGGCCTCCATGAGAGAAGCCCAAGCAAGACGCGCCCCGAGGAGTGTCTTGCCACATGTCAACACTGTGTCTGACTGAGCGCCTCCAGGAGAGAGGCCCAAGCAAGACGCGCCCCGAGGAGCGTCTTGCCACGTGTCAACACTGGGTCTGACTTAGCGCCTCCAGGAGAGAGGCCCAAGCAAGACGCGCCCCGAGGAGCGTCTTGCCACATGTCAGCACTGGGTCTGACTGAGCGCCTCCAGGAGAGAGGCCCCAGCAAGACGCGCCCCGAGGAGCGTCTTGCCTTATGTCAGCACTCGGTCTGACTGAGCGCCTCCAGGAGAGAGGCCCAAGCAGAACGCGCCCCGAGGAGTGTCTTGCCACATGTCAACAATGGGTCTGACTGAGGGCCTCCAGGAGAGAGGCCCAAGCAAGATGCGCCCGGAGGAGCGTCTTGCCACATGTCAACAGTGGGTCTGACAGAGGGCCTCCAGGAGAGAGGCCCAAGCAAGACGCGCCCCGAGGAGCGTCTTCCCACATGTCACCTCTGGTTCTGACTGAGCGCCTCCAGGAGAGAGGCCCAAGCAAGACGTGCCCCGAGGAGCCTCTTGTCACATGTCAACACTGGGTCTGTCTGAGCGCCTCCAGGAGAGAAGCCCCAGCAAGACGCGCCCCGAGGAGCGTCTTGCCACATGTCAACACTGGGTCTGACTGAGCACCTCCAGGAGAGAGGCCCAAGCAAGAAGCGCCCCGAGGAGCGTCTTGCCACATGTCAACACTGGGTCTGACTGAGCACCTCCAGGAGAGAGGCCCGAGGAGCGTCTTGCCACATGTCACCTCTGGGTCTGACTGAGCGCCTCCAGGAGAGAGGCGCAAGCAAGAAACGCCCGAGGAGCGTCTTGACACATGTCAACACTGGGTCTGACTGAGCGCCTCCAGGAGAGAGGCCCCAGCAACACGCGCCCCGAGGAGCGTCTTGCCACATGTCAGCACTCGGTCTGACTGAGCGCCTCCAGGAGAGAGGCCCAAGCAAGAAGCGCCCCGAGGAGCGTCTTGCCACATGTCAACAATGGGTCTGACTGAGGGCCTCCAGGAGAGAAGCCCAAGCAAGACGCGCCCTGAGGAGCGTCTTGCCACATGTCAACACTGGGTCTAATTGAGCGCCTCCAGGAGAGAGGCCCAAGCAAGACGCGCCCCGAGGAGCGTCTTGCCACATGTCACTACTCGGTCTGACAGAGCGCCTCCAGGAGAGAGGTCCAAGCAAGACGCGCCCCGAGGAGAGTCTTGACACATTTCAACACTGGGTCTGACAGAGGGCATCCAGGAGAGAGGCCCAAGCAATACGCGCCCCGAGGAGCGTCTTGCCACATGTCAACAATGGGTCTGACTGAGGGGCTCCAGGAGAGAAGCCAAAGCAAGACGCGCCCCGAGGAGCTTCTTTCCACATGTCAACAATGGGTCTTACTGAGGGCCTCCATGAGAGAAGCCCAAGCAAGACGCGCCCCGAGGAGTGTCTTGCCACATGTCAACACTGTGTCTGACTGAGCGCCTCCAGGAGAGAGGCCCAAGCAAGACGCGCCCCGAGGAGCGTCTTGCCACGTGTCAACACTGGGTCTGACTTAGCGCCTCCAGGAGAGAGGCCCAAGCAAGATGCGCCCCGAGGAGCGTCTTGCCACGTGTCACCACTGGGTCTGACTGAGCTCCTCCAGGAGAGAGGCCCAAGCAAGACGCGCCCAGAGGAGCGTCTTGCCACGTGTCACCACTGGGTCTGATTGAGCACCTCCAGGAGAGAGGCCCAAGCAAGACTTGCCCCGAGGAGCGTCTTGCCACATGTCAACAATGGGTCTGACTGAGCGCCTCCAGTAGAGAGGCCCAAGCAAGACACGCCCCGAGGAGCGTCTTGACATATGTCAACACTGGGTCGGACTGAGGGCCTCCATGAGAGAAGCCCAAGCAAGACGCGCCCCGAGGAGAGGCTTGCCACATGTCAACACTCGGTCTGACAGAGGGCATTCAGGAGAGAGGCCGAAGCAATACGCGCCCCGAGGAACGTCTTGCCACATGTCACCACTGGGTCTGAATGAGCGCCTCCAGGAGAGAGGTCCAACCAAGACGCGCCACGAGGAGCGTCTTGCCACGTGTCAACACTGGGTCTGACTGAGCACCTCCAGGAGAGAGGCCCAGGCAAGATGTGCCCCGAGGAACGTCTTTCCACGTGTCACCACTGGGTCTGACTGAGCGCCTCCAGGAGAGAGGCCCAAGCAAGACGCGCCCCGAGGAGTGTCTTGCCACATGTCAACACTGGGTCTGACTGAGCACCTCCAGGAGAGAGGCCCAAGCAAGACGCGCCCCGAGGAGCGTCTTGCCACATGTCAACACTGGGTCTGACTGAGCGCCTCCAGGAGAGAGGCCCAAGCAAGATGCGCCCCGAGGAGCGTCTTGCCACATGTCAGCACTGGGTCTGACTGAGCGCCTCCAGGAGAGAGGCCCCAGCAAGACGCGCCCCGAGGAGCGTCTTGCCTTATGTCAGCACTCGGTCTGACTGAGCGCCTCCAGGAGAGAGGCCCAAGCAAGATGCGCCCGGAGGAGCGTCCTGCCACATGTCAACACTGGGTCTGACAGAGGGCCTCCAGGAGAGAGGCCCAAGCAAGACGCGCCCCGAGGAGCGTCTTGCCACATGTCACCTCTGGTTCTGATTGAGCGCCTCCAGCAGAGAGGCCCAAGCAAGACGTGCCCCGAGGAGCCTCTTGTCACATGTCAACACTGGGTCTGTCTGAGCGCCTCCAGGAGAGAAGCCCAAGCAAGACGCGCCCCGAGGAGCGTCTTGCCACATGTCAACAATGGGTCTGACTGAGGGCCTCCAGGAGAGAAGCCCAAGCAAGACGCGCCCCGAGGAGCGTCTTGACACATGTCAACACTGGGTCTGACAGAGGGCCTCCAGGAGAGAGGCCCAAGCAAGATGCGCCCAGAGGAGTGTCTTGCCACATGTCACCACTGGGTCTGACTGAGCGCCTCCAGGAGAGAGGCCCAAGCAAGACGCGCCCCGAGGAGCGTCAGGCCACATGTCACTACTCAGTCTGATTGAGCGCCTCCAGGAGAGAGGCCCAAGCAAGACGCACCCCGAGGAGCGTCTTGCCACATGTCACCTCTGGTTCTGACTGAGCGCCTCCAGGAGAGAGGCCCAAGCAAGACACGCCCCGAGGAGCGTCTTGCCTTATGTCAGCACTCGGTCTGACTGAGCGCCTCCAGGAGAAAGGCCCAAGCAAGACGCGCCCTGAGGAGCGTCTTGCCACATGTCAACAATGGGTCTGACTGAGGGCCTCCAGGAGAGAGGCCCAAGCAAGATGCGCCCGGAGGAGCGTCTTGCCACATGTCAACACTGGGTCTGACAGAGGGCCTCCAGGAGAGAGGCCCAAGCAAGACGCGCCCCGAGGAGCGTCTTGCCACATGTCACCTCTGGTTCTGACTGAGCGCCTCCAGGAGAGAGGCCCAAGCAAGACGCGCGCCGAGGAGCGTATTGTCACATGTCAACAC
Organism: Nothobranchius furzeri; assembly: GCF_043380555.1. Taxonomy (NCBI): domain Eukaryota; kingdom Metazoa; phylum Chordata; class Actinopteri; order Cyprinodontiformes; family Nothobranchiidae; genus Nothobranchius; species Nothobranchius furzeri. Next base: position 12,219,895 of record NC_091741.1, on the reverse strand, counting down.
TGGGTCTTTCTGAGCGCCTCCAGGAGAGAAGCCCAAGCAAGACGCGCCCCGAGGAGCGTCTTGCCACATGTCACCACTTGGTCTGACTGAGCGCCTCCAGGAGAGAGGCCCAAGCAACACGCGCCCCAAGGAGCGTCAGGCCACATGTCACTACTCAGTCTGACTGAGCGCCTCCAGGAGAGAGGCCCAAGCAAGACGCGCCCCGAGGAGTGTCTTGCCAAATGTCAACAATGGGTCTTACTGAGGGCCTCCAGGAGAGATCCCAAGCAAGACGCGCCCCGAGGAGCTTCTTGCCACATGTCAGCACTCGATCTGACTGAGCGCCTCCAGGAGAGAGGCCAAAGCAAGACGCGACCCGAGGAGCGTCTTGACACATGTCAACAATGGGTCTGACAGAGGGCCTCCATGAGAGAGGCCCAAGCAAGATGCGCCCCGAGGAGCGACTTGCCACATGTCAACAATGGGTCTTACTGAGGGCCTCCAGGAGAGAAGCCCAAGCAAGACGCGCCCCGAGGAGCGTCTTGACACATGTCAACACTGGGTCTGACAGAGGGCCTCCAGGAGAGAGGCCCAAGCAAGACGCGCCCCGAGGAGTGTCTTGCCACATGTCACCACTGGGTCTGACTAAGCGCCTCCAGGAGAGAGGCCCCAGCAAGACGCGCCCCGAGGAGCGTCAGGCCACATGTCACTACTCAGTCTGACTGAGCGCCTCCAGGAGAGAGGCCCAAGCAAGACGCGCCCCGAGGAGCGTCTTGCCACATGTCAGCACTGGGTCTGACTGAGCGCCTCCAGGAGAGAGGCCCCAGCAAGACGCGCCCCGAGGAGCGTCTTGCCTTATGTCAGCACTCGGTCTGACTGAGCGCCTCCAGGAGAGAGGCCCAAGCAAGACGCGCCCGGAGGAGCGTCTTGCCACATGTCAACACTGGGTCTGACAGAGGGCCTCCAGGAGAGAGGTCCAAGCAAGACGCGCCCCGAGGAGCGTCTTGCCACATGTCACCTCTGGTTCTGACTGAGCGCCTCCAGGAGAGAGGCCCAAGCAAGACGCGCCCCGAGGAGCGTCTTGTCACATGTCAACACTGGGTCTTTCTGAGCACCTCCAGGAGAGAAGCCCAAGCAAGACGCGCCCCGAGGAGCGTCTTGCCACATTTCAGCACTCGGTCTGACTGAGCGCCTCCAGGAGAGAGGCCCAAGCAAGACGCGCCCCGAGGAGCGTCTTGCCACATGTCAACAATGGGTCTGACTGAGGGCCTCCAGGAGAGAAGCCCAAGCAACACGCGGCCCGAGGAGCGTCTTGCCACATGTCAGCACTCGGTCTGACTGAGCGCCTCCAGGAGAGAGGCCCAAGCAAGACGCGCCCCGAGGAGCGTCTTGCCACATGCCAACAATGGGTCTGACTGAGGGCCTCCAGGAGAGAAGCCCAAGCAAAACGCGCCCCGAGGAGCGTCTTGACACTTGTGAACACTGGGTCTGACAGAGGGCCTCCAGGAGAGAGGCCCAAGCAAGACGCGCCCCGAGGAGTGTCTTGCTACATGTCACCACTTGGTCTGACTGAGCGCCTCCAGGAGAGAGGCCCAAGCAACACGCGCCCCGAGGAGCGTCAGGCCACATGTCACTACTCAGTCTGACTGAGCGCCTCCAGGAGAGAGGCCCAAGCAAGACGCGCCCCGAGGAGCGTCTTGCCACATGTCAACAATGGGTCTTACTGAGGGCCTCCAGGAGAGAAGCCCAAGCAAGACGCGCCCCGAGGAGCTTCTTGCCACATGTCAGCACTCGGTCTGACAGAGGGCCTCCATGAGAGAGGCCCAAGCAAGATGCGCCCCGAGGAGTGTCTTGCCACATGTCAACACTGGGTCTGACAGAGGGCCTCCAGGAGAGAGGCCCAAGCAAGACACGCCCCGAGGATTGTCTTGCCACATGTCACCACTTGGTCTGACTGAGCGCCTCCAGGAGAGAGGCCCAAGCAACACCCGCCCCGAGGAGCGTCAGGCCACATGTCACTACTCAGTCTGACTGAGCGCCTCCAGGAGAGAGGCCCAAGCAAGACGCGCCCCGAGGAGCGTCTTGCCACATGTCAACAATGGTTCTTCCTGAGGGCCTCCGGGAGAGAAGCCCAAGCAAGACGCGCCCCGAGGAGCGTCTTGCCACATGTCACTACTCGGTCTTACTAAGCGCCTCAGGGAGAGAGGTCCAAGCAAGACGCGCCCCGAGGAGCGTCTTGCCACATGTCAACACTGGGTCTGACTGAGTGCCTCCATGAGAGAAGCCCCAGCAAGACGCGCCCCGAGCAGCGTCTTGCCACATGTCACTACTCGGTCTGTTTGAGCGCCTCAAGGAGAGAGGCCCAAGCAAGACGTGCCCCGAGGAGCGTCTTGCCACATGTCAACATTGGGTCTGACTGAGGGCCTCCAGGAGAGAAGCCCAAGCAAGACGCGCCCCGAGGAGCGTCTTGCCACATGTCAACACTGGGTCTGACTGAGCTCCTCCAGGAGAGAGGCCCAAGCAAGACATGCCCCGAGGAACGTCTTGACACATGTCAACACTGGGTCTGACTGAGGGCCTCCATGAGAGAAGCCCAAGCAAGACGCGCCCCGAGGAGCGTCTTGCCACTTAAACCCACAACCTAGCACTGAGGACAGAGGGACTTTATTTAAATTAGTACTTAATGGAAACGATACATAATGATACATAAGAGCCATGTCATACATTCAGCCTAGGAATAGTAGCGTTGTGCACTATTAAAAATATACACATCAATTGCTCGAATCTCATTGTTGCAAAATAAAACTCTAATAAAACTCTAGTCTGACATCAACAGAGAAGACTTAGTGTATGTACTACAAATACAGCATTAGGATTTCGAGTGGACCGTGCACCTTGTGAACCATCAGAGGCTTATGACGCAACATATCTTCCAGTTGCTATTAGACAAGTTATAATTCTCGACCATTTTTCGGAACTGGTTTCTTGGGTCCGTGAGTAAATGCCAAATGAGATGATAGTCCTTAAGTAAGTTCCTGGCGATCCCATGTCACGCTCTTGCCCATCAGCCGGTGAACGCTGAGACGAAACTCGATGAGAGCGATGTATTTTTTAAGTGCTCCGAAAGTAGTTCTAACAAGCGTGCGATTCACTTCGTGAGTAAACCGCAGCTGCTGCTGATTCAAACAGTCGAGCCAACTTTCTACATCACAATATTCGTTTTGTAGTTAGTCGAGTTACCTTTTGTGTGGCGCATGCACGGGTCATTAGCGTCCAGCTCCCAGCTTAGAGAGTCCTGTATTGACACAGACGTCAATACATCTCGATGTCATGCAACACACAAAGTCTGTCGCATACAGGTGGGTTAACACATGTACGATACCTTTTGTGTGGCGCATGCACGGGTCGTTAGCATCCAGCTCCCGGCTTATAGAGAGTCCTGTATTGACACAGATGTCAATACATCTCGATGTCATGCAACACACAAAGTCTGTCGCATACAGGTGGGTTAACATACATGTACGATGTGTGCAATGGCGCGCCCGTTTACAATGGGACACGACGATGATCATTGTTAACCAAACTCTTGTTTCTCACGACAGGTGGTAGCGTTGTCTCCTGCACCTGGTCTTCGTGCACAGAGGGTGTTGTAATGTGCTCGTCATAGTCGCGATCGTTGTCACTCGAATCCGTTGTTCTCACGACAGGTGGTAGCGTTGTCTCCTGCATGTTGTCTTCGCGTGCGGCAAGCGTTGTGCTGTGCTCGTTATAATGGTTGCCTTCGTACAAAGGGGGTGTTGAATACTCCTTCGCGAGTAGTCTAGGAGGTGGTGTGATGGGACGTATCTCAGAGGCGTTATGTGAGCGTACCGCCATGGCCTGAGCAACTGCGACTACTGAGAGTACACCCAGTACAGACAGCGAGATCATTTTTTTTCTTGGGTGTTGTAAGGGCGCAAGGGCCTGTGTGTGTGTGTGTGTGCGTGTGTGTGTGTGTGTGTGTCTGTGTGTGTGTGCGTGTGTATGTGTGTGTCTGTGTGTGTGTGTGTGTGTGTGTGTGTGTGTGTGTGTGTGTGTGTGTGTGTGTGTGTGTGTGTGTGTGTGTGTGTGTGTGTGTGTGTGAAACAAATAAAGATAAATATAGCTAGTGCGGCCACGAGCGGTCGTGCAGGGTAGAGGCTGCGCGAAATTGACTCTAAAACAAGCGCGTGCCCACGCCCGATCCGTGGAAGCACGTAGAACTAGCAAACGTACTAGCAGAAATCAACGATCGCACACGGGTCATTGAGTGTGTACAGGGTTCGTCTGCGTGTGTGGCAATGGGCAATCTAGCGGCAACCGAGTGGACTGAAGGCGGAACCGGCCAACCCGTCGCCCTCACCATCGTTGTGCTTCGAGATGAACTATTGCTAAAGATGATCGTCCTCGTCAACCACGGCGCTACCAGAGTTACCACGACATGCGCCTTAAAAGCGTTCTCGTTTGGGTCAGCGCCACCAGAATTGAATCGGCAAGTCAGCGGATATTACACAACTCGTAACGAAGACCCTCTCCGCGACCTCGCGGCCAGTGTGCGCAGTGTACAGCAAATGACAAACGATGTTGCGAGCGATATATCGGGAAAACTTTGCACTTACGCGACGGTCGCCACTGCAGGTTGTGTGAGTCTCGCGCAAAGTGCCATATCAAACGTGCGCAAGCTAGTGACAAGCAACTTCACAAGATCCGTAGATTCTGCATACGCTTGGATACGAATGAAAGTATCGAGAGATAACACCGACACGAGTTGCGCGACGGCGCTGGCTGCAGTCGCTACAACACTGGATTTAATAATCAACGTAATTATGATCGTAATGGCGTATCGAGTGTGCACCAGAAACTAAAACCAGTTCTACAGAAAACTGGCATGAGGGTCGCGGTCTAACGTTATGTTGGTGTCTCGCATCGACCGTCGACGGCCGTTTGCCAGCGGCTGAAAATGGCACAGTTGACGACATGGAAACGCCGACCGTCGATAGTGCACTCTCGCAAGTTCCAACCGCACCATCTCAGGAGACAGACCACAGAGTCATATTAGCGAAGGGTAGATAGAAAATGCGCAAACCGCCACAACCGCCCATATACATACTATACGAGTTCAACATAGAGTGGAGTAAGAAGTTACTACCGATTGTATTTCCAACGTGCAAGCAGCTGGTGTGTGACGCTCGACTATACACGTCTTGGCCTACCACGAGTACATGAGCCCACAAGATCCTAAGCGAAGTCGAAGCCGTTGTGTCTACCCAACGCAAATTCAGCACAGCCGTGCGCGCTAAGACAAGTCCCTCTAGACTGCTGGAAACTTTGGAAACGTGGAAGGCTGGCGTGTACGTGCTGTCTACACATCTCAACGGTATGATTGCGATACTCTCGGCCGTACAACAACTAATGGTCATGTGTTCGGAAGGTCTGATCAGGTCTGACATGACCGGTTGTCAATCGACGTCGAGCGTGCACTCACACACGGATATCCTGGCGTACAGTAAAGCGACAGCGACGTCTACGCTCACGTTGATCGCCGATGTTTCGAAGGGCAATCGAGTGTGTTGGCTGACGAAAGCTATGGTGACCGACGGTCGCGTCGACTACAATGTGCCTCATTGCGACTGGAGAGGCGTATGTGATCCTTTGCAAATTGACAACACCACCGCGGTCGAGTGCGAAGTCACGGTCGGCGGTGTGTTGTCCTTACTGTGCCCCATACAATGTGACGGTCCGTGTCACGGACCGGTGTGTTACCACCCGACTAACGAAACGTACCAGGTGATAACATTGCATCTGCCCATTACAGCGGAGCGAGCGTTTTGCCACACTCCCAAACCAAGGTTAATAGTTATAGCGCACGCCCTTTCGGACCTCGGTGCACGCGAAACACTGGCGTACACTCACAACATCACGCTCGAGACAGCTCAAGCGTTACGCGAAACAAAGGACGTGTTCAAATCCATAGAGAATATACGGTCTTTAGCGTATGCGTATATAAAGAAGGTCGATGACATTTACAGACCCGGCGGCGTGGGCACCACAGTAGAACAACAAGGTGCTCTCAAGTGCACACAGATACTGGCCGCATTATCACTCGCGATGTCTATCCTGACATGCCCGTTTCTGATTTCTATGTATATTAAATTATGACAAGAGCTACAGTGGTTACGATTACACTCTGACCACGTGCCTTAGTTTCTGCTAGTGACCTATAAATACATTACACCACTTGCTCTCACTGCCATTAAAGCGGCTTTACCCACACGTACAACACCCAAGAAAAAAAATGATCTCGCTGTCTGTACTGGGTGTACTCTCAGTAGTCGCATTTGCTCAGGCCATGGTGGTACGCTCACATAACGCCTCTGAGATACGTCCCATCACACCACCTCCTAGACTACTCGCGAAGGAGCATTCAACACCCCCTTTGTACGAAGACAACCATTATAACGAGCACAGCACAACGCTTGCCGCACGCGAAGACAACATGCAGGAGACAACGCTACCACCTGTCGTGAGAACAACGGATTCGAGTGACAACGATCGCGACTATGACGAGCACATTACAGCACCCTCTGTGCACGAAGACCAGGTGCAGGAGACAACGCTACCACCTGTCGTGAGAAACAAGAGTTTGGTTAACAATGATCATCGTCGTGTCCCATTGTAAACGGGCGCGCCATTGCACACATCGTACATGTGTGTTAACCCACCTGTATGCGACAGACTTTGTGTGTTGCATGACATCGAGATGTATTGACGTCTGTGTCAATACAGGACTCTCTATAAGCCGGGAGCTGGACGCTAACGACCCGTGCATGCAACACACAAAAGGTATCGTACATGTGTTAACCCACCTGTATGCGACAGACTTTGTGTGTTGCATGACATCGAGATGTATTGACGTCTGTGTCAATACAGGACTCTCTAAGCTGGGAGCTGGACGCTAATGACCCGTGCATGCGCCACAGAAAAGGTAACTCGACTAACTACAAAACGAATATTGTGATGTAGAAAGTTGGCTCGACTGTTTGAATCAGCTGCAGCTGCGGTTTACTCACGAAGTGAATCGCACGCTTGTTAGAAGTACATTCGGAGCACTTAAAAAATACATTGCTCTCATCGAGTTCCGTCTCAGCGTTCACCGGCTGATGGGCAAGAGCGTGACATGGGATCACCAGGAACTTACTTAAGGACTATCATCTCATTTGGCATTTACTCACGGACCCAAGAAACCAGTTCCGAAAAATGGTCGAGAATTATAACTTGTCTAATAGCAACTGGAAGATATGTTGCGTCATAAGCCTCTGATGGTTCACAAGGTGCACGGTCCACTCGAAATCCTAATGCTGTATTTGTAGTACATACACTAAGTCTTCTCTGTTGATGTCAGACTAGAGTTTTATTAGAGTTTTACTTTGCAACAATGGGATTCGAGCAATTGATGTGTATATTTTTAATAGTGCACAATGCTACTATTCCTAGGCTGAATGTGTGACATGGCTCTTATGTATCATTATGTATCGTTTCCATTAAGTACTAATTTAAATAAAGTCCCTCTGTCCTCAGTGCTAGGTTGTGGGTTTAAGTGGCAAGACGCTCCTCGGGGCGCATATTGCTTGGGCCTCTCTCCTGGATGCCCTCTGTCAGACCGAGTGTTGACATGTGGCAAGACTCTCCTCGGGGCGCGTCTTGCTTGGGCTTCTGTCATGGAGGCCCTCAGTCAGACCCAGTGTTGACATGTGTCAAGACGCTCCTCGGGGCGTGTCTTGCTTGGGCCTCTCTCCTGGAGGCGCTCAGTCACACCCAGTGTTGACATGTGGCAAGACGCTCCTCGGGGCGCGTCTTGCTTGGGCTTCTCTCCTGGAGGCCCTCAGTCAGACCCATTGTTGACATGTGGCAAGACGCTCCTCGGGGCACTTCTTGCTTGGGCCTCTCTCCTGGAGGCGCTCAAACAGACCGAGTAGTGACATGTGGCAAGACGCTCCTCGAGCGCGTCTTGCTGGGGCTTCTCTCATGGAGGCACTCAGTCAGACCCAGTGTTGACATGTGGCAAGACGCTCCTCGGGGCGCGTCTTGCTTGGACCTCTCTCCCTGAGGCGCTCAGTAAGACCGAGTAGTGACATGTGGCAAGACGCTCCTCGGGGTGCGTCTTGCTTGGGCCTCTCTCATGGAGGCCCTCTGTCAGACCCAGTGTTGACATGTGTCAAGACGCTCCTCGGGGGGCGTCTTGCTTTGGCCTCTCTCCTGGAGGCACTCAGTCAGACCGAGTGCTGACATGTGGCAAGAAGCTCCTCGGGGCGCGTCTTGCTTGGATTTATCTCCCTTGAGGCCCTCAGTAAGAACCATTGTTGACATGTGGCAAGACGCTCCTCGGGGCGCGTCTTGCTTGGGCCTCTCTCCTGGAGCCGCTCAGTCAGACCCAGTGTTGACATGTGGCAAGACGCTCCTCGGGGCGCGTCTTGCTTGGGCCTCTCTCCTGGAGGCACTCAGTCAGACCCAGTGTTCACACGTGGCAAGACGCTCCTCGGGGCGCGTCTTGCTTGGGCCTCTCTCCTGGAGGCGCTCAGTCAGACCCAGTGTTGGCATGTGGCAAGACACTCCTCGGGGCGCGTCTTGGTTGGGCCTCTCTCCTGGAGGCGCTCATTCAGACCCAGTGGTGACATGTGGCAAGACGCTCCTCGGGGCGCGTATTGCTTCGGCCTCTCTCCTGAATGACCTCTGTCAGACCGAATGTTGACATGTGGCAAGACTCTCCTCGGGGCGCGTCTTGCTTGGGCTTCTCTAATGGAGGCCCTCAGTCCGACCCAGTGTTGACATGTGTCAAGACGGTCCTCGGGGCGTGTCTTGCTTCGGCCTCTCTGCTGGAGGCGCTCAGTCAGACCCAGTGTTGACATGTGGCAAGACGCTCCTCTGGGCGCGTCTTGCTTGGGCTTCTCTCCTGGAGGCCCTCAGTCAGACCCATTGTTGACATGTGGCAAGATGCTCCTCGGGGCACGTCTTGCTTGGACCTCTCTTCTGGAGGCGCTCAGTTAGACCGAGTAGTGACATGTGGCAAGACGCTCCTCGGGGCGCGTCTTGCTTGGGCCTCTCTCCTTGAGGCGCTTAGTCAGACCGAGTGCTGAAATAAGGCAAGACGCTCCTCGGGGCGCGTCTTGCTGGGGCCTCTCTCCTGGAGGTGCTCAATCAGACCCAGTGGTGACACGTGGCAAGACGCTCCTCTGGGCGCGTCTTGCTTGGGCCTCTCTCCTGGAGGAGCTCAGTCAGACCCAGTGGTGACACGTGGCAAGACGCTCCTCGGGGCGCAGCTTGCTTGGGCCTCTCTCCTGGAGGCGCTAAGTCAGACCCAGTGTTGACACGTGGCAAGACGCTCCTCGGGGCGCGTCTTGCTTGGGCCTCTCTCCTGGAGGCGCTCAGTCAGACACAGTGTTTACATGTGGCAAGACACTCCTCGGGGCGCGTCTTGCTTGGGCTTCTCTCATGGAGGCCCTCAGTAAGACCCAGTGGTGACTTGTGGCAAGACGCTCCTCGGGGCGCGTCTTGCTTTGGCTTCTCTCCTGGAGGCCCTCAGTCAGACCCATTGTTGACATGTGGCCAGACGCTCCTCGGGGCGCGTATTGCTTGGGCCTCTCTCCTGGATGCCCTCTGTCAGACCCACTGTTGACATGTGGCAAGACTCTCCTCGGGGCGCGTCTTGCTTGGGCCTCTCTCATGGAGGCCCTCTGTCAGACCCAGTGTTGACATGTGTCAAGACGCTCCACCGGGGCGCATCTTGCTTTGGCCTCTCTCCTGGAGGCGCTCAGTCAGACCGAGTGCTGACATGTGGCAAGACGCTCCTCGGGGCGCGTCTTGCTTGGGCCTCTCTCCTGGAGGCGCTCAGTCAGACTGAGTAGTGACATGTGGCCTGACGCTCCTCGGGGCGCGTGTTGCTTGGGCCTCTCTCCTGGAGGCTCTCAGTCAGACCAAGTGGTGACATGTGGCAAGACACTCCTCGGGGCGCGTCTTGCTTGGGCCTCTCTCCTGGAGGCCCTCTGTCATACCCAGTGTTGACATGTGTCAAGACGCTCCTCGGGGCGCGTCTTGCTTGGGCTTCTCTCCTGGAGGCCCTCAGTCAGACCCATTGTTGGCATGTGGCAAGACGCTCCTCGGGGCGCGTCTTGCTTGGGCCTCTCTCCTGGAGGCGCTCAGTCAGACCGAGTGCTGAAATGTGGCAAGACGCTCCTCGGTCCTCGTTTTGCTTGGGCTTCTCTCCTGGAGGCGCTCAGTCAGACCGAGTGCTGACATGTGGCAAGACGCTCCTCGGGGCGCATCTTGCTTGGGCTTCTCTCCTGGAGTCGCTCAGAAAGACCCAGTGTTGACATGTGACAAGACGCTCCTCGGGGCGCGTCTTGCTTGGGCCTCTCTCCTGGAGGCGCTCAGTCAGAACCAGAGGTGACATGTGGCAAGACGCTCCTCGGGGCGCGTCTTGCTTGGGCCTCTCTCCTGGAGGCCCTCTGTCAGACCCAGTGTTGACATGTGGCAAGACGCTCCTCCGGGCGCATCTTGCTTGGGCCTCTCTCCTGGAGGCCCTCAGTCAGACCCATTGTTGACATGTGGCAAGACGCTCCTCGGGGCGCGTCTTGCTTGGGCCTCTCTCCTGGAGGCGCTCAGTCAGACCGAGTGCTGACATAAGGCAAGACGCTCCTCGGGGCGCGTCTTGCTTGGGCCTCTCTCCTGGAGGCGCTCAGTCAGACTGAGTAGTGACATGTGGCCTGACGCTCCTCGGGGCACGTCTTGCTTGGGCCTCTCTCCTGGAGGCGCTCAGTCAGACCCAGTGGTGACATGTGGCAAGACACTCCTCGGGGCGCATCTTGCTTGGGCTTCTCTCCTGGAGTCGCTCAGAAAGACCCAGTGTTGACATGTGACAAGACGCTCCTCGGGGCGCGTCTTGCTTGGGCCTCTCTCCTGGAGGCGCTCAGTCAGAACCAGAGGTGACATGTGGCAAGACGCTCCTCGGGGCGCGTCTTGCTTGGGCCTCTCTCCTGGAGGCCCTCTGTCAGACCCAGTGTTGACATGTGGCAAGACGCTCCTCCGGGCGCATCTTGCTTGGGCCTCTCTCCTGGAGGCCCTCAGTCAGACCCATTGTTGACATGTGGCAAGACGCTCCTCGGGGCGCGTCTTGCTTGGGCCTCTCTCCTGGAGGCGCTCAGTCAGACCGAGTGCTGACATAAGGCAAGACGCTCCTCGGGGCGCGTCTTGCTTGGGCCTCTCTCCTGGAGGCGCTCAGTCAGACTGAGTAGTGACATGTGGCCTGACGCTCCTCGGGGCACGTCTTGCTTGGGCCTCTCTCCTGGAGGCGCTCAGTCAGACCCAGTGGTGACATGTGGCAAGACACTCCTCGGGGTGCGTCTTGCTTGGGCCTCTCTCGTGGAGGCCCTCTGTCAGACCCAGTGTTGACATGTGTCAAGACGCTCCACCGGGGCGCATCTTGCTTTGGCCTCTCTACTGGAGGCGCTCAGTCAGACCGAGTGCTGACATGTGGCAAGAAGCTCCTCGGGGCGCGTCTTGCTTGGGCCTCTCTCCTGGAGGCGCTCAGTCAGACTGAGTAGTGACATGTGGCCTGACGCTCCTCGGGGCGCGTGTTGCTTGGGCCTCTCTCCTGGAGGCGCTCAGTCAGACTGAGTAGTGACATGTGGCCTGACGCTCCTCGGGGCGCGTGTTGCTTGGGCCTCTCTCCTGGATGCTCTCAGTCAGACCAAGTGGTGACATGTGGCAAGACACTCCTCGGGGCGCGTCTTGCTTGGGCCTCTCTCCTGGAGGCCCTCTGTCATACCCAGTGTTGACATGTGTCAAGACGCTCCTCGGGGCGCGTCTTGCTTGGGCTTCTCTCCTGGAGGCCCTCAGTCAGACCCATTGTTGGCATGTGGCAAGACGCTCCTCGGGGCGCGTCTTGCTTGGGCCTCTCTCCTGGAGGCGCTCAGTCAGACCGAGTGCTGAAATGTGGCAAGACGCTCCTCGGGCCTCGTTTTGCTTGGGCTTCTCTCCTGGAGGCCCTCAGTCAGACCCATTGTTGACATGTGGCAAGACGCTCCTCGGGGCGCGTCTTGCTTGGGCCTCTCTCCTGGAGGCGCTCAGTCATACCGAGTGCTGACATGTGGCAAGACGCTCCTCGGGGCGCATCTTGCTTGGGCTTCTCTCCTGGAGTCGCTCAGAAAGACCCAGTGTTGACATGTGACAAGACGCTCCTCGGGGCGCGTCTTGCTTGGGCCTCTCTCCTGGAGGCGCTCAGTCAGAACCAGAGGTGACATGTGGCAAGACGCTCCTCGGGGCGCGTCTTGCTTGGGCCTCTCTCCTGGAGGCCCTCTGTCAGACCCAGTGTTGACATGTGGCAAGACGCTCCTCCGGGCGCATCTTGCTTGGGCCTCTCTCCTGGAGGCCCTCAGTCAGACCCATTGTTGACATGTGGCAAGACGCTCCTCGGGGCGCGTCTTGCTTGGGCCTCTCTCCTGGAGGCGCTCAGTCAGACCGAGTGCTGACATAAGGCAAGACGCTCCTCGGGGCGCGTCTTGCTTGGGCCTCTCTCCTGGAGGCGCACAGTCAGACCGAGTGCTGACATAAGGCAAGACGCTCCTCGGGGCGCGTCTTGCTTGGGCCTCTCTCCTGGAGGCGCTCAGTCAGACTGAGTAGTGACATGTGGCCTGACGCTCCTCGGGGCACGTCTTGCTTGGGCCTCTCTCCTGGAGGCGCTCAGTCAGACCCAGTGGTGACATGTGGCAAGACACTCCTCGGGGTGCGTCTTGCTTGGGCCTCTCTCGTGGAGGCCCTCTGTCAGACCCAGTGTTGACATGTGTCAAGACGCTCCTCGGGGCGCGTCTTGCTTGGGCTTCTCTCCTGGAGGCCCTCAGTCAGACCCATTGTTGACATGTGGCAAGACGCTCCTCGGGGCGCGTCTTGCTTGGGCTTCTCTCCTGGAGGCGTTCAGACAGACCCAGTGTTGACATGTGACAAGACGCTCCTCGGGGCGCGCCTTGCTTGAGCCTCTCTCCTGGAGGCGCTCAGTCAGAAACAGAGGTGACATGTGGCAAGACGCTCCTCGGGGCGCGTCTTGCTTGGGCCTCTCTCCTGGAGGCCCTCTGTCAGACCCAGTGTTGACATGTGGCAAGACGCTCCTCCGGGCGCATCTTGCTTGGGCCTCTCTCCTGGAGGCCCTCAGTGAGACCCATTGTTGACATGTGGTAAGACGCTCCTCGGGGCGCGTCTTGCTTGGGCCTCTCTCCTGGAGGCACTCAGTCAGATCCAGTGTTGACATGTGGCAAGACGCTCCTCGGGGCGCGTCTTGCTTGGGCCTCTCACCTGGAGGCGCTCAGTCAGACCCAGTGGTGACACGTGGAAAGACGCTCCTCGGGGTGCGTCTTGCTTGGGCCTCTCTCCTGGAGGCGCTCAGTCAGCTGGCCGCATTATCACTCGCGATGTCTATCCTGACATGCCTGTTTCTGATTACTATGTATATTAAATTATGACAAGAGCTACGGTGGTTACGATTACACTCTGACCACGTGCCTTAGTTTCTGCTAGTGACCTATAAATACATTTGACCACTTGTTCTCACTGCCATTAAAGCGGCTATACCCACACGTACAAAACCCAAGAAAAAAAATTATCTCGCTGTCTGTACTGGGTGTACTCTCAGTAGTCGCAGTTGCTCAGGCCATGGTGGTACGCTCACATAACGCCTCTGAGATACGTCCCATCACACCACCTCCTAGACTACTCGCGAAGGAGTATTCAACACCCCCCTTTGTACAAAGACAACCATTATAACGAGCACAGCACAACGCTTGCCGCACGCGAAGACAACATGCAGGAGACAACGCTACCACCTGTCGTGAGAACAACGGATTCGAGTGACAACGATCGCGACTATGACGAGCACATTACAACACCCTCTGTGCACGAAGACCAGGTGCAGGAGACAACGCTACCACCTGTCGTGAGAAACAAGAGTTTGGTTAACAATGATCATCGTCGTGTCCCATTGTAAACGGGCGCGCCATTGCACACATCGTACATGTGTGTTAACCCACCTGTATGCGACAGACTTTGTGTGTTGCATGACATCGAGATGTATTGACATCTGTGTCAATACAGGACTCTCTGTAAGCCGGGAGCTGGACGCTAACGACCCGTGCATGCGCCACACAAAAGGTATCGTACATGTGTTAACCCACCTGTATGCGACAGACTTTGTGTGTTGCATGACATCGAGATGTATTGACGTCTGTGTCAATACAGGACTCTATAAGCTGGCAGCTGGACTCTAACGACCCGTGCTTGCGCCACACAAAAGGTAACTCGACTAACTACAAAACGCATATTGTGATGTAGAAAGTTGGCTCGACTGTTTGAATCAGCTGCAGCTGCGGTTTACTCATGAAGTGGATCGCACGCTTGTTAGAAGTACATTCGGAGCACTTAAAAAAATACATCGCTCTCATCGAGTTCCGTCTCAGCGTTCACCGGCTGATGGGCAAGAGCGTGACATGGGATCGCCATGAACTTACTTAAGGACTATCATCTCATTTGGCATTTACTCACGGACCCAAGAAACCAGTTTCGAAAAATGGTCGAGAATTATAACTTGTCTAATAGCAACTGGAAGATATGTTGCGTCATAAGCCTCTGATGGTTCACAAGGTGCACGGTCCACTCGAAATCCTAATGCTGTATTTGTAGTTCATACACTAAGTCTTCTCTGTTGATGTCAGACTAGAGTTTTATTAGAGTTTTACTTTGCAACAATGGGATTCGAGCAATTGATGTGTATATTTTTAATAGTGCACAATGCTACTATTCCTAGGCTGAATGTATGACATGTTTCTTATGTATAATTATGTATCGTTTCCATTAAGTACTAATTTAAATAAAGTCCCTCTGTCCTCAGTGCTAGGTTGTGGGTTTAATACACATTATTATGATCAACCTGTTGAATAGTATAATAACAATATTCCTGTAAAAGTCATTTAGTAATGAACAACCTCAGTTCTGTGAAAGAACATCATGTCTCTGATGTGTACACTGCAGGCCTGACCGGGGTTTGCACGCAAGGGCCTGTGTGTGTGTGTGTGTGTGTGTGTGTGTGTGTGTGTGTGTGTGTGTGTGTGTGTGTGTTTGTGTGTGTGTGTGTGTGTGTGTGTGTGAAACAAATAAAGATAAATATAGCTAGTGCGGCCACGAGCGGTCGTGCAGGGTAGAGGCTGCGCGAAAACGCCTCTAAAACAAGCGCGTGCCCACGCCCGATCCGTGGAAGCACGTAGAACTAGCAAACGTACTAGCAGAAATCAACGATCGCACACGGGTCTTTGAGTGTGTACAGGGTTCGTCTGCGTGTGTGGCATTGGGCAATCTAGCGGCAACCGAGTGGCCTGAAGGCAGAACCGGCCAACCCGTCGCCCTCACCATCGTTGCGCTTCGAGATGAACTATTGCTAAAGATGATCGTCCTCATCAACCACGGCGCGACCAGAGTAGCTCGTAACGAAGACCCTCTCTGCGACCTCGTGGCCAGTATGCGCAGTGTACAGCAAATGACAAACGATGTTGCGAGCGATATATCGGAAAAACTTTGCACTGATGCGACGGTCGCCACTGCAGGTTGTGTGAGTCTCGCGCAAAGTGCCATATCAAACATGCGCAAGCTAGTGACAAGCAACTTCACCAGATCCGTAGATTCTGCATACGCTCGGATACGAATGAAAGTATCGAGAGATAACACCGACACGAGTTGCGCGACGGCGCTGGCTGCAGTCGCTACAACACTGGATTTATTAATCAACGTAATTGTGATCATAATGGCGTTTCGAGTGTGCACCAGAAACTACCACCAGCACTACAGAAAACTGGCATGAGGGTCGCGGTCTAACGTTATGTTGGTGTCTCGCATCGACCGTCGACGGCCGTTTGCCAGCAGCTGAAAATGGCACAGTTTACGAAATGGAAACGCCGACCGTCGCTAGCGCTCTCTTAAGTTCCAACCGCACCATCTCAGGAGACAGACCACAGAGTCATATTAGCGGAGGGTAGATAGAAAATGCGCAAACCACCGCAACCGCCCATATACATACTATACGAGTTCAACATAGAGTGGAGTAAGAAGTTACTACCAATTGTATTTCCAACGTGCAAGCAGCTGGTGTGTGACGCTTTACTTGAGTATCACAGAGGTTGCGATGTCCTGTGTTCCACGAGCGCATGGAAACAAGTGAACGAACTTCTACGGACCGTACTGTTGGGGTATGAGCGAGCTGTAAAATCAATACACGCTAGAAACGCGGACTTTGACGCGTTACTGGACACGCATATCGCCACAACAAAACCGGGTAAGGTGTTCGGGGCGTCACCGCGCTCGACTATACACGTCTTGGCCTACCACGAGTACATGAGCCCACAGATCCTAAGCGAGGTCGAAGCCATTGTGTCTACACAACGCAAATTCAGCACTGCCATGCGAGCTAAAACAAGTCCCTCTAGACTGCTGGAAACTTTGGAAACGTGGAAGGCTGGCATGTACGGACTTTCTACACATCTCAACGGTATGATCGCGATACTCTCAGCCGCACAACAACTAATGGTCATTTGTTCGGAAGGTCTGATCAGGTCTGACATGACCGGTTGTCAATCGACGTCGAGCGTGCACTCACACACGGATATCCTGGCGTACAGTAAAGCGACAGCGACCTCTACGCTCACGTTGATCGCCGATGTTTCGAAGGGCAATCGAGTGTGTTGGCTGACGAAAGCTATGGTGACCGACGGTCGCGTCGACTACAATGTGCCTCATTGCGACTGGAGAGGCATATGTGATCCTTTGCAAATCGACAACACCACCGCGGTCGAGTGCGAAGTCACGGTCGGCGTCGTGTTGTCCTTACTGTGCCCCATACAATGTGACGGTCCGTGTCACGGACCGGTGTGCTACGACCCGACTAACGAAACGTACCAGGTGATAACATTGCATCCGCCCATTACAGCGGAGCGAGCGTTTCGCCACACTCCCAAACCAAGGTTAATAGTTGTAGCGCATGCCCTATCGGACCTCGGTGCACGCGAAACACTGGCGTACACTCACAACATCAAGCTCGAGACAGCTCAAGTGTTACGCAAAACAAAGGACGTGTTCAAAACCATAGAGAATATACGGTCTTTAGCGTATGCGTATATAAAGAAGGTCGATGACATTTACAGACCCGGCGGCGTGGGCACCACAGTAGAACAACAAGGTGCTCTCAAGCGCACACAGATACTGGCTGCATTATCACTCGTGATGTCTATCCTGACATGCCCGTTTCTGATTTCTATGTATATTAAATTATGACAAGAGCTACGGTGGTTACGATTACACTCTGACCACGTGCCTTAGTTTCTGCTAGTGACCTATAAATACATTTGACCACTTGCTCTCACTGCCATTAAAGCGGCTGTACCCACACGTACAACAACCAAGTAAAAAAATGATCTCGCTGTCTGTACTGGGTGTACTCTCAGTAGTCGCAGTTGCTCAGGCCATGGTGGTACGCTCACATAACGCCTCTGAGATACGTCCCATCACAACACCTCCTACACTACTCGCGAAGGAGTATTCAACACCACCTTTGTACGAAGACAACCATTATAACGAGCACAGCACAACGCTTGCCGCACGCGAAGACAACATGCAGGAGACAACGCTACCACCTGTCGTGAGAACAACGGATTCGAGTGACAACGATCGCGACTATGACGAGCACATTACAGCACCCTCTGTGCACGAAGACCAGGTGCAGGAGACAACGCTACCACCTGTCGTGAGAAACAAGAGTTTGGTTAACAATGATCATCGTCGTGTCCCATTGTAAACTGGGCGTGCCATCGCACACATCGTACATGTGTGTTAACCCACCTGTATGCGACAGACTTTGTGTGTTGCATGACATCGAGATGTATTGACGTCTGTGTCAATACAGGACTCTCTATAAGCCGGGAGCTGGACGCTAACGACCCGTGCATGCGCCACACAAAAGGTATCGTACATGTGTTAACCCACCTGTATGCGACAGACTTTGTGTGTTGCATGACATCGAGATGTATTGACGTCTGTGTCGATACAGGACTCTCTAAGCTGGGAGCTGGACGCTAACAACCCGTGCATGCGCCACACAAAAGGTATCGTACATGTGTTAACCCACCTGTATGCGACAGACTTTGTGTGTTGCATGACATCGTGATGTATTGACGTCTGTGTCAATACAGGACTCTCTAAGCTGGGAGCTGGACGATAACGACCCGTGCATGCGCCACACAAAAGGTAACTCGACTAACTACAAAACGCATATTGTGATGTAGAAAGTTGGCTCGACTGTTTGAATCAGCTGCAGCTGCGGTTTACTCACAAAGTGAATCGCACGCTTGTTAGAAGTACATTCAGAGCACTTAAAAAATACATCGCTCTCATCGAGTTCCGTCTCAGCGTTCACCGGCTGATGGGCAAGAGCGTGACATGGGATCGCCAGGAACTTACTTAAGGACTATCATCTCATTTGGCATTTACTCACGGACCCAAGAAAACCAGTTCCGAAAAATGGTCGAGAATTATAACTTGTCTAATAGCAACTGGAAGATATGTTGCGTCATAAGCCTCTGATGGTTCACAAGGTGCACGGTCCACTCGAAATCCTAATGCTGTATTTGTAGTACATACACTAAGTCTTCTCTGTTGATGTCAGACTAGAGTTTTATTAGAGTTTTACTTTGCAACAATGGGATTCGAGCAATTGATGTGTATATTTTTAATAGTGCACAATGCTACTATTCCTAGGCTGAATGTACGACATGGCTCTTATGTATCATTATGTATCGTTTCCATTAAGTACAAATTTAAATAAAGTCCCTCTGTCCTCAGTGCTAGGTTGTGGGTTTAATACACATTATTATGATCAACCTGTTGAATAGTATAATATCAATATTCCTGTAAAAGTCATTTAGTAATGAACAACCTCAGTTCTGTGAAAGAACATCATGTCTCTGATGTGTACACTGCAGGCCTGACCGGGGTTTGCACGCAAGGGCCTGTGTGTGTGTGTGTGTGTGTGTGTGTGTGTGTGTGTGTGTGTGTGTGTGTGTGTGTGTGTGTGTGTGTGTGTGTGTGTGTGTGTGTGTGTGTGTGTGTGTGTGTGTGTGTGAAACAAATAAAGATAAATATAGCTAGTGCGGCCACGAGCGGTCGTGCAGGGTAGAGGCTGCGCGAAAACGCCTCTAAAAACAAGCGCGTGCCCACGCCCGATCCGTGGAAGCACGTAGACCTAGCAAACCCACTAGCAGAAATCAATGATCGCACACGGGTCATTGAGTGTGTACAGGGTTCGTCTGCGTGTGTGGCATTGGGCAATCTAGCGGCAACCGAGTGGCCTGAAGGCGGAACCGGCCAACCCGTCGCCCTCACCATCGTTCCGCTTCGAGATGAACTATTGCTAAAGATGATCGTCCTCATCAACCACGGCGCTACCAGAGTAGCTCGTAACGAAGACCCTCTCCGCGACCTCGCAGCCAGTGTGCGCAGTGTACAGCAAATGACAAACGATGTTGCGAGCGATATATCGGAAAAACTTTGCACTGACGCGACGGTCGCCACTGCAGGTTGTGTGAGTCTCGCGCAAAGTGCCATATCAAACGTGCGCAAGCTAGTGACAAGCAACTTCACCAGATCCGTAGATTCTGCATACGCTTGAATACCAACGAAAGTATCGAGAGATAACACCGACACGAGTTGCGCGACGGCGCTGGCTGCAGTCGCTACAACACTGGATTTATTAATCAACGTAATTGTGATCGTAATGGCTTATCGAGTGTGCACCAGAAACTACAGAAAACTGGCATGAGGGTCGCGGTCTAACGTTATGTTGGTGTCTCGCATCGACCGTCGACGGCCGTTTGCCAGCGGCTGAAAATGGCACAGTTGACGAAATGGAAACGCCGACCGTCCATAGTGCACTCTCGCAAGTTCCAACCGCACCATCTCAGGAGACAGACCACAGAGTCATATTAGCGGAGGGTAGATAGAAAATGCGCAAACCGCCGCAACCGCCCATATACATACTATACGAGTTCAACATAGAGTGGAGTAAGAAGTTACTACCAATTGTATTTACAACGTGCAAGCAGCTGGTGTGTGACGCTTTACTTGATTATCACAGAGGTTGCGATGTCCTGTGTTCCACGAGCGCATGGAAACAAGTGAACGAACTTCTACGGACCGTACTGTTGGGGTATGAGCGAGCTGTAAAATCAATACACGCTAGACACGCGGACTTTGCCGTGTTACTGGACACGCATATCGCCACAACAAAACCGGGTCAAGAGTTCGGGGCGTCACCGCGCTCGACTATACACGTCTTGGCCTACCACGAGTACATTAGCCCACAAGATCCTAAGCGAGGTCGAAGCCGTTGTGTCTACCCAACGCAAATTCAGCACAGCCGTGCGCGCTAAGACAAGTCCCTCTAGACTGCTGGAAACTTTGGAAACGTGGAAGGCTGGCGTGTACGCGCTTTCTACACATCTCAACGGTATGATCGCGATACTCTCGGCCGCACAACAACTAATGGTCATGTGTTCGGAAGGTCTGATCAGGTCTGACATGACCGGTTGTCAATCGACGTCGAGCGTGCACTCACACACGGATATCCTGGCGTACAGTAAAGCGACAGCGACCTCTACGCTCACGTTGATCGCCGATGTTTCGAAGGGCAATCGAGTGTGTTGGCTGACGAAAGCTATGGTGACCGACGGTCGCGTCGACTACAATGTGCCTCATTGCGACTGGAGAGGCGTATGTGATCCTTTGTAAATTGACAACACCACCGCGGTCGAGTGCGAAGTCACGGTCGGCGGCGTGTTGTCCTTACTGTGCCCCATACAATGTGACGGTCCGTGTCACGGACCGGTGTGTTACGACCCGACTAACGAAACGTACCAGGTGATAACATTGCATCTGCCCATTACAGCGGAGCGAGCGTTTCGCCACACTCCCAAACCAAGGTTAATAGTTGTAGCGCACGCCCTTTCGGACATCGGTGCACGCGAAACACTGGCGTACACTCACAACATCACGCTCGAGACAGCTCAAGCGTTACTCAAAACAAAGGACGTGTTCAAATCCATAGAGAATATACGGTCTTTAGCGTATGCGTATATAAAGAAGGTCGATGACATTTACAGACCCGGCGGCGTGGGCACCACAGTAGAACAACAAGGTGCTCTCAAGCGCACACAGATACTGGCCGCATTATCACTCGCGATGTCTATCCTGACATGCCCGTTTCTGATTTCTATGTTAATTAAATTATGACAAGAGCTACGGTGGTTACGATTACACTCTGACCATGTGCCTTAGTTTCTGCTAGTGACCTATAAATACATTTGACCACTTGCTCTCACTGCCATTAAAGCGGCTGGACCCACACGTACAACACCCAAGTAAAAAAATGATCTCGCTGTCTGTACTGGGTGTACTCTCAGTAGTCGCAGTTGCTCAGGCCATGGTGGTACGCTCACATAATGCCTCTGAGATACGTCCCATCACACCACCTCCTAGACTACTCGCGAAGGAGTATTCAACACCCCCTTTGTACGAAGACAACCATTATAACGAGCACAGCACAACGCTTGCCGCACGCAAAGACAACATGCAGGAGACAACGCTACCACCTGTCGTGAGAACAACGGATTCGAGTGACAACGATCGCGACTATGACGAGCACATTACAACACCCCCTTTGCACGAAGACCAGGTGCAGGAGACAACGCTACCACCTGTCGTGAGAAACAAGAGTTTGGTTAACAATGATCATCGTCGTGTCCCATTGTAAACGGGCGCGCCATCGCACACATCGTACATGTGTGTTAACCCACCTGTATGCGACAGACTTTGTGTGTTGCATGACATCGAGATGTATTGACGTCTGTGTCAAAACAGGACTCTCTATAAGCCGGGAGCTGGACGCTAACGACCCGTGCATGCGCCACACAAAAGGTATCGTACATGTGTTAACCCACCTGTGTGCGACAGAGTTTGTGTGTTGCATGACATCGAGATGTATTGACGTCTGTGTCAATACAGGACTCTCTAAGCTGGGAGCTGGACGCTAACGACCCGTGCATGCGCCACACAAAAGGTAACTCGACTAACTACAAAACGAATATTGTGATGTAGAAAGTTGGCTCGACTGTTTGAATCAGCTGCAGCTGCGGTTTACTCACGAAGTGAATCGCACGCTTGTTAGAAGTACATTCGGAGCACTTAAAAAATACATCGCTCTCATCGAGTTCCGTCTCAGCGTTCACCGGCTGATGGGCAAGAGCGTGACATGGGATCGCAAGGAACTTACTTAAGGACTATCATCTCATTTGGCATTTACTCACGGACCCAAGAAACCAGTTCCGAAAAATGGTCGAGAATTATAACTTGTCTAATAGCAACTGGAAGATATGTTGCGTCATAAGCCTCTGATGGTTCACAAGGTGCACGGTCCACTCGAAATCCTAATGCTGTATTTGTAGTGCATACACTAAGTCATCTCTGTTGATGTCAGACTAGAGTTTTATTAGAGTTTTACTTTGTAACAATGGGATTCGAGCAATTGATGTGTATATTTTAATAGTGTACAATGCTACTATTCCTAGGCTGAATGTATGACATGGCTCTTGTGTATCATTATGTATCGTTTCCATTAAGTACTAATTTAAATAAAGTCCCTCTGTCCTCAGTGCTAGGTTGTGGGTTTAATACACATTATTATGATCAACCTGTTGAATAGTATAATAACAATATTCCTGTAAAAGTCATTTAGTAATGAACAACCTCAGTTCTGTGAAAGAACATCATGTCTCTGATGTGTACACTGCAGGCCTGACCGGTCTTGCTGGGGCCTCTCTCCTGGAGGCGCTCAATCAGACCCAGTGGTGACACATGGCAAGACGCTCCTCGGGGCGCGTCTTGCTTGGGCCTCTCTCCTGGAGGCGCTCAGTCAGACCCAGTGGTGACACGTGGCAAGAAGCTCCTCGGGGCGCGTCTTGCTTGGGCCTCTCTCATGGAGGCCCTCTGTCAGACCCAGTGTTGACATGTGTCAAGACGCTCCTCGGGGCGCGTCTTGCTTTGGCTTCTCTCCTGGAGGCGCTTAGTCAGACCGAGTGCTGACATGTGGCAAGAAGCTCCTCGGGGCGCGTCTTGCTTGGGCTTCTCTCCTGGAGGCCCTCAGTAAGACCCATTGTTGACATGTGGCAAGACGCTCCTCGTGGTGCGTCTTGCTTGGGCCTCTCTCCATAAGGCCCTCAATCAGACCCAGTGTTGACACGTGGCAAGACGCTCCTCGGGGCGCGTCTTGCTTGGGCTTCTCTCCTGGAGGCCCTCAGTCAGACCCATTGTTGACATGTGGCAAGACGCTCCTCGGGGCACGTCTTGCTTGGGCCTCTCTCCTGGAGGCGCTCAGTCAGACCCAGTGTTGACATGTGGCAAGACGCTCCACGGGGCGCGTCTTGCTTGGGCTTCTCTCCTGGAGGCCCTCAGTCAGACCCATTGTTGACATGTGGCAAGACGCTCCTCGGGGCACGTCTTGCTTGGGCCTCTCTCCTGGAGGCGCTCAGTCAGACCGAGTAGTGACATGTGGCAAGACGCACCTCGGGGCGCGTCTTGCTTGGACCTCTCTCCTGGAGGCGCTCAGTTAGACCGAGTAGTGACATGTCGCAAGACGCTCCTCGGGGCGCGTCTTGCTTGGGCCTCTCTCCTGGAGGCGCTCAGTCAGAACCAGAGGTGACATGTGGCAAGACGCTCCTCGGGGTGCGTCTTGCTTGGGCCTCTCTCCTGGAGGCCCTCTGTCAGACCCAGTGTTGACATGTGGCAAAACGCTACTCCGGGCGCATCTTGCTTGGGCCTCTCTCCTGGAGGCGCTCAGTCAGAATGAGTAGTGACATGTGGTCTGACGCTCCTCGGGGCGCGTGTTGCTTGGGCCTCTCTCCTGGAGGCGCTCAGTCAGACCAAGTGGTGACATGTGGCAAGACACTTCTCGGGGCGCGTCTTGCTTGGGCCTCTCTCCTGGAGGCCCTCTGTCAGACCCAGTGTTGACATGTGGCAAGACACTCCTCGGGGCGCGTCTTGCTTGGGCCTCTCTCATGGAGGCCCTCTGTCAGACCCAGTGTTGACATGTGTCAAGACGCTCCTCAGGGCGCTTCTTGCTTTGGCCTCTCTCCTGGAGGCGCTCAGTCAGACCGAGTGCTGACATGTGGCAAGACGCTCCTCGGGCCGCGTGTTGCTTGGGCTTCTCTCCTGGAGGCCCTCAGTCAGACCCATTGTTGACATGTGGCAAGACGCTCCTCGGGGCGCGTCTTGCTTGGGCCTCTCTCCTGGAGGCGCTCAGTCAGACCGAGTGCTGACATGTGGCAAGACGCTCCTCGGGGCACGTCTTGCTTGGGCCTCTCTCCTGGAGGCGCTCAGTCAGAACCAGAGGTGACATGTGGCAAGACGCTCCTCGGGGCGCGTCTTGCTTGGGCCTCTCTCCTGGAGGCCCTCTGTCAGACCCAGTGTTGACATGTGGCAAGACGCTCCTCCGGGCGCATCTTGCTTGGGCCTCTCTCCTGGAGGCGCTCAGTCACACCGAGTGCTGACATAAGGCAAGACGCTCCTCGGGGCGCGTCTTGCTGGGGCCTCTCTCCTGGAGGCGCTCAGTCAGACCCAGTGCTGACATGTGGCAAGACGCTCCTCGGGGCGCGTCTTGCTTGGGCCTCTCTCCTGGAGGCGCTCAGTCAGACTGAGTAGTGACATGTGGCCTGACGCTCCTCGGGGCGCGTCTTGCTTGGGCCTCTCTCCTGGAGGCGCTCAGTCAGACCCAGTGGTGACATGTGGCAAGACACTCCTCGGGGCGCGTCTTGCTTGGGCCTCTCTCCTGGAGGCCCTCTGTCAGACCCAGTGTTGACATGTGTCAAGACGCTCCTCGGGGCGCGTCTTGCTTGGGCTTCTCTCCTGGAGGCCCTCAGTCAGACCCATTGTTGACATGTGGCAAGACACTCCTCGGGGCGCGTCTTGCTTGGGCTTCTCTGCTGGAGGCGCTCAGACAGACCCAGTGTTGACATGTGACAAGACGCTCCTCGGGGCGCGTCTTGCTTGGGCCTCTCTCCTGGAGGCGCTCAGTCAGAACCAGAGGTGACATGTGGCAAGACGCTCCTCGGGGCGCGTCTTGCTTGGGCCTCTCTCCTGGAGGCCCTATGTCAGACCCATTGTTGACATGTGGCAAGACGCTCCTCGGGGCGCGTCTTGCTTGGGCCTCTCTCCTGGAGGCGCTTAGTAAGACCGAGTGCTGACATAAGGCAAGACGCTCCTCGGGGCGCTCATTGCTTGGGCCTCTCTCCTGAATGCCCTCTGTCAGACCGAGTGTTGACATGTGGCAAGACTCTCCTCGGGGCGCGTCTTGCTTGGGCTTCTCTCATGGAGGCCCTCAGTCCGACCCAGTGTTGACATATGTCAAGACGCTCCTCGGGGCGTGTCTTGCTTGGGCCTCTCTCCTGGAGGCGCTCAGTCAGACCCAGTGTTGACATATGGCAAGACGCTCCTCTGGGCGCGTCTTGCTTGGGCTTCTCTCCTGGAGGCCCTCAGTCAGACCCATTGTTGACATGTGGCAAGACGCTCCTCGGGGCACGTCTTGCTTGGGCCTCTCTCCTGGAGGCGCTCAGTCAGACCGAGTAGTGACATGTGGCAAGACGCTCCTCGGGGCGCGTCTTGCTTGGACTTCCCTCCTGGAGGCGCTCAGTCAGACCGAGTAGTGACATTTGGCAAGACGCTCCTCGGGGCGCGTCTTGCTTGGGCCTCTCTCCTGGAGGCGCTCAGTCAGACCGAGTGCTAACATAAGGCAAGACGCTCCTCGGGGCGCGTCTTGCTGGGGCCTCTCTCCTGGAGGTGCTCAATCAGACCCAGTGGTGACACGTGGCAAGACGCTCCTCTGGGCGCGTCTTGCTTGGGCCTCTCTCCTGGAGGAGCTCAGTCAGACCCAGTGGTGACACGTGGCAAGACGCTCCTCGAGGCGCATCTTTCTTGGGCCTCTCTCCTGGAGGCGCTAAGTCAGACCCAGTGTTGACACGTGGCAAGACGCTCCTCGGGGCGTGTCTTGCTTGGGCCTCTCTCCTGGAGGCGCTCAGTCAGACACAGTGTTGACATGTTGCAAGACACTCCTCGGGGCGCGTCTTGCTTGGGCCTCTCTCTTGGATGCCCTCTGTCAGACCCAGTGTTGACATGTGGCAAGACTCTCCTCGGGGCGCGTCTTGCTTGGGCTTCTCTCATGGAGGCCCTCAGTCAGACCCAGTGTTGACATGTGTCAAGACGCTCCTCGGGGCGTGTCTTGCTTGGGCCTCTCTCCTGGAGGCGCTCAGTCAGACCCAGTGTTGACATGTGGCAAGACGCTCCTCGGGGCGCTTCTTGCTTGGGCTTCTCTCCTGGAGGCCCTCAGTCAGACCCATTGTTGACATGTGGCAAGACGCTCCTCGGGGCACGTGTTGCTTGGACCTCTGTCCTGGAGGCGCTCAGTCAGACCGAGTAGTGACATGTGGCAAGACGCTCATCGGGGTATGTCTTGCTTGGGCCTCTCTCCTGGAGGCGCTCAATTAGACCCAGTGTTGACATGTGGCAAGACGCTCCTCGGGGCGCGTCTTGCTTGGGCTTCTCTCCTGGAGGCCCTCAGTCAGACCCATTGTTGACATGTGGCAAGAAGCTCCTCGGGGCGCTTCTTGCTTGGGCCTCTCTCCTGGAGGCGCTCAGTCAGACCGAGTGCTGACATGTGGCAAGACGCTCCTCGGGGCGCATCTTGCTTGGGCTTCTCTCCTGGAGGCCCTCAGTCAGACCCATTGTTGACATGTGGCAAGACGCTCCTCGGGGCACGTCTTGCTTGGGCCTCTCTCCTGGAGGCCCTCAGTCAGACCGAGTAGTGACATGTGGCAAGACGCTCCTCGGGGTGCGTCTTGCTTGGACCTCTCTCCTGGAGGCGCTCAGTTAGACCGAGTAGTGACATGTCGCAAGACGCTCCTCGGGGCGCGTCTTGCTTGGGCCTCTCTCCTGGAGGCCCTCAGTCAGACCCATTGTTGACATGTGGCAAGAAGCTCCTCGGGGCGCTTCTTGCTTGGGCCTCTCTCCTGGAGGCGCTCAGTCAGACCGAGTGCTGACATGTGGCAAGACGCTCCTCGGGGCGCGTCTTGCTGGGGCCTCTCTCCTGGAGGCGCTCAGTCAGACCCAGTGTTGACATGTGGCCTGACTCTCCTCGGGGCGCGTCTTGCTTGGGCTTCTCTCCTGGAGGCCCTCAGTCAGACCGAGTAGTGTCATGTCGCAAGACGCTCCTCGGGGCGCGTCTTGCTTGGGCCTCTCTCCTGGAGGCGCTCAGTCAGACCGAGTGCTGACATAAGGCAAGACGCTCCTCGGGGCGCGTCTTGCTTGGGCCTCTCTCCTGGAGGCGCTCAGTCAGACCCAGTGGTGACATGTGGCAAGACGCTCCTCGGGGCGCATCTTGCTTGGGCCTCTCTCCTGGAGGCGCTCAGTCAGACCCAGTGTTGACACGTGGTAAGACGCTCCTCGGGCCGCATCTTGCTTGGGCCTCTCTCCTGTAGCCGCTCAGTCAGACCCAGTGTTGACATGTGGCAAGACACTCCTCGGGGCGCGTCTTGCTTGGGCCTCTCTCATGGAGGCCCTCTGTCAGACCCAGTGTTGACATGTGTCAAGACGCTCCTCGGGGCGCGTCTTGCTTTGGCCTCTCTCCTGGAGGCGCTCAGTCAGACCGAGTGCTGACATGTGGCATGAAGCTCCTCGGGGCGCGTGTTGCTTGGGCTTCTCTCCTGGAGGCCCTCAGTAAGACCCATTGTTGACATGTGGCAAGACGCTCCTCGGGGCGCGTCTTGCTTGGGCCTCTCTCCAGAAGGCCCTCAATCAGACCCAGTGTTGACACGTGGCAAGACGCTCCTCGGGGCGCGTCTTGCTTGGGCCTCTCTCCTGGAGGCGCTCAGTCAGACTGAGTAGTGACATGTGGCCTGACGCTCCTCGGGGCGCGTGTTGCTTGGGCCTCTCTCCTGGAGGCGCTCAGTCAGACCCATTGTTGACATGTTGCAAGACGCTCCTTTGGGCGCGTCTTGCTTGGGCCTCTCTCCTGGAGGCGCACAGTCAGACCGAGTGCTGACATGTGGAAAGACGCTCCTCGGGGCGCGTCTTGCTTGGGCCTCTCTCCTGGAGGCCCTCTGTCAGACCCAGTGTTGACATGTGGCAAGACGCTCCTCCGGGCGCATCTTGCTTGGGCCTCTCTCCTGGAGGCCTTCAGTCAGACCCATTGTGGACATGTGGCAAGACGCTCCTCAGGGCGTGTCTTGCTTGGGCCTTTCTCCTGGAGGCGCTCAGTTAGACCGAGTGCTGACATGTGGCAAGACGCTCCTCAGGGCGCGTCTTGCTTGGGCCTCTCTCCTGGAGGCGCTCAGTCAGACTGAGTAGTGACATGTGGCCTGACGCTCCCCGGGGCGCGTCTTGCTTGGGCCTCTCTCCTGGAGGCGCTCAGTCAGACCCAGTGGTGACATGTGGCAAGACACTCCTCGGGGCACGTCTTGCTTGGGCCTCTCTCCTGGAGGCCCTCAGTCATACCCAGTGTTGACATGTGTCAAGACGCTCCTCGGGGCGCGTCTTGCTTGGGCCTCTCTCCTGGAGGCCCTCAGTCAGACCCATTGTTGACATGTGGCAAGACGCTCCTCGGGGTGCGTCTTGCTTGGGCTTCTCTCCTGGAGGCGCTCAGACAGACCCAGTGTTGACATGTGACAAGACGCTCCTCGGGGCGCGTCTTGCTTGGGCCTCTCTCCTGGAGGCGCTCAGTCAGAACCAGAGGTGACATGTGGCAAGACGCTCCTCGGGGTGCGTCTTGCTTGGGCCTCTCTCCTGGAGGCCCTCTGTCAGACCCAGTGTTGACATGTGGCAAGACGCTCCTCCGGGCGCAACTTGCTTGGGCCTCTCTCCTGGAGGCCCTCAGTCAGACACATTGTTGACATGTGGCAAGACGCTCCTCGGGGCGCGTCTTGCTTGGGCCTCTCTCCTGGAGGCGCTCAGTCAGACCCAGTGTTGACATGTGGCAAGACGCTCCTCGGGGCGCGTCTTGATTGGGCCTCTCTCCTGGAGGCGCTCAGTCAGACCCAGTGTTGACATGTGGAAAGACGCTCCTCGGGGCGCGTCCTGCTTGGTCCTCTCTCCTGGAGGCGCTCAGTCAGACCCAGTGTTGACATGTGGCAAGACACTCCTCGGGGCGCGTCTTGGTTGGGCCTCTCTCCTGGAGGCGCTCATTCAGACCCAGTGGTGACATGTGGCAAGACGCTCCTCGGGGCGCGTATTGCTTCGGCCTCT